>NC_056735.1:971262768-971430268 GCF_019279795.1 Protopterus annectens
TCCACTTACAACCATAGAAAGATGATAGAATGTTAGGTATGCAGTAGCATGACTTGGCTGAAGGATGTGGGTTCCAAAACCCAATTACTTGTTTGTATTGAAGAGTGTCAGTTCCCATGTATTAGCCAGACAGGTGCAGATTGTAAGAGGAACACACCAATAATATGAATCAAACTCTGGACAGGCCGCGGATTCCGTGCAATCAAATGGCATGCTTTCGCCTAATGGGCAGCCATTCCCAATACTGTAGGCATGTAATCTGATGTAATAGGCATCACAAGGTAATATCGTAGTCCTCACTGCCACCCAGGGGTGTGAGTGTCAGATGCAAACACCAAATGCAGTGCATTTGCAAGTGCAGGAACAAGCGGGTGTAAGCCTGTTTGGCCACCAGTATGCGAGTATTACACTGGTGAAGCAATGTAGAGGCAAACTGAGTGTAAGAAACTGTAACCTGAGGTTAGCATTGCTTAGCTCTGTGCAAATCCATGCACACCCACTCACAACTGCTTTAATGTGTCTTAATCACTCCGTATCCAACAGCCTTGTTCTGCCCAGCAACAAAATAAATGGCCTCTGCAAAGCTAGAAACCAGGACCATGCACACACAGCTAATGTGATTTACCACTAAGCCATGGCAGATATACTGACATCGGATGTTATAGCAAACATATCATCCTGCGCAGTCATTCAACAATATAGGAAATGTCAAAGTCCAAAGGCATACACGCTGTTCAACAGGCTATGAAACGCTAGGTATCTAACAGTCACAATACAGTCTCCACGAACCAAAGATGAAACTTCTTGATATAAGATAAAACTTTTAATGTAACAGAACACAGTGAGCGCTTTCGCCAATAGGCTTCATCAGACTTATGACAATCCACAGTTTTACAAACATTTAAATAGTCTCATATGAAATTCGATTGGTTGCTCGCAATAGCTAATGATCCATACCATTATTTAAAGTGCTCAGTGCATAAAAATACTCACAAATATATGTACTAAATTTAAAAATGAAGTATATCAAAATATACACTCTTATTCACCTATCTAAAACAATAACACGTTCCCATACACGTATCTAAAAAACAAGTTGAAATAAAAAACTCGAGAACATCTCACATATATACAATTGCGAACAGAAGAAACATTCTAATTGCATCAAGTCCAACATAGAATGATACGAACTATTAACATACTGATATTAAAACAACGGGGCAGAACCTTCTTAGAAAAAAGGGGTGGATAGAGCGCTAGATCTTACTTACAAACTATTGTATCACACCAAACATATCCCTGTTCCCTTGAGAAGGAAGGAAAATGCTGTGATAACATACTCAAAGCTGACCTACTAATGTAGCAGAGGTGGAATATATCTAATCATGCTGAAAAACTAACTAACTTAGATACATGATCAGCTACAAGGGGCATGTGTCATATTCACAAGGGTCAAGGTTATATCAGATGTTGTAGATCAATAATAATCCTTGTAATATATAACTACACCTATCCCATAAAAAGGTAGGAACTTCATTAAACACACATTCCTAACCAGACCTGATACCAAATCAGCAAGGCATAAGTTCATAAAATGATGTAAAATGAGCAAACTAAAAGATCTATTCAACGGGACTTAAAAATCCTTCTATTTTTTAGGAATGGTTTAATTTGTACTTTATCATTCAATCCAGGTGGTACATCAGATCTAAATCTGATAATCCACCTGGTTTCACATTCCAGGGTCCTATTGATAATATCTCCCCCTCTAATACCCTGCCTCAAGTTCTGTATTACATAGAAGGAAAAAGTGTGATCACTCCCTGCCTCCTTGTGGTGTTTGGATAGAGCATTGATATCTGAGCCTATTCTAACTTGGTAGTTGTGTTCCCTAATTCGTTCCCTTAACATGCGGTTAGTCTTCCCAATATAATAAGATGAACATGACTTACATGACGCCAAATAAACAACATGCCTAGTCTCACAATTGGTGTGGGTGTTAAAAGAATATTTCTGCATTGTTTTCGGATGTATAAATTCTGTATCTAGGTTAATGTAACTACATTGGTTACATTTACCACAGGGTGAAGTGTTTAAACTGTTACTGGTATTTGTAGCTATTGTTGATGTATAATTCGGCCTGCATAATAGTCTCTTTAAGTTGGGAAGATTCCTGTATGTCATTTTTGGTTTTGGGCCCACTACCTTACTCACTTCCCTATCGGAAAGGAGTATATCCCAATGTTTATATAGCACGTTTACTAAATCCGCACTGTTCTTACTATAAGAAATAGTTGCTTTAACTATGCCATCAGTCTCTTTTGTTGCCTTCAAATATTCCTCTTGCTCCATAAAATAGGGTCTGGCTCTATCAGGTCTCATTGCTTCCACTTCTGTAATGACTTCATTGATTTTTTCTTGATCATACCCCCTCTCTAAAAACCTTCCCGTTAGGTCTGCGATTTCAAGCTTAAATTTCTCATCACTAGGATTCAGACGTGATGCTCTCATAAATTGTTCTTTGAGTACATTGTTAAAAACATACATAGGGTGCATACTTCGCCTGTGTAAAAGATTGTTTGTATGACAGGCCTTCCTATGAATGGAAGTATTCAGCAACCCATTCCCCATCCTACATATCTCCACATCCAGGAAGGATATATTAATCCTTGAAAAATTAAGGGTAAATTTAAGAAAATGGGTGGATGTATTAAGGAAATGGACGAAACTCTCTAAAGTCTCTTCATCACCTAGCCATACAAAAAAGAGGTCGTCCACAAATCTGCGGTACATCCCCACATATCGCCTAAATAAGTCATTATTACATAAGTATCTATCTTCCCAAGTGACCATGACCAAGTTGGCGTAGCTGTTGGCACAAGATGTGCCCATAGCTACGCCATCTTTCTGGAGGTACAAATCATTGTCAAATACAAAAATATTGTTCGTCAGGATCATTTCCAAAAATAAAGTTATTAACTCCACTTTTTTATTGGTAAATTGTGAATGAATACTTAAATAATCAGAAATGTAGGTCATGCCTATATCATTAGGGATTACTGTGAAAAGACTAACCACATCAAGAGTTACCAACAAAAATGGTTGGTCATCTCTTAAACCCTTTGTAAAAGTGTACAAATCTAGTAAAAACTGTTTACTATCCTTGAGTATCCTTATGTTATCATCCACAAGTGGTCTTAAGAGGCTGTCCGTGTATACTGAAAGGGGTTCCGTAGCCCATCCCTGACCCGCTACAATCGGTCTCATGGGTGGATCTGTTAAGGACTTATGTACTTTCGGAAGTCCCTGGACAATGGGTATAACTGGGTCTTCAACCTTGAAAAAATCATATAATTCTTTCGTAATATCAGAGGACATCAATAGGTCATCAAGTGTATAATAAATGCCAAAGACCTTGTCTACTACCATACAAAGATCAATCCTAAGATAGGACTTTTCATCATCCAATAGACGTTTCATCCTTGCATTGTAGTCAGAAATGTCCATAAGGACAATCGGACCACCTTTGTCTGCTGGTCTAATCGCCAGTGACCGATCATTCTTAAGATCATTTAGGGCTCTTCTTTGTAGATAATTAAGATTAGATTTATGGTTATTGTCCCTGCTACGCTGATAATAATCATAAACTTCATTTTCCACAACGTTACTAAATACCTCTAGAGTGGGATGTAACTGTGGGACATAAGTGCTATTCGCTCTAAATCTCCTGGGTCCTATCTCTTGTCTTTCCTTTCCAAAATCCATTGTTAGCTGTACCTTCCTGGTAAATAACTTTGTGTCAATGACTATATCTACTAAATCAGTCTTTTTTGTCGGGATGAAACTCAATCCTTTATTTAGTACCTGTTCCTCGTATTTGGTTAAAATTTTACTGGATAAATTCACTACTAATGTATGGTCTTCTCCCACATCTTCTTTAGAGTGGGTCCTTGCTGTTCCTCCATGGAACCCTTCCTCTTCTGTCTGCCCCTGCTTGCAGACCTTCTCCTTCCCAAAAAATTATCTTGTGCAATAGGGAAGGGAGTATGAATTTTACTAGTAGTAGAATAATTATTACCATAATCTTTTGGTCTAACCACTTGTATGTGGATAGTGTCAGAGGAAAGATTCTTATCTGCCTGTAAATCTCCCACTGCCTGTGGGGTCCTATTACCATTGTTTTCTTCACCCAATAATGAATCGACCCCTCTCCCTGCTGAGGAACAGTTGTCTTGTTCAAATGTGTGCCCCTCATTCCCTGTACTCAAACCTGATATACATGGATGTTGGGCTACAATAGTCGTAGAACCGACTGATGTGTGCTCTGGGTCACTCTGTATAACTTCAGCCACCTTCATTTCTCTAGCCACTTTAGTACTAATATCATTCAAGGTCTTATGTCTATGATCTTGTGTACTACCATACCCCGAACCACGCTGCTGAAAGCGGGAGTGATTCAGACCTGTTGCATCACTATGAATGTCACGGGGCCACATAAAAACATGATTGCTATTAAAATCACGAATGTCCCTCGTGATTTTGTGTTTCTTCTGATCGAACAAACGTTTTTCTAAAAATGTAACATCGTCTAAAATTTTCTCAAGTTTTAAAATATAGACATTTTCATTGTACTTTGTCAAGAAGCTTTCATACAAATCATTTACTAAAAGTCTCAGTCTATTTTCTTCAGGCGTATGAAAATCAATAAGTAGCTTCATATAGCTATAACTCAGCTCAAGATTGAGCTGTTGCCAACGGTATAACAATTCAGGAAATTGATTGCCAGACGTGGGCATTTTTAAAATGCGAAGCCCACGAGGCACTATTTTTCTGTCCAAACACGCTTCAAAATAATGTCTCTGTACCTGTAGCTTTTTCAGCTTGGTAAATGCAGTCTCAAAATCTTGTAGATCTTTCAAAGCATTAAAATCATGTACTGCGTTATTAGTGTCCTTCGACCCTTCAATATTTGGTACAAATTCAAGAAGCTGATTGTTCCCTCCACTCACACAAGCTTGGAAACGATCAGAAAACTTAGTCGCCCTCGTCATAACGGGTGGAATGTACGGTAGTTCAATGTTGTCAATATTTTGCGTACCCACGTTCGCCATCCTCCTCGGTTGCTGCTCCGACAATATTTGAAAAGTAAAAATAGCAAATCCAATGCAGAAAAGCAAACAGATGGAGGCAAGAACCAGCGTGTAAAAAATGTAGTAAATCCCAAAGTCCAAAGGCATACACGCTGTTCAACAGGCTATGAAACGCTAGGTATCTAACAGTCACAATACAGTCTCCACGAACCAAAGATGAAACTTCTTGATATAAGATAAAACATTTAATGTAACAGAACACAGTGAGCGCTTTCGCCAATAGGCTTCATCAGACTTATGACAATCCACAGTTTTACAAACATTTAAATAGTCTCATATGAAATTCGATTGGTTGCTCGCAATAGCTAATGATCCATACCATAATTTAAAGTGCTCAGTGCATAAAAATACTCACAAATATATGTACTAAATTTAAAAATGAAGTATATCAAAATATACACTCTTATTCACCTATCTAAAACAATAACACGTTCCCATACACGTATCTAAAAAACAAATTGAAATAAAAAACTCGAGAACATCTCACATATATAAAATTGCGAACAGAAGAAACATTCTAATTGCATCAAGTCCAACATAGAATGATACGAACTATTAACATACTGATATTAAAACAACGGGGCAGAACCTTCTTAGAAAAAAGGGGTGGATAGAGCGCTAGATCTTACTTACAAACTATTGTATCACACCAAACATTACAAAGGAATGAAAAGAGAAACACCAGCAACGCCTGTATTATGTAGTGGTGTTGTCCTATGTAATATCAAGAATCCCTCAGACAGACATGTGTCATTAATACACACAAACATTTGTACATTGGCCATATACATCACTCTGTGCATTTTATTTACATTAACACAACAATTCCTGTCCAATCATTATGTGAGAACAGTACTCTTGCAAGATGCTGTGTTCGACATCATCATCATGAAAAAGGTAAATGGGGTAACCATAGTGGGACCGGTAGTGTTGGGTGTACAATGGGGTCATCTGCATCATGTGTACCTGCAACCTTTAGGAGTCATGTGCATACCAGGATCATGTGCCTGAGAGACAGGGGTGAGGAAAACTGAAGTATGTTGTGATGCATATTAAAGGGGTTATATGTGTCCAGTGGACACATGTGTGAAATGGACAGCTGTATATGGGGCAAATCTTGTTCTAGGAACTGATCGGCCTTTTGTTTCCATAGGGTGAGAGTGGAATGTGGGGGAATGTGAGTAGGTATGCTCGTGGAGGATACGTTGGGTAGGATAACAGACAAGACAGCATACAGGGTCGGTATTTGACACATGTGGGGAGATACACCTTGGATGATGAGGGGTGTTTGGCAGTCACAAGTCCATGAGCCCCCAGATGGAAACAGTGGGACGGAGGTCCCCAGCCATGGGCAGCCACTACTGCACCAAAACAGCCACAAAGGTGGCAGTGCTGGGGGCTGTCTAGGAGGGACAGGCTCACCCTTTAAATGTGACACTCTGCCCTTGAGCTGGCATATCTGGCCTCAAAACCCCTTATTGAGCCCCCTACGCACCACGTCTGGGACTGTACAACAGCAGACAAGTTCCTGTCTGGACCTGCTCCCAGGGGGGACAAGCCCCATCCTCAGTGGTGGTTCCACCAGAACGGGGTGCAGAGCCAACAGAAGTGGAGGTCCAAGGCTGGGCCCCAGATGTGCTGGTGCCCGGTGCCATGGCCAGCTGAAGTGGGACAGGAGGTTCTGCCGGGACCTCCAAACCCATATATTCCATGGTGTTGCTGTTTTAACACAGATATGGCTTAGTAATAGTAAACAGCATTCAGGATAACTTATAACAGCATGCATAGATATGACCATCAACCCAGCACAATAGATGGTATACATTTGCAGAGGGAGCACAACATATGCATATATAATACATGACATCTGTACAAAGTGTAGAAGACTTGTGACTCCAACTATGAACAGTGGCCCATTACTGGCATGACACTGAGAACCACAGACAGTGACTGTCATACCACTATTTCATGTGACATATGTCCAATCATGGATGCGATTGCAGTAACTTTCATCACTATCACCATATACTGACTGCAGTCCTCACACCATGCTCCTGCAGTTCACAGATGTGTGTTCAGTGAGTAACACAGGAAACAAATGGTTTCACACACTGACCAGTCCACAGATGGTCCTACAGATGGGGGTTCCCCTCACAAACAGAGCACTGTCTTGTCAGTTGTAAAACATGCAGAATAGCTATTACCACACACAACTTGTTAAACTGGCAGTAGTCTCAACGAAGCATAGCTACACTTACAAGCTGTAGTCATGTGTGGCACATCACCCTCCTGTCTTTGGGCTATTTTCCACTGTGTACGTTGTTTGAGGAACATCCAGATATCATCTGTGATGCCGTTTACCAAACACCAGATCCAGGTTCCACTCACAGCAACTGTCATGGGCAAACACCAACATGATGTTCCTAGATATTGTACTGTGTTTCCATGTGATTGGCTATGGGAACATCATCACAGCTGTTCCACATGCAATCAGCTAGAGGAGGACTGCAATAGGAGCAGATGTCATCACCTGATGATAACCATCACTTACAAAACACAAGCTGCTGCTGAGCAGGTGTACAACTCCACATCCACCAGAGTGTGTGTGGGAGGGACAGACAAAGGCAAAGTACATCAGAGAAGGGCTTGGAGGCTAAAACCTAAGCATCGTCTGTCACACACCTACCAGTACAGGGGTTCAAACCCCTGACTGACTAGTCATTACAATTACAAGTGCATGCAGTTACTCCATGTGCCACAAAGCTAATATGTTGGTGTGCTGTAAGAACATATATGTGTGCTGGTGAGCGACATCTGCAACAGAGATATAGTAGACATACATTAGGTGTAGCGCACATGACTGCCCACATGAACGGATGTCATTGTCAACACAACCACACTCTCTAATGGACTCACATTGACACACTTTGCCAGGCCCACAAATACACTTCCTAACTACTTAGTTTGCCACACTGCAGTAATGCACAGGGGATATCCGAAGGTTCGATGGGCTAGGGCATGTGAATGTGTGTGACATCAGTCAGTATGCCAATGGGAGTTATACTGGGTGTGATTGTGGTTGGGAGCATCATACCCCACATGCAGACACAAAGTGCCAGTACTGACATGCATGTGTGCATTGTTTCATGGGTGTGTAGTGGTTGGCTGTGCAAGATGGCTATACAAGGCTGGGTGAAGGGTAATCCTTGGCATCACACCACCCGACAATGGTGTGTAGTGTGGTACAGGGGTGTGGTGTCTGCAATGTCTCACAAAGATGGGTATTGTATGAACTGTCCTGACATCCTGGTTACCATTGTGTATGGCCATTGCTTTGCAATGCATGCCATGTCTGTGTTTGATAGTCCTTGACATGGACATTGCCTGGGATGTGCACATCCCACAATAATGTACAGTGACATGTACAAGTGTACCTGGTTTGGCCGGCACATGGTATGTACACAGACTGTTATCCTCAGATATGCCAATACTAGCCTGGTGTGGCAGGACCTGCTTATAGACAGCAGGTTGACCCTGCACCTGCATTGATAGCATGATACAGGTATTCCCTGGTGTCAGTGGCATCAGTCCATACAGGGCATGTGTGTAAGGCATTGTATGGCCTCTGTGGATCACATTTGATGGCACCACATATGTTGCAGGCATCCAGTGGGGAACATAGTGAAGGCACATTGTCTTCAATTATGTGCCTATTGTACTGCTGGACAGGGTGCCATGCCCTCTGCAGCCCACTGCAATCACACCATGCCTACTATCTGTCATCAATGTGCAGGGTACTAGCAACATAGTGGGATATTGTAGGCAAGTGTGTTTGCGTATGACACAGGGGTTCAGAACGTATTCCGGGTAATAGTAGGGTTGCATACTTTGTTCACCAGGCCTTTTGCCAGATGTAGGGGTATGGCTTGTCAACACAGTCCCTTGGCTGATTGACATCTGTACTCCTCGTGAGGTGGACATTGTGACATATAATACAGACACCATATAGGAAAACTACAAAATCCGCTCCATAACATGTCCAGTGGTTAGACACTCATAGCCACCTCCACACAGGCTCTGACTGTCAAACACACACACACACACTCACACACACCTGCCATGTCCTGGAATAGAATCCCTACCTAACTAGTTTATCACACTACAGCATTATGCAGTTACAGCACCCGCTACGGAGATTACTGGGTTACAGCTGTCCCAGAGGTGTATTACTAGGTGGGTGACAACAGCAGGATTGCCAAAGGTGGTTATGTGAATTGTGAAGAGTGTTCATACACTAAAAGCACTGTTCCTTTCACAGACACACACACACACACACACAGTTGGCCTGTCCTGGTATAAAACCCCTACCTAACTAATTTATCACACTATAGTACTGTGCAGTTACAGCATGCGCTATGGAGATTACTCGGTTATAGCACTCCCAGAGGTGTATTACTAGGTGAGTGACAACAGCAGGATTGCCAAAGGTGGTTATGTGAATTGTGAAGATTTTACATACTCTAAAAAGCATTGTTTCTTTCGCAGACAGACACACACACACACACACACACACACACACACACACACACACACACACAGTTGGCCTGTTTTGGAATAGAACCCCTACCTAACTAGTTTATCACACTACAGCATTATGCAGTTACAGCACACGCTACAGAGATTATTGGATTACAGAAGCCCCAGAGGTGTATTTATAAGTGGGTGACATCAGCAGGATTTTCAAAGGTGGTTATGTGAATTGTAAAGAGTGTGCATACTCTAAAAAGCATTCTTACTTTTTCAGGCAGACAGACACACACACAGTTGGCCTGTCTTGGAATAGAATACCTACCTAACTACTTTATCACACCACATCAATACGCAGTTACAGCATGGGATATGGAGAATACTGGGTTACAGCAGTCCCAGAGATGTATTTCTAGGTGGGTGATATCAGCAGGATTGCCAAACATGAGTATGTGAATTGTAAAGAGTGTGCATACTCTAAAAGCATTGTTTCATACACACACACAGTCTGGGATTAGAACACCTACCAAACTAGTTTAGTATACTACAGCATTACGCAGTTACATCACGTACCATGGAGATTACTGGGTTACAGCAGTCCCAGAGGTGTACTCATAGGTGGGTGACATCAGCAGGATTGCCAAAGAAGGGCATTTCAAGTGTACTGCGAGTTGTACATGTCTGTTACCTGCATGTACCCACTGCTTACTGTCACCAAAACACATTTACACCTTCTTACAACTGCTTAAAAGTGTCTTATACAGTCCTAATTTACAGTATCAACTAGGCTTGCAGGTCTTGAACTCTGGACCATGCACACTAAGGTCACTGGACATACCACTAAGCCATCTGGGGTGTACACATGTTGCATGAAGTCTATAATGCACATCTTACTACAGGTACTCCACAGTACTGAAAACAAATGCGACAGTCACTTTGTGTACATATGTACAGTACCCTTGAATGCACTGTACTCTGTGAAACAACAAAGACAAGTCTACATCTGTACAACTGTCATGACTACATATATATATATATATATATATATATATATATATATATATATATATATATATAAAAAATATATGCACCTACGGGATGTGTACACACACACAAATATATATATATATAGACATATATATATATATATATATATATATATATATATATATATATATATATATATCTACACACGTCTGAACACCCTTTGTGACACAGAAGGGTTCCAAAGGAACTGACGTTGAGGTATCTCTTGTGTTATAACATTTAAATCTTAAGCAGTTCACCAGAGAAGGGATGATTGTTGTGTATGTGGAGTTTGGGGTGGGATTGTGGAATTAGGGTGCGGGAATGATGGACTTACACCCCAGCAACCACTTCTGTGTCACTGCTCAACAGTGGCGCAGGAAAATAACATACCCAACTGTAGTCATGCTTGACTGTGTATTCTTTACCATTCCTAACTATGTAATACTTTGTAGACACCGGTCACCACAGATGGATACCATGGTGTGCTAAAAGACATTACACATGTGTATGCCTGGCTACAGGGTAGTCACACACACAAACACATACACACTTACCAGTATTGTGCATACACGTCTTGCCTATGTAAAGGTAACTAGTACAGTGGTATGCAGTTGGGGTATGTGCCACAGAACACATACAATTACACTTACTCTGATTCCACTTCTAAGCTGGGTGACATCACAAGACTGATTACTTGCAGTGGGGAGGGGGGAAGAGAGAGGTTTAGCAGTTGACAAGGATAAAGGCCAGTGCAAAAGGAGATATATCCGTGGAATGCAGCAAAACCCACTATCATGACAGGATGCAGATACAACCACACTCAGCCATTTGTTGACACACACACTCAGGCATTTGCTGAGACACACACACACACACAAACACACTCAGCCATTTTCTGACACACACTTAGGCATTTGCTGTCACACACACAAACACATGCACACAGTTACCAGTGGTGAGATCAGAACTCCTGCCTATTTACAGATCACTTTTACAGTACTACACAGTTACAAGATGCGCCACAGAGATTACACAATCAAAGGTAGTCAGGATGCCCTTCTAAGATTGAGGACAACAACAGGGAGACTAACAGTCATGAAGTACATAGCTGTACACCTTTGTGTTTAATGTAGGTGTCCATTACAACCTGTATGCACAAACAAGACACATCATCTGCAGGTAGGCTTGAGACGTATAGCTGTAGCACAATAGGAACCTGAACTGGAGTATGCCCATCTGCAGAATGGACAACTGCTATCACTATACAGGGTTACAGTGGGCTTGCTCATACACTTAGTAGTACAGAGCCATTTGGGATGCAATATGACTACAACTACACAAGGTTTTACTGGGCTTGCTCATACACAGTAACAAAGGGCTTGTTGGATGCACTGACTCAAATGACACAAGGTGGCAGTGGGTATGCTCATACACTTAGTAGCACAGGGCTGTTTGGGATGCACTCCGATTCTAACCACAGAAGGCCACAGTGTGCATGCTCATACACTTACATGTACAGAACACATTGTAATGGACTCCTATTGTAAACACACAGGTTTACAGCTATGTACATCTTACCTGTCAGTATATATGCACATCATACTAGTTTACTACCTGATACCTGTATGTGGTCTGTAAATGATATATCTGTGTCTGTGCTATGTGATTCACATACACATATGTACATGAAGTACTGACATATATATGTTAAGTATACACATTCATGCATGTGTGGATGTGACAGACAATAGGTTACCTGGGACACACAGGCAGATACTACCTACAGCATGTGTCACACACATTGCTGCCCTGAAAGGCATACATTGATAGCAGGTTGTGGACAGTGGCATTATATGTGGAACAGTGGCATGTACAAGCATAATGTGTAAGCCACATTGTGCAATGGTACTGAGGTGCAGGTGTCAAGATGACCTCTCCTTTCTGTGTTAGTTGTTGTCATTATTAGCAGGACTGCTACCCTAAGTATATCTCACATTGGTCATATACACAATTTCAGCTGCTGTCCATCACCTTACATGAGGCATTTGCTACCAAGCACATTACTGCCACTCACAGTGATGTCATGGTACTAGTGGCAACTGCTAGACCAAAACAATGAGCCAATGTCCTGCTGTTATTATGAGGTTGTCCAGTGTCTGTCATTCTGGGCTGTCATGACTGAATGACAAACCTTCAACACAGAGCACATGCATCCATGTTTCACATGTGTGTGGATAATACCTAGGTCGCATTTACGCATACAGCCACATTCCAAGGCAAATGTCCTACACCCAGAAGTAACACCCTGACACCCACAAGACAATTGCATTGGATGCTTATGCTAACCAGTGCTAGATGTGTGGCTTTAGTAACCCATTTGCTCAATGTAGAACCTACAATGGGGAATACTGACATCTGTGCAGTGAGGAACACCTGGCTGAAGGCTCTGTAGTGCACAATTGCACTACCACCATATAACTCAGATCCAGACATGTGGGTCATAACAGTGGTATGGACCATTCCAGGTGGTGATGTCCACATATTCATAAAGGCTACTCACATGTAAAGACCACTACTCCTACATAACTCATCACAGATGAGTCAGGTACAGGTGACAGTGGCAAATGCTGCATTCTAGGTTGTATCCTTATATACATCCACCACCTTGTCCCCAGACTGCCAACACACATCCATATGTGGTATGGCATTGTATGGTAAGCCACTAGATAACCCTCAATTGGTGGACTGTACTAAGGCCTACATCAACTGTGCAAAGTACCCATGTACAGACACAGCTGCATAATGTGTTATGAAATGCAGTAATACTACTATTTGTAACCAGCTCAGCTGTACACTTTCCAGGGTCCCTCGGATGTTGTCAGCATTAACACGGTCGGCTGTTGCTGTACACCAGTAAACAACACCCTCATGGTTGGATATGACCTAACTGTACCTCCCCTGGATATGTACATCCCACACTCATACAACATAAATGACATTAGCATAGCTTTCATTATCCTTTCTACATACAGGTGGTTACAGTCATTACACACATGCACATGGCAGATAGCATGCTAACAGTACATAAGGATTGATATCTATGTTAACATAGGTAATATTCCCTGTCTACTGGTCACCCATGACACCTATCATATCATACAACACCCCATGTGGCATGTATGTCATTAGACATGTCCACCTAATGCAATGCCTCCAAACATACCCAAGTAACAGGATCATAGGACCTACACAAGGCCTGTATTGACAGACTCAAGGAAATCCAGCTCTGCTCTGTATGTTCCTGAGTAGTCACAGGTGATATGTTCATGACATGTACAGCCATGTGTGGCCACATCTCCTACATATACCCCATGTCAGCAATTGCAAGTCATGCTTGCTGTGTGCTGTCTGGACATTAGCCTTAGTACCACAATAGCCAGTACATGCTGGGGTGAGATGTTTACAAGCCACAGACCTCGCACATGCTTGAATGAGTGTACTGCCTAGCTCTAACAGAGCACATTTCTGGCACTCTTCCAATAAACATGAGATGTGTGAGGCAAATATGATGTCTTCACTGTTGACCATTACAGTCCCCTGGCTTCACCATGGCACTGTCAAGTAACAGTTTGTAGGAGCATGACATGGAATAATGCTGTGTGTGTCTCACTGATATGTGCTGTTGTCATGTATGTACAATTGGCTACTCGGTGAAGGTGGTGGTGTCCTACCAGTACATGAATACAGCATCCATTATGGTGTAATGCTTGGCTATGTTTCACACATGGCATGGGGAAGGTGTGGAATGTATCATCTTGACCTGCTAGTACACTTACTGATGTAGAACACATATGTGTACATATATTGATGATTGTGTAGATTCCATGTGTGTGCAGTGTCTGATGTCTGAAGGTGACTGTTGTCTTAGTACGTCATGCTGTTGCAATACAGCCTCAACATTGCCTACTGTATATGATGATATGCTCTAAGTACAGTAAGCCATACATGAGGTATGGACAGATGTTTGGACATGACTACTAAGTGGTGGGGCTTCTTTGCAGATGAATGATTACTGAGGACAGCTCACTGGTGTGTTACAACCATTCCTACAATAACCTGTGTAACTGCTAAGGTCAGGTTTTGTTAATTGAAGTGGAAGACAGACAATGTAGACTGCAGTAAGGGTGACATTAAAGGCAAACCTCATGACACCTGTAACAGTAATACCTCCCCTGTGCATATATTGTGCATATATCAGCACAGTTGGCAAAGGAAAGAGTCAGTAAGCTTTGTAGCGAATGTGATAGTGCTGTACTTCTGTAATACCTATCATGAGATAAGCAGGTGTTTGATTCACAGTTCTGGCACGTGTAGGTTTGTGTGTCCATATATGTCACGTATGGTTGGGAATGCATCCCACATGTTTTCACTCTCCTAAACACTGTTGTTGACACCAGTACAGAGTGAAGTGTAGAAAGAAAGGCATAGGCAGGTGGCTGAACCTCACACATGTAAAGCGTCTGTATGTGTGTGACATAGGTGTATATCTTTATGAATGCCACAGTGTGTGTGTGTGTGTGTGTGTGTGTGTGTGTGTGTGTGTGTGTGTGTGTGTGTGTGCATGGCTGTCCAGTCCCTGGAGTGAGGCTGTATTTTACCATAGTGAAATGTTAATGCCCCCTCCCCCCATCCACTCAATGCAGTCTAGCATCCCTGTTGATATCTTCAATCGTAGACAGGCATTCTAACCGTCTGTTAACATGTACACCTTGGGGTGTGACCTGAGGTTACATAGCCTACTGATGGACACCCCCCCTCCCCACATACACTCACTGCTCTGTAGTATCCCTGCCAATGTCCTAGATCTTAGGCCATTTTGACTACCTGTACATGTGTAATCTCTGTGGGACATCTTGTAATTGCGTAGTACTATAATGATGATATGCACATAGGCAGGGGTTCTCATCCAAACACTGGCAACTGTGTGTGTGTGTGTCAGAGTGTGTGTTATTGTGTCTGTGAATCCCTGAGTGTGTGGGTGTGTTTGTGTTTGCATGCTGTCATGGCAGTGGGTATTACTGCTTCCCAATGAGAAGCCACTATTTCCACTGGCCTTTACCATTGTCATCCGCCATACCACTCTTTTACCTCCTCCCCGCTCCAGGTAACTATACCTGTGATGTCACCCACTATGGATGTGATGGCTTTGAACACAGTAGCTTACTACACAGCTATCATGCTCTTGGATCATTAGAACAATAAACATAATTTAAACATGGGAGAATATAACTGTGATGTGGAAGCTGCAAAGTGCATGCAGGTATTGTCATACTGACCTGTGGGTAGTCAACATGTACATATGAGACACTAACCGCAAACACCGACATCCCCCGGCACATGCAACTACACCTGAAAGAGGAAGGCAGAATGTCAAGATCAACATGCTGTTAGTGTTGTTACACATGATACATACTGTCAAATGTACAAAATGCATTATAAAACTGTAATACATGGCATGTCTGCTGCCTGTCAACACTACTCAACAATATTAATCTACAATTGTCTACCTAGTATGTTCACCCTGTGCATCAGACCATATGAGCATGTCCCTGCACCGATGGTGTGGATGACAGGGATGCGGCACAGGCATCATCATATGCACAGGTTGATAATGTTTCCCAGAGGCCTAGGCTGCACCATTGGATGACATCATGTGTGTGTGTTAGGGCCTGTGATATCATTGGATGTGTGTGTTGAGGTGCCCTATATTTGTCTCCGGTGTGTGTGTGTATGCATGCACACAGGTCTGGAATGTGGCTGGCCTACACAGGGGCATTATTGACAGCTGCAGACTGTACAAAGCAGCTTTCACAGTTCACGGTGTCTGGCCAGAGCCATGTGTGTGCCTACCAGAGGTTGCGTGGGCACTACTAGGCAGAGGTTCAGATTGGGTACTGTCTGATGACACATGTCCACTAGAATCATATCCCTGTTAGGACCATCCAGAACCATGTGCACATGGCCTGCTTTGTTCTGGTGTGGACTGCATAACACCAGCTGCACTGGTGCTGCTACCGCCACTATGGGAGCGGGCATGTGCAGTAGCATGTTCACGTAGACCTTCAACAGGTGATGTAGCTGACCTACGTCCACGTGCCTGACATCTCACTCCCACCAGATGTTCCAGCACAGACATTCCATGCTCGAGGATTGACATGCCATGGTCAAGGAATCCCACCATGTCACCCAATCGTCTATCCAAAACATCTGCAAGATGATGGTGAGCATTTGCAAGTGCCTGGATGTTGTCAGTTAATGAACAGACAGCAGCACACTGAGGCTTCAGACCTTTTCTGTTGTGCCATTCAGCACATGCCTGTGCCTCCATTACAGCCCGAAACATGTGTCTGGTGACTCCAGCTGATGTGATTTGTCTCACAGGGACATGTTGGCCAGTGTTCCTCCTATGAGCAGCACTGGGAACATGCCTGTGTGGGACATTACCAGTCAGTTGACTGGGATCATGGTGTGCAGGCACACATTCCATAGTCTCCACACTTCCCTGTTCCATTCTACCACCCGCCAACTGTCCTTCCTCTATGGCCAGTGGTGATGGGGTATGTGTAGGCAGAGAAACTGTGTGCAAGGATGAGGGGGAGACAGGTGGAATGGCAACCAATGGCACAGATTCAGCCCCTGACAATCCTGCCTGTGCCTCAATCATACTATCATCATCACTGCTAGAGTCTGTGGGGACACTAACATCAGGTAGACCGCAGGAGGGCAATGCACCTACATCAACACCTGTGAGGGGAAGACAAGAACTGTACATTACAAGTTATACAAGACACACACACACACAGACAGAGACACACACACACACACAGAGACACACACAGAGACACACACATACACAGACACACACACAGACACACAAAGACACGCGCGCTACATGCAGGTGATATGGCAGATGGCATTCAGCTTAGACAATTATAGCTTCAACTTAGACAATTATAGTGGTAGTTATCATACATCCCTGAGTTGCACACAACAGCATGCATGTGTTATAGCAGACGGCATGCACCTTACAAAATTATAGTGGTGGTTAGCATACATACTTGTATTGCACCATTTGTGTTAGTAGCCTATGCCCCATACCTGCAACACAATGCATGCACTTTGCACCATTGCACCACACTGCCATGGTGTGTGCAACATACACCACATGTCAACAGACCATCGCTGATCTTTGAACATCTGCCACTGATGCTTTGTGTTGGCCACCGCCCCTATGTGTGAGGACATGAGCAGTAGGGTATGTCAACTGCATACTATGTTTGCCTGAGCCCTAGCTTGCATATCTCCCCCAAAGCAGTGCATGTCTGTTCAACATTATTCCACCTACCCCTGAGCTGAATCTAGACATTGTGCATGTGGCTGTACGCACATATTTGACATGGCTGTCCCTACTTTGCAATGGTGCCACAGACCAGCACAGGTTTACAGTACACCGGCCTGCTGTGTGGCATATGACCTTGCCAATCACATGTAGTATGACATGTCTTCTGCTGATGTGTTGAATGACATGCATACATGTGTAACACAATGGTGTCCTTTCCAATCTACAGTACGGTAATGGTGTCCCAATGCAGGAACGTGTTATACTAACATGAGCCTTCAGCTGATGCAGTGTTGTCTGTCCACCCTACAAATATGCAGTGACATACTGCACATTGAGCTGATGTGCATAGCCATTGCAGGGCATCATGTGGCTTCACAATTGCTATATAGTGTGAGCTACTGACACAATTCATAGCCATGACTATGCTCACATACAATACATATCTAATGTGGAATGTCACCCACGTCACTGAGGTGCATACACACTAAACCCTAATGTGGAATGTGTGACACAGGTCACAGAAGGGTATACGGATGACACCCCTGCACATCTGCAACCATATTACTGATGCCTGGCAACTATGCCCACACATGGCTAACGTAGCAGTACTTTATGTCCCACATGCCATTTGAGCATCTCACACACATGAGGAGCAGGCATTACAGTGATGTCTGACACTAGCAAGGTGAATGTACTGTATCTGTGGCCTGATGTGGTTGTATGTGTATATTGTGCAACACATGTATGTATTTGGATACTGTATATGTGAATGCTTTCATGTCGTGACACACTTAAGATGTTCAAGACATGTTATGTCGTAGTTTCATGTTATGCCTACACAAGCTGTGCACAGGCCTGTATGACATTTACTGTTTCACATCTGCAATATCACCATTATACAAAGGCCATAGTTGTATTGTGTTGAGCCAATGTACAACAGGGTGTACACATATGTACATCACTTCTGCTGTGTGTGTTGCTTCATGTCTCTGGCCATTCTCAATGGCCATGTGTACTCATTTTCTGTCCAATGGTTGTGATGGCCATCTTATATTTCACATGTCAGTGTTATCCCATATGACATACACCCATAGATGTCATATGCTCCACTGAGGACAGGGTTATGCAGACAAAGGATGGTATGTATGGGATGTGAGACATGTTTTGCAGGATAGTTGAGCAGTGTTGCAGTCAGCCCACTACTTGTCATGGACATGTCAGGTAGCACATGATATTGTGTGAAATTCATAGCAAGGGTATAATTCACAAGGGTGTATCCTGTGGGCTGGTCATACTCCAGCTCCAACACATTTAGAGTGTGTGCACACATATGCTCTCTGTACAGTACTGCTCTTATTCCCAACATGTATAATGCTGATATGTAGTACCTGCCCCTACAGTAAAACACACCTCCACCATTGTATTCACTGTTGTCCACACATCTGGCAATGACAATTTGGAAGGTTTAGTGTAGGTGTTTCATATAGTCTTCAATTGTTTCACATGGGTAACCACTGTGATGCATTGCAGGTCTGACCAGTGTCTATTAACAGGACCACCATACATTATGTGTACGTGTGTTATGGCAGATAGCATGCAATTAATATGTTCCTTGCATTATCAAGCCTTGGTAATAATAACAATCTCACTGACACAGGCTGCTGTCACTGCAAAATGCCAGAGGTACCTAAACAGGAGTGTCACAGCAGTAAGATCATTATCCACACCTGTGTGATAGCTACAGGGTGCAATGTCCATGTTAGCACATAAGCCAGTACAATACACTATACTATGGGGTATGCACATCTGTGCATACATAAAGTAGCAGACTGTAGTATGTGGCATGTGTGCATACATGCCTTGCATATGATGTTACATTACATATTGTACAGTAACACATGTAACTATGTGAAATATAGTTGTGTTATATGTGCAGTAGTGACTTACCAGGCAACTCCAGGCTCGGTGGTTGACAGACACCCACCTTCACAATACCAGCTAAAGCTTGTGGATGGAAGTCTGCAGGTGTCCCCAGGTTGGCCAGTAGCTCCTTGGTACATGTGAGTGGGGGCTGGGTGAGTGGCCCCCCACATGTTGCACCTTGTTTCCTGGCACTTGCATTAGCATGCTGTTTCACCCATCTTATGAGATCAGTGCAGTGTCAGCGCACCTGCTGATAGGTGTGATTGTGACCACCAACATAATTTACCCTCCTGCAGAGTTCCTCCCACAGGGCATCCCACTGCTGTGCATCCTGTGGCATATGGCTGAAGAGTGTTGTATGGTTGTCGAGGAGGTATGGGACGAGGATCTCATCCACCAAGTGGCTGTACACCAGCAGGCTGCTACGTGGCATACCTGGAAGATATAATGATGGAGACAGGTCACAGTAACTCACAGAGAAGTACAGCTGAACATACATGTGTATCACATTTATTAAGATTACAAATATGTCTTTGCAAATCTACATGACACTAACACCACTGACATGTATAAGTCACACACATTTGACACTTACTAGTGATGTGATGTTATCACCATATATGTGTGTGTCATGTGATGACATTGCTCATACACCATGTGGATGTTGTTTTGATGTGGGCATGTCTGTTTGCCTGTACTGGTGTCTTTACCTATCAGCGCATGCCTGGATGTGTTCACATTAATGCAATCGACCTTAATTATGTGTATATGTCACATATATAGTAATACATAGCCATTAGGGACATGACATGTGACCCTGCAGACTTGCAAGCATGTATGTGTTTTGCCATATACATCTACATGGCACTGCACAGCTGTGTAGTATCCTGCCATGTATTGCCTGTGTTGCACATGTGTAACAAATGGAACAATAGCTAGCCTGACGGTATTTGCAGGGTTGGATATCAACTATAGCATGTATGGTCATAGTGATCTAGTAGGCTATATGCCCTGGGCCATTTATGAGCCTAGGCAGAAAGGTTACCTAGCTGTAGGCAACAGGCAGGTAAGTTTCAGTGGCCAGTTCAAGCATTGCCACAGAACTGATCCACAGGGTTACTGATATATTTGGCATGCGGTCATCATACCATGTCACAGAGAGGGGTGATGTGCAGCTTTGCTGGACAGGGATGCATAGTATGGCAAGAGTATGTTAAGTGTATGGGACAGAGATCTGTCAGACATGTTGTGATCCTTGTACTAGAAAGGGGGATGTCCATGAAGTATGAGTTTATTTGGGATCAGGATGTGTTAAGTGTAGCATGTCCAACACCTCTGGGTTGGACATAGCTTTATTCAGGGTAGGCTGCATACTACATAGTGCAGCTAGGGATTGGGAAGGGCAGTGTAGGCCATCTACACATGGGCAATAACCCTTAAAGGAAATATGTGATCTATTATGGGTCACATGGGTGTTGAGTATGGCTGAGCAATTATCTTTGTATTCCTGGATGGCACCCTGTCATGATTAGGGGTGCCACATATGACTACCTGTCTGGTGCGGTGAAGTAACTATCAAAGGAAAGAGTACAGTCCAGCTGCATCCCATACACACAGTTGCCATTATGTTGACCGCTGCCTAGGTGGTAGTTCATGGGTACAGGGTTTGTAACATAGGGGATGACAATGCAATACTTAGCTGTCAGATTTTGGCCATACATCACACACCACACATCTGAAACACTAAGGCCCTTCTGTATGTTGAACTCAGCACACATTGAGTCAACTATTGCTCCTAGTTCATAGTCATTTGCAAACATCAATAGGCTGATGCCTTCTGTGTTAGTCTGTGTGGTATAGATAACAAAGAGGGGGGAGTACCAGGAATGAACCCTGTATTACTGTGGCTGGCACTGGTTTGATGTGCGTGCATTAGTCAGACACCTTCTGTAGTGTTGGTTCTGCCAGCAGTCCAGTTGCCAACCACTCCTGTGACATAGGAATATACACCTAGTTTACTGAGTGTAGCTGGAACACAGTATGGGTGATGGTGTCCTACGACCTGGCAAGGTCATGATATGCAGTGTGAATCAACCCTACTGTCATCTACATCTGTACTGAGTACATTAAATACCTTGATCACAGTTCATGGCCTTACAGACCAGACTCAGCAGGGTAGTTGTGCACTATTTCCCATTATCAGTGGTGTCTCCCCCTTTGTGGGGTGTGATAACTGTTGCTGTGCACCATTCGGTGTGTACACAGCCTGATATGGAGCTATGATTGAACATGATGTGTATGTGGATAGCTGATTGTTCTTACATTTGTGTAGAATATACCCTGGTATGTTGACAGGTCCCATGAAAGCTGTATGTATGGCTTTAGAGAGTGCAGCTTGTACCTGCATAGTCATTATTACAGGGGACCTGTAGTGTACATGGATATATTACTAAGTGTACCTGTTTGGGGGGGGGGTTCGGTTCTCCAAGACCCTATCTGGATGAAAGGGTGCTATTTCTGTAGGTGCAGTACTTCCCATGCCATAGTGCTGTGCAGCACGGCAGGTCTTGTCATTGCCATTATGATTAATGACACAGCTATAGAATGCTCTGTGCTTGTCCTCATAATATATGGCTGATTAGTTTCACAGTAGCTTTGTTTGGTTTTATATGGTGTATCTGCATCTTACTGAGGCTGACCAGGGATCACCTACACTCATGTGTGTTCACTCTTGCAACAGTTACTACCTTCTGTAGTACAGTTTAAAGCATGGTACCACCAGTTTGCCTTCTTGTTTGTGTTGAATCCTGGTTCTGTTTCAATGGCACAATCACTGCACATATGTGACTGCTTAAGGTTCATTTGTGTAGGATTCATCATTTGCACATGTATTGTCCATCTGCATGGGTGCCATGACAGTCACCACTCTGCTCTTAGGAAACATAACATTGGCATTGGCGACTGACTATGTATAGCATACTGTTAGCCCTGTTTGTGTGACTACTGTGATCCAGGTCATTGGGGCCAAAGGAATACAACATGCATTGAGCGCAGGTGTTGGTACATGAGGAGTCTTCCCAGTTCATAATGGAATAGTTGAGAGTAGCCATTATTATGGTTCTGTCTCTGACCTAATCTTCCCCATTACAGCACATTGTGACAGTTGGGAAATCCGTGGCCTGGTGGGTGATCTGTCGCAAGGTGCAGTTTGAATTCCACTTTGGCACAAAGGTAGTTGCTCAGCATAATGCATCTGAAGTTATGCAAGTGCAACTAATGTGGGGGTGTACATATCCCTCAGGAATATGGACACACCTGCAGCCCGTGTGTTTCAATAAAGGATAATGGGCAAGAGGTGAGGTATGTGTTATAACATGGTCATGCAGGTGTGCTCTCCGGAGCATTAAAATATGTCTCAGCCACTGCACAGATATGTTCTCCATGTTAGAGATTGACATATGTGTGTCCATATAGTGTTTCTAACATGTATCATTGTGTAGCGAGACCCGCAGTTTATTGCTTGGCTGTCCCTTTAACAGCAGTGGACCTTCACTTGAACTGTGCATGATGAAGGCACTATAGGGGAAGCATGAGCCCTAGGCAGTATCCAGATTCCCAGGGGTGACAGGTGCAGGCCCTGTCTGGCAAAGCATCATGGTCTGTCAACCATGTTATCCCAGGCAGACAGATACTGGATACCTTTTGACTTGCACCACTACACTAGACAATTGTGGAATACAATCCTTTTGCCCCTGTACTGCAGTGTCATTCTGACCAATGGCAGAATGCCAGCCAGGCCTTGGGACATACCTGCATGGGCTACAAGACCTGACAATTCCTACATGTGTTTCCATGCAGTCCAGGCTACTGCATCACAGGTCCTGCACAACAACATGGAATATGCCAGAGCCATGTGTATATTTCAAAAGGTGGTCTGAGTGTATGGGTATGTGGCTAATCATGGCAGACAGGCAGCTGACAGTATGTATGCCCTCATATAGGTTGGTGTGTGACATAGTGCTAGAGTTTGCATTCACAAATGAGTGCTGTTTGGCATGTTTCCAGCCACATGTTTTGAGGTGAGGCACAATTATGCAAACTATGTCATACAGTTTGTGTATTTCAGTGTCTGTCTCTTCCAGCTTGGGGGGTCACTTGTTTGGCCAGATACTTAGAAGCGTCTGTGAATGTGTGTGATTTCTGGTAGGGTGTCCTTACTGTGTTCTGGTAAGCGTATGTGTTGGTTGTGTTGATGAGATGCATGTGTTAACCTACACCTCATGACTGTCCAGTCCAGCCATGGCTGTAGACTGGGCTGCCTTCCAGCTTACCCCTGTAGTTGCATCCCAAACAATGTATGGGGCATGGTATTAGGTGGGTTTGGCAGTGTGCATGGCCACATACACAAAGCTGACATTAGTAAACACCAGTAGCTGACTAGTGGACATGCCTGTATGAGCATTCAGTATTACAAGTACCAAGTACTGTATTTAGTTTACATATTGCTTATGAAGATGTTTTAGACAGTGATGCTCACATGTAAATATTTGTGTTATGGACGTGACAACACTGGCTATTACGGAAACATTGTAGCTACCTTTAGCAGCAATTCTCCTCTGAGGATCACATCACATCCTGTTAGTTGATTACAGATGATGCAAGTGTCTACTGGTCTGTTTCCTTCTCTGGGTATATACTCACATATCCACCAGGACCAAGAGCTCTGTTAGGCACAGACACTCACTCTCCAAACAGAGTCATGTATCAATAGACTCTGATGCCACTATCAACATCATCAGGATATAATCGGATAGTGTATGCCATCACCTATGAAGCGGATATTACACATGGACAGCTGTCTTGTACATCTTACACTCCTACTGCAGATGTTACACTGGAGTTAAAGATGATATGCAACCTGCTTCATTACCAGTGCTGTGCACTACCTTACATACAGTATGTGCAAGCGTCTGTTAGGTTGGCAATGGTAGTTCAACCAGTGTGCCTCTACTCTCAATATCCACTCTATGTAGGTGTGCACATAGCCATTTGGCCCAGCCCTGTAACAAGGGTCACTAGACATTTGCATAACATGTACACATGCACAGCTGTTATTGTTTGCAAACAGTACTAGAGAGTACCAGCCCTGTAACAAGGGTCACTACACATTTGCATAACATGTACACATGCACAGCTGTTATTGCTTGCAAACGATACTAGAGAGGTCCAGCCCTGTAACAAGTGTCACTACACATTTGCATAACATATACACATGCACAGCTGTTATTGCTTGCAAACAATACTAGAGAGGACCAGCACTGTAACAAGGGTCACTACACATTTGCATAACATGTACACATGCACAGCTGTTATTGCTTGCAAATTATACTAGAGAGGTCCAGCCCTATAACAAGGGTCACTACACATTTGCATAACATGTACACATGCACAGCTGTTATTACTTGCAAACAATACTAGAGAGGTCCAGCCCTGTAACAAGGGTCACTACAGATTTGCATTACATGTACACATGCATAGCTGTTATTGCTTGCAAACAATACTAGAGTGGACCAGCCCTGTAACAAGGGTCACTACACATTTGCATAACATGTACACATGCACAGCTGTTATTGCTTGAAAACGATACTAGAGAGGCCCAGTCCTGTAACAAGTGTCACTACACATTTGCATAACATGTACGCATGCACAGCTGTCATTGCTTGCAAATGATACTAAAGAAGTAGATATTACATGTGTTATGTGCATGGATAGTTACCTGGCTCTTCCAATTTTCTTTGTTATCATGCTACTAAACTGTCAGATGAATACAGATGATATATATCCTGTTACTGAGTATTGTAATTGCCAATAGACATAACTACTGTTTGCATAACATAACAGAACTGCTATGTAGAATAGAATACAGATCTGCCTAATATACTGCACATTACGCAGTTATTGGCACAATATCCCGCAATGCACACCATATTTGCATGGTAAGCCCACCTTTAACATGTTCATCTTACTTATACACCCATACATATGTCAACTGTTACAATATATCGATATATACTATCCCCTATTATAGCACATGCTTGTTGACCAATCCTGACACTGACAGTGGCTGGAAGCAAATTGGTGGGTTCCAAGTCCATATCATCCCTTGTGGTGTATGCGGAGTTTGCCTTGTGATCTACAGCAGTACACACATAGAATACTACAAGCATTACTACTGCTCAACAATATATCGCTACAAGATAGCTATTTCCACTATATGCATTGATTACACTGTAATTCTTACAAAACAGGTAATACATACACAGACATACTAAATGTTATACATACCATCTTAGTAATTGGAGGTGTTATTGACTAGTATAATACTCGTTTTCGGTTCGTCTTTCAGTGTTTTGTACTGTCAGACAGGTAGATACTGATGGTTTCAATGTGTGACAAGGCAACATTTTATAGCTACAGATCAGTAACATGTGCTATCCCGATAACCAATTGGTGTTCCTAAGTTGCTAATTACATGCACATCAGCTGCGCTGCTACTGCCTTAGCCAATACCATGGCTACAGTGGAGTATAACTGAATACTCCACTTGGGTGTTATTCCTTTGCCTTACTTGTGAGGAAGACAGCGTGGAAGTGTTGTTTGGAATCTACTGCAACAGCTGTATGGAGACAAACAGTAATATATTGTGTGTAATGCCTAGAGGATTTGATCTAAATGTGAGTACTGCTATTATATTTCTAAACATTGCTACTTGTGCAGGGTTTGTCTGTACCTAATACTTCTGCATATGTTTCAGTTTGGCCAGATTGTCTGACCCGCTCAAGGCTGCATAGCTATGCATATGATGTTAGGGGGTTTACAGTGTGCTTACCAGACATACTTAGTTTGGTGTTACTGTGTATCATACTGTGCTGATAATCAGTACTCAATAACACTTCCTGGTATACGAACCTTTCATCTCTCTGAAACGGGATTAGTTCATACAAACCCTGTTACATTAGCAGCTGTTCAATTGTATAACAGCAACTATTTCGCATAGGGCCATGTTAGTGTGTCTGTGTCCAGTTATGTTAAGGTTTCAGCAGATGTTGTACAGTAGATGAATACTTGGTTATGGTATGACAGTATGTATTGATGTAATTATTTTGGTTGTCGGGTAGATGTTGGTGGGTGTACAGAGCAGATGCAGGTGAGTAGGAACCTCTTTTATACAACATCTATATGTGTGTGGGTGTTCTTTCCCTATGTGAACACCTATCCCTTAGTGGACAAATACTATGGTAATTGCAGGCTGATTCATTAAGGCACTGTTAAATGCTTCCTGTATAGCATGCAGGTACTGTTAGTCCTTGAATCCTTTTAGCAATATATCAGAATGTAATAACATTTTGCAAAATGGAAGCTGTCTGTGTATTTCTGTCATGGATATTTGCAGCCATTGCAGTTGTGTTGGTGACTGTGTCCATAAAACATATTTGTAATAGTGTAGTGGCATATACTCTTCATATGATATGTTCATATTGTTTAGGGGGGGTGGAATGTGTGATTGCTATGGTCCATGTTATACTCAGATATGAACACTTCGGATGCTGTCTACAGACATGTACGTATGTGTATATATATATATATATATATATATATATATATATATATATATATATATATATATATATATATATATATATATATGTGTGTGTGTGTGTGTGTATGTATATAGATATATATTATTGCATACGTTTATCTGTACCTCCATAGATGTGTTGATGTTTTTAACCTATCTATATATCTACATATATATGTAGACCTGTATATATCAACATGTCTCTAGCTCTCTCTGTCTCTATATATATATATATGTATATGGATTCCTATCACAACACCGACACGCCACAAAGCTGACACCCAAAACACCGACACGAAAAGACCGAAAACGCACAAAACCGACAACTCACAAAACCAAACACCATAACACCGACACCCAAAACACCGACACACAAAACGTAAACTACACATTACACACAACTATACATGCACTAACCGTAACCCAAACCCTAACCCTAAGGTCAGACACTACCGCACACTTACCCTACCCGCACCCTAACTCACTTAACCCGCCACTAAACCTAAACTCTGTCACTATCGCACACTTACCTTACCCGCACCCTAAGTCCGACACTACTGCACACTCGCCTTTCCCTGTGAGACAATACATTACATTCCTAACTACATTAGGCATAGCCCCTCACTGACACACTTCAAGGGAAACCTTGTTGTGTGAATGGGTAACAGAATATACACCCCTGGGATCATGTGTCCCAGGACCATACAGCCAGGAGGTGAGGGAGCCTGTCTAGTTTGATAGCTGCGAGACCTGGTGGGGGAATTGAATGGTGTTGAATTGTCACATTAACATGCCCTCTTTAGATCACCAAGTGCCCCTATCACCCTCCACAACCCCAGTCTTCAACAGCTACCAGCAACTCTGCCTGGAATTGCTTCATTGGCTATGCTTGACAGAGGCACAGTTACTTCATCAATGGTGCGGGGAAAGCCAACACACTGTAGCTATGCTTCTAATTGCCCTTGGGCAGATAGGTAGTAGGCTGTCTGTGAACCTCTAAAGTGCAGGCCATCACAGCCATAATATGTGAATAAACAGACCTTCAGATCACAATATACAGTGAGAAATCATCATGTAGTCAGGAAACAGTTAAGTACAGCAAGAACATGCAGAACACTGATACTTAGTCACTCCAAAACTCTATATTGGAAGCTAGAAGACTTGTATAAGTTTAAGGCTTTCTATTGCTTACCAGTAGGTTACCTACAGGAGAGATGAAAAACAAGCACAGATGGGGAACATGCATGCAACGATACCATGCCAGCCTATGTGTCAGCCTTAGGCTTTGGAATACTGGCCAAGGCTATTGGCTCCCCCATGGTGCCTTATTTAGGAGAGTCTCAAAGGTGAATACCAGCTCCGTAAATGGCACAATAGCAGATTCAATGAAGGTTGTGCTACTCAACAGCAGGGTTATGATCACAATATGCATGCACTCACAGCACTCCTCAGGATGGACAGCATCAACATCTGTGCAGTAACTGAGATCTGTCTTAAGGCTCCTGAGAGCACACCAGCACTACCAGACTACAACCTATACCACACATTTCAGCCACAGAACATGGACTGACACAGACATGGAGGGGCTGTATCCATATTCATCAGGGATACCTACACCTCCAGGTTAGTGGGGCAGCATGATACCTCTGAGATCATCCATGTGCAGCTAACATCAGCCACAACTGCAGTGTAAACTGTGGCCTGCTATGGATCACCCTCCATGACCCAGGACCACCACTCCACCTACCTGGGGACAGTGGAGAACATGACAGTCCTAACGCACACCCTGGCATTGGTCGATGTCAACTACCATACCATTAACTGGGAAACTTACTCCAGTACTCACTTCCAGGCCCAGTGCTTCCTGGAATTTATCACGTCATATGCCCTGTATCAGTTGGTAACCTCCCTAACGTGGGGTGGAAACTACTAGAAGTGGTCATCACCAACATGGGCAACAGGTGCACCACAGTGGAGGTTAACCGGTCACTGGTTAGATCTGACCATGAACTATTTACTATTTCCACACCCAAGCATCTCCCCCGCCCATGGATACCACAGTGTATACATTTTCTATAACCAAATTTACACTACCAGTGACAGGGGTGGGAGGTTTCACAGCCCCCACGCTAAGGGGAGACACTGCTCAAGATACAGACAGATTTATAAATGCAGTCTAGAAGCACCTACACAGATGTATGGATTGTGCCATCACTGGTAAACCAAGACTCACTCGTCCTAGACAAGGACACCAGTCTGGTGGACCTCTGCAATAAACAGACTATACTACAGAAGTAAGACAGTGTTCCAGACAAACAGCAAATCCCATGAAGGGCAGACATCCTTGACCACTATTAGTATGATACGTAGGTCCCTCATGACATCATCCAAGGCTAACATCAGCAGGAGAATACGCAAAGATTCGAAAGATAACCACAAAGCCTTCTTTGGCTATGTCAAGGATCTAAGTGGTGATACACAGATTTGCAATGTGCCAGTGAAATATAGCACAAAATATGCTGACCCTACTGATATCACCAGCATCCTTGCAGATACATTCAGTGCATACTTCACCCCCTAAAGAGCCCACAACACTACCCAAAAGGTACAGTATCCCACACATCAGAGACACACAGGTGAAAATGGCCTTCTCTAACAGCAGAACACAGCATCAGTGGAAGCAGATGTTGTCCCAGACTACATCTTACAAACTGTACAAGACAACTTGATCCCCCCCCCCCCACCTAATTAAGCTTTCCAACCTCAGCCTCTCCACAGGCTACATGCCCATACAATGGTGCGTGGCAATGGTTATTCCACTCCATCAAGGTGGAATCACAACTGACCATGGTAACTACCACCCCATAAGCCTGACTAGCCTGGTCTGCAATGGTATGGTTTGCATCCTCATGGCACTCATTAACAAAGACATTGGTAACCTCCGAACACGTGACCCAACCCAGGTCAGCTTGGCTGAGTGCAGTTCATGCCTGCTGAACCCGTTTGACATCTTACAAACAGTCACCAAGACGTTAGATGATGAGGGAGGTGGTTCACACATACTATCGCCAAGGCTTTTGACACCATGCCCTACTCAGGTATTATTGATAAACACACCAGCCTGTACATACACCCATACATCACAGGTTGGGTTGCCAATGGGTTTACACACAGAACCCACATGGTATGACTAGTGGTCTCCAGATCCAAGTCTTGACCAGTCATGACTGGAGTTCCACAGGACTCAGTCCTGGGAGCCCTACTGTTTGGCATATATGTTTCAGAGGCTCAGGCAAACACAGGTGGACTACGGCAGACCATGTTTGGCAATGATTGCGGACTGCGAGCCATGACTGATAGTCCAGCTGACACAGACATCCCTCAAGGGGCCTCACAGAGAACGTCACAGGGTGTCAACTTCATGGCCTCCAGCCAAGTGCCACTGACTGCATGGTCATTCCATTGTGGAACTGGCACCCACATATTAACACATAAGTGGCAGCCACTTTATTATGGATGAGGTAATGGGGTATCTGGGGACTAAGATAGATAGTGATATCCCCTTTGACAATCATATTTCCACAGTAATTAGGACATCCTTCTATGTAGGCCATCTGATTACTAAAGGATTCCCATCTAGACATACTGGGGTTATAGTGCCCCTTTACCCATTACTCATCAGTCCCATCATAGGGTATAATAACCCATGTGGGATGTACCTCAGAAGACACTTCCAACAGCTGGGAGGTCCACGAATGACATTGCCAAGGGGAATACTGGCCTCCAACATATGGCCTATGCACAGCCAGACTGAATAAACTCTTGCTTTACTCAGTGGCATCTCGTTTATCCAGAGATGATCTCTTCTGGCAAACACAGCCATGTCAAACTCAGGCTTGATGGATATGCTCCACCTATGGGAATCCATGTTACAGTGAGCCACACACTGTAGTGAGCTGAACCTTGCCACAACAATAACTGGAAGATGCTGGAGGGACAGATTCCTGTCACAGACACTCCCCATACTTTGGAACAACATCCCTAACTACATTATACAGAGCCCCTCACTAACACTCTGGAAGAGAAACCTTGAAGAGTAGATGGAACAGTAGATGCACCCCAGGGATCCCACCATTGGCTCTGCTCCACAGAGGGACAGTTAATGAATCAATGGTGTGGCAAAAGCTGACACATTTTGGCTGGGCTAATAAATAACCTCTGGCAGTTGGCTAAGTACCTACCTATGAATCTATACATACAGTATCTGCATATGCTGATAGCTTACTTTACTGTTCAGGTGTTGACTTACCTTGTGCCAATGGCAGTTGTGTGTGCAATAGTTGAGGGCTGCCTATGTTGGATGCACACAGTAGACTACCTATACATGACAATTTACAGGTAGTCTTGTGTGTGTGCCATCCATTTTTACTGTGTGTGCAGGTGGAGAAAGGTGTCAGTCCCTAGGTGCCTACACTGTCAGTGTGTGTGCTATACGTTCCCTCTTTGCCAAGGCATGGGCATACTGGGCACGCCTCTGTCTGCCTACTGGGGCGGGTTCAGTGTGTTCGTGGTCCGAGTACCTCTGTGCTTGTGGGGCCCTTGGCAATGGTGGTGGGCTGTGAGGGCCTTTACCATTCTGTCCCTGCTGCAGCTGTTTCCACAGGACCATATTGTGTAGCATGGCACACACTATGAAGATGTAGGCACATGTGCCTGGAGAGTACTGCAAGGATCCACCAGATATGTCCAAGCAATGGAACCGTGATTTCAGCATCTCAAATATATGCTCTATGATGATTCTGGTTTGTGCATGTGCCTCATTATGGAGTTCCTGCATGGGTGTGTGTGTGCATTTCTGATGGGAGTCATCATCCGCGGTTCCAGTGCATAGCCAACATCCCCCACTAGGTGGCCATTTGGAATGTCCCCCTGGCAAATAACTGATACAGCTGTGAGGCATGCCAGATGTGGGAGTTGTGATAGCTTCCAGGGCTGCCAGCACACACATCCATGATAATGCCCTGGGCATTGCTCATGACCTGGCATTTGATGGAAGGGTATCCCTTGTGGTTTATGTAGTGCTTACCCTGTTCAACGGGTGGTGACTTTATATGTATGTGCATGCAGTCTATTGCACCCAATACCTCCTGGTATTCTGCCACACGGTGGAAGAGATGCATATTGCTGGCCAACTACTCCTGCGTTCGGGGGAAGTATATGTGGTAACATGGCATCCAGGAGCTGATGTAGTATCCTGGGTGCTGATGCCTGTGAGATCCCCATGATATCCCCAGTTGGTCCTTGAAAGGTACCTGTAGCTAGTGTTCTCAGGCTTACACATACCTTCGTATCCACTGGGATGGGTTCCCCTCTGTTTGTTCTGGCTCTGAGGCGTGGCCAGCACAGCTCCACAAGTTGCTGTAGGAGGTCCCTGTCCACCCTGTAATGCTCTACTATCTCCAGATCATGTAGCCCCTGGTAGGTTACCCTGGGTGTGAACAGTCTTCTCCTTCTCTGGTGCCTGAGGTGGTCATGTGCATCATTCTCCACACCACCTTCAGTCTCCAACACATGCTGGTGGATCAAAGCTATGGAAAAGTTCCCTGTCTATATACACCACTGGTGCAGAGTGTATGGGAATGCACAAATGTGTGTGAGGTGCTTTCACACTTTACACTATTGTGCTATGGATGCTGCTGATGTCATTGGGTGTGTATGATCTATTCCACAAAATCTTTAAAACCAAGGACAGATGCAGCACAAAACCAAAAGCTCACGACCGAAGAAATCACCAGGACCCGGACACCTTGCCAATACCTTTGTTTCTTTATTTAAAGTGTAAAATCCACAAAAATAGCTGCTCACACGTAAAAAAGTTTGAAAACAAACAATCCAGTCAAGCGCTTTCGCCTGGGCTCTCCCAGGCTTTATCAAGACAAGACAACAGGGAATATGCATCCATTATATATGTATGCTATTCCAATAATTCAATTATATAATTAATTAATTGAGTTATTCCCATTGTTTAAGAAGTTATCTTGGTACTTAAAGGTACATGTTACAAAAAAGTACATGTTACAAAAAAAGTACATAATCAAAAGCAAAAGCAAAAATCATTTTCATTTTCAGGGTCCCACATGTGTAAAAATAAAATTTTAATCTATTAACTATTAAATTTATGAAATAATGTTATATTAAAATATTCAATATTAAAAACTAATAAATATATATTAATTTAAATAATTATTACATATTTATAAATAAAGTTGATAAAACATTCTTGTTCTAAAAATTATTAATAAATATATATGTATGTGAAATGGGTGTTGTGCATAAAATAATGCTCATAACATTTTACTAAAATGTACTACAACATCAAAAGTGGACTATGTTACCTTATTGGATACAAACAATAAATACATAAAACATCATTTGATACAATATATTATCTAAAATTACTAAAAACTTTTGTTTTGTTAAAATTGTGAAAATTTAAACCCAAACATTTTTTTGTAATTGTGGTTTTATAAAATAACTATAATTTGGCCCTACGTAATTTAAGAGCACTATTAATACTGATGGCATCATTAAGCCCTGGTAGTCTTGTGGCATTTAATTTTATTTGCCATAACAATTCTTTATATTCCAGGGATGCTTCCCAGTCCCCCCCTCTTACACTGTTAAAAATTTGTTCCAAAACAAAGAATTTTAAGCACATATTATTACAAGTTAAAGAATGCTTGTAAAATGCATTTGATTCTTTTTTGTTTTTGATTTCATAGATGTGCTCATATACTCTTCTTTTTAGAGCTCTTTCAGTTTTTCCAACATAAAAACATAAACCGTGTTGACAAAATCCCAAATAAACCACACCTTTTGAGTTACAGTTGAAATGACCTGATGGAAACAAATTTATGTTTCTAGATTTTAAATAAATACCTTTGTTATCTAATATAAAGCAACATTGATTACAGGCATTGCATTTGTAGGTTCCTCTAGCAAGTTGGTTTTCACTATTATTAGAAAGTGTTTGCCTTTCCAATAATTCTTTTAAATTGCAGTCCCTTCTTCTAACAAATTGTGGTTTATTGGGAATACTTTTCTTAAGATCTTCATTGATGGAAAGAACAGGCCAAAATTTACAGACAATATTCTCTATCTCCAAATTATTTGTGTTATATGTGTATAAAAAAGAAAGTTTTTTTGTCATGTCATTATTAGTTCTGGTGGCAAGTTCTTGAGACCTTGTGTTACCAAGTAATGGGGGAAACTGTGTATTCCTTTTTTGAGATATTTCATTAGCTAAAGCTTCAAACATACTGTTTGGATAGCCTTTTTCCAAAAAAAGTTCCTTTAGATATTCACATTCTTTTTGATACAAGTTATCCGTGCTGCAAATTCTAGATGTTCTTATTAACTGGCCTTTTATAATCCCCCTTTTCTGAAATAATGGATGGTTACTCTTGAAGTGCAACAACATGTTTGAGTAAGTATTCTTTCTATAAATACAAGATTCAAATTGTTTGGATATATTATTTTTCCTTAAGACAATGTCCAAATAATGTCATTCAAATGGATTTATTTTGTGTGTAAATTTTAAAAAACTGGTGGAGCCATTAATGTGCTGCATAAATTCTTCAAATTCGTTAATACTACCCCTCCACAAAATGCAAATATCATCTAGGAATCTTTTGTAATGGACAATATGTTCTGCCCAACGTGTTGAAAAAATAAATTCATTTTCCCAAAAGTGTAATACTAAATTTGAATAGGCCGTGGCACAAGGTGTGCCCATTGCCACCCCTTTGTTCTGCTTAAATAACTCACCATTGAAAATAATATAATTGTGCTTCAAAATAATCTCCATAAATTCAACTATTAAGTTTATAATGTTGCTGCTGAAACCTGATTTCTCAATAAGTATTCTACTGAACCACTCTATTCCAATAGTATGCAGAATACTAGAGAATAAATCAACAATGTCAATAGTGATCATGTAGTTAGTCATGTTGAAAAATTCACTTTTTATCCCTTTAAGAAATTCCCATGAATCCTTGTAAAGGCTTTCTATAGATGAAACTAATTTTTTGGTTGATATATCAATAAATTTGCCCAATGGTTCAGTAATACCCTTTGCGCCTGCAACTATAGGCCTAAATTTTAAAGGATCAAGGCCTTTATGAACCTTTGGGATGCCAAAAATAATTGGCGTCAGGGGTTTTTGCACCAAGAGGTAGTTAAATAATTGTTCATTAAGAACTCCTTGCATGAGATGGTCCTCTAGCATAAGCCTAATTTTTGAATACGCAACATTGCGTTCATTAACTGAAACTTCTGTGTATTTTTCTGTATCATGCAGAATGTTGGCAATATGTGCTTCATAGTCTTGCTTGTACATGAGAACAACCCCACCTCCTTTGTCTGGTTTCATTGGTCTAATTTCCTCATTCCTAAAAAATCTTATGGTATCATAGAAGTCCTTTGTAAAGTTATTAACTTTATGTTCCGCATTCTTTGATGCCAAATTTCTGAGTTCAGTTTCTACCATGTCCTCAAATACCTTCAAGACAGGGTGGAGGGGTGGGTTAAAAGTACTTGTTCTTTGTAGTGGATCTTTTACATGCTGCCTACCTCTAAAATAAATGTTTAAATTCAAATTTCTGGTAAAAAGCTTAAGATCCAAAATGGTTTTTGAAATATTTATAAATTTTTCAGGTACAAAATGAAAACCCTTTTTAAATAGTTCAAAAAACAGGTTATTAACTGTAACATCAGTATATCTGTAGATAGAAAAATTCCCCTGTTTTGCCACTGTGCAAGTTGGCAAATGAATGGTTTCCATTGCTAAAACAGAAGACTTTGGAGCAACTATCTCCTGAAATTGCTCCACCCCTGGGCTGACTGGTTTGTTTCCCTGTATGACTGTCTCCCTGGGGCATAATGAAAACCCTGCTCTTGGGCTTGATTAACTTTTTGGGGTAGTCTTTCTCCTCTGTTTGGGGTATGAAATGCGTTTTGAACTCCATACCCATCATTGTTTACTCTTCTTGGCATGTTTCCATAATTGTATTTTCTAGGAAAGGACCTATCAACACCCTTTGAAAAAACATATGCAACCCCATTATTATACTCTTGTAAATCCCTTTCCATTTTTTTAATCTTTCTTTGTACAATCCTATCACAGTGCTTATCCACCTCTATAAATGATTTTTCATAGTCCCTTTTAATACTGGAAAAATTAATGTTATCAGTAATGCTTGTGTTAATAGAATTAATGTCAGCAAGAAGTAAGTTCGCTTTACTTTCATAATCTGCTATCATGAGCTTTAGCATTTCCATGCCCATTCTGTTAAACAAATCCGTAATTTCTTTGAACAACTTAGAGCCTGGTACTGCATTATTCGGTAATTTATTGAAGCGCAACCCTTTTGGAATGCGCTCCACCCTAATACACTCAGTCAGATACTCTATTTCAAGCTGAACCGACTTAAATGAATACAGCTAACTGTTAAAATCCGAAACAAGCTGTTCAAGCTGAACATTACTAGCATTATTGTTTTTATTAAAGTGCACAGTACCTTCAGCAAACTTAAAGTGTTTGCTAGTCCATTTTTTTATATTAAAATCAGTAAATGCAGTTCCTTGTTTAAGCGTTGGCGTAGGACCCTTTGTTTGTTGCTCCTGAAGTACATAACATGACCCATGAATATCTTCCATAATTTCTGTTAAAGTACTTCTTTTTCGTTTGACTACAGGTTCGTTACAGTCCCTTAAATGTTGTTGGTTGGGCGGCAAACCTGTTGGTACATTGCTGCTTTCGTTAAGCAACAAACCACTCAATTGTGAGAGAAGACACATAACCTGTTTGAACTCCCCTCTGGTTACGGGCGCATCATCCGGACGTTCGTCGTCATCATTATTGTTTAACACAGCAGGCGTATTGTTGAAGTCCGTGTTTCCTGGATTCTCGGCCATGCTACTACGACACACACCACAAAATCTTTAAAACCAAGGACAGATGCAGCACAAAACCAAAAGCTCACGACCGAATAATTTGGAGATAGAGAATATTATCTGTAAATTTTGGCCTGTTCTTTCCATCAATGAAGATCTTAAGAAAAGTATTCCCAATAAACCACAATTTGTTAGAAGAAGGGACTGCAATTTAAAAGAATTATTGGAAAGGCAAACACTTTCTAATAATAGTGAAAACCAACTTGCTAGAGGAACCTACAAATGCAATGCCTGTAATCAATGTTGCTTTATATTAGATAACAAAGGTATTTATTTAAAATCTCGAAACATAAATTTGTTTCCATCAGGTCATTTCAATTGTAACTAAAAAGGTGTGGTTTATTTGGGATTTTGTCAACACTGTTTATGTTTTTATGTTGGAAAAACTGAAAGAGCTCTAAAAAGAAGAGTATATGAGCACATCTATGAAATCAAAAACAAAAAAGAATCAAATGCATTTTACAAGCATTCTTTAACTTGTAATAATATGTGCTTAAAATTCTTTGTTTTGGAACAAGTTTTTAACAGTGTAAGAGGGGGGGACTGGGAAGCATCCCTGGAATATAAAGAATTGTTATGGCAAATAAAATTAAATGCCACAAGACTACCAGGGCTTAATGATGCCATCAGTATTAATAGTGCTCTTAAATTACGTAGGGCCAAATTATAGTTATTTTATAAAACCACAATTACAAAAAATGTTTGGGTTTAAATTTTCACAATTTTAACAAAACAAAAGTTTTAGTAATTTTAGATAATATATTGTATCAAATGATGTTTTATGTATTTATTGTTTGTATCCAATAAGGTAACATAGTCCACTTTTGATGTTGCAGTACATTTTAGTAAAATGTTATGAGCATTATTTTATGCACAACACCCATTTCACATACATATATATTTATTAATAATTTTTAGAACAAGAATGTTTTATCAACTTTATTTATAAATATGTAATAATTATTTAAATTAATATATATTTATTAGTTTTTAATATTGAATATTTTAATATAACATTATTTCATAAATTTAATAGTTAATAGATTAAAATTTTATTTTTACACATGTGGGACCCTGAAAATGAAAATGATTTTTGCTTTTGCTTTTGATTATGTACTTTTTTTGTAACATGTACTTTTTTTGTAACATGTACCTTTAAGTACCAAGATAACTTCTTAAACAATGGGAATAGCTCAATTAATTAATTATATAATTGAATTATTGGAATATCATACATATATAATGGATGCATATTCCCTGTTGTCTTGTCTTGATAAAGCCTGGGAGAGCCCAGGCGAAAGCGCTTGACTGGATTGTTTGTTTTCAAACTTTTTTACGTGTGAGCAGCTATTTTTGTGGATTTTACACTGTAAATAAAGAAACAAAGGTATTGGCAAGGTGTCTGGGTCCTGGTGATTTCTTCGGTCGTGAGCTTTTGGTATGATCTATTCCAGCTGCAGTGTGTCTTAATTATGGGTTTTGCAATGAGTACTGCAAGTGTGGGGCCTTTACTGTGAAGATCTATGTGCCTGCCTTGATTAATCTGTTGCCCTTTAATTCACTTTTAAACCTGGATCCCTTCCCATTATCAGGCATGCGTCTACCTGCCGTCTTTCTTGTTTTGTACTTTTACTACCCAGTCATGGCAAAATGTCCCTTGTAGCTGATATACTGCAAATCGGCTTTGTTCTGCTTTTACACTTTACTGTTGTTTTTGCAGTACAGCCCCTCCACTTTCCTGTTCTGCAGGTAGCTGCTTGCAGCCTTGTTAGCTGTTGTCAGTGGCCCACTGTAGGCTCTTAGGTGTTAATTAGTCATCTGTACTCCAATTTCACTGCTGCAGCATTTCCTTATTTCTTTCCTATATCTTTCCTGTTTCAGCTGCAGTGCGTGTCGCGCAAATTACTCGCATTTTCATCTCTGTTCACATGCATACTCAGTTACCTTGCGTACATTCAGCTAAGTATAGCTATGGCCATTTCGACACACCCCTGTCCTGCAGCTTTGTCTAGCTAGGGGCAAACCGGTTTGCAATGCTTCAATGTGCTTACAGCAATGGCGACACACCCCTCTCTTGATGTCATCTTTAACTCAAGGGCACACCTCGGTGTTATAACGCTACGCTGTGAGGTGCATCCTTACACCAGCGGGGAATCTGTGATTCACTATTACTCTTCTCATTTGCATGGCATTGCCTACTAATTCCTAGTTACTAAGCATAACGTTGTCACTGCCCCTTAGCAACCCTTGCGCCATAGTATGGTGTAGCATGCCTGCCATTGACTATTATGGGGAAATCATGATATGTGTTTCATTGCGGTTTTATTCTATATTTTTATATATTCCTTGCGATCCCCTTTGCGCACCGTTGCCCTGCGCTTCCACATCGTGATAGTGCGACTATATATAATAAATGTTAATTTTATATTTTATACATGTTTTTAGCCAATGGCTATATATTTAGCTATTGGCATATATTAACAATATAATACATGTGTTTGGTTGGCTGTCATGGCTCCGATTTTATCTTTGCAAAAATGTAAACCGTTTTCTACGATTTACATTTCTGCATGCTTACACTACGCCTGCACAACTTCCTGAATCACTACATGCCTTCATTTGCATGCTACACTGCTGCATATGGGGTAATTAGCATACAGGGCTCGGGAGTTGTGCCGGCGTAGCGTACACAGGTAGTGCACATGGAAACAGCTCGTACCTGAATCACGCAGCGGCCATATTTGGTGTTAGACGCCGACGCTACGCCTGCACCTGGCGCAAGCTTCATGAATCCCGAGGAAAGAGTGTTATTGCTACATATGCTACATAAAACTATTTGCCTTTTCTCAATTTGGCCTATTAACATATAAAGCATGCTAAACACTTTCTTATCACTGCCCTGGCAGTTCCATCTCTTTAACCTGCCAGTCCCACTTTCTGCCTGAGTATTCTGTGGATTTTCGCCATGGGCCTTAGTATTAACACACATATTTTATAACAAGCAAAGTAATTCCCTGAGGAATATACTTCTTTATTCTTCAGGGAACCAGTATGTTTGTATAAGTATATTTTCCCTGCAAAAATAAAAAGTGTTACTACAACCCAGTAATCTGGTGGTAAAAAGTGTCTTAATTATGTACCAACTCTTCCTGTCTACAACTTTTGTATCAAGGGAAAAAAAGTGAAGCAGCAAAAAGGAATTTATTTTATTGTTTTAGCTTTATAGATAACTTATAGCAGCTTTCCTTTCTTCTACATAAAGGAAATTTAACAAGTTGTTAAACAGAAAACATGTGCCTTTAGTTCTGCAGACACAAACTGTAATTTGCAAATAAGGTGCACTCCAGTCTCAACCTGGGACAGATTTTTCATCACAAATTTTCAATTATGCATTTTCTTAGCATAGACAAACCGTTGGATTTCTGTTGAAATCATCTTTATAAACTCTGGTATCCTTTACAGTGTAGAATGGTTGTATACAAATGAAAAGAGTGACAAATCATTGTTCCTTGTTACTGGACATCCGTATGAATCAGACATCATGTACAACTAGTCACAATATTCTACCCTGAAAAAAAAAGTTTAGAACCCATCTGAAAGACACAAAGTTCATTTTAGCAGTAGCATAAGTCTTTTTTTAAGGCTTGATCTGTGTCTCATCAATTGATTTTTCCCCACACCTGTGCATCTTATTAGGGAATGACCTCAGACCAACCAATTCAGTTTCAGGTTCATCTTTCCACACAGTATGTTACTTAACACATTTTGTAGCATTTGAAATTTATAATTTATACAATAGCCACCTGCTTTATTCAGGCTTCTATACATCATATGTCTTATCAATTATACAATACTGAACAGAACATATGAAACAGAGAAAAACATACTGATAGAATGAGTATTTTTTGTTTTCCCGTTTTATAGAATATGTTGTTTCCTTGATAGGGTTGTTGAACCACTAACTCTTCATATGGTGTTAATCCTTTCATATTCTTAATTTCCTTTTATGGAGTTAAAACCAAAATAAAAATAAAATAATTAAAAGCCTCTTTCCTGTTTGTATCTTTGCATCCTTTGTTCATAAGACATAAAGTTGGCTGTGAGGTGTAGAGGGATTGGGCCCCAGTTATGAGCCAGATAATGCAAGCTTGATTAGCAGCCCATGAAATAGAGAAGCCAGATGGGAAAAGAGAAGAGTGGTGAGGCAGGGCCTGCTTGCTTTTTTTCTGTTGGGAGAGGGAGGACACACATCCCATCTTGGACTTTTGGTGGAAAATGGAGACAAAATGGCACATATCTGCTTACAGTGGAGGCCAGGCAGCTTGTGATTTACATCACACTTCATATAATGCAATGTTCTGGTGCCACACCCATTGCACACCTAAACCTTGAGCGCTAACAGTAAGAGAAACAAAGCAGTGCTTCAAGTTAAAAAAAAACAAATGATTACTACCTTGATAATCCCTACAGAATAGAGTTGCTGAATAGCTAAGGCAATGTGATGTGATGGCAGACTTGCTAAGAAGCAAAAAAAAAAAAAAAAAAGCTTCTGTACCTTGATAATGTTTGCAACTTTCATAAAGAATACATGCACGCATGCAGTTTATGACATTTAGCATGCAATAGCTTTAAGCTTCTACTTCACTCAAGACTGGTTGATAGGGAGTGACAACCTCGGTCATAGATGTTTTCAGCCCATTGCTCTTCTGTTTTAAATTTTATGACAGTAAAGGTTCATTAGTCTTCCTCCTAGGTGAGTTACTGGATTTCTACTTCTAATAGTGCACTCTATTGCTGCTCTCATGATCATTTTGGACCAGCTAAGGACAGCCAATGCCAGTGAAAGAGAGAAAGAAAACAGCTGTGGTACTTATGTTGCTACAGGACAAAAGGAAATATTCTGTTTTTGTAATAGTACAATGTATTACATGTAACGGTTGCTGTGAATACATTTCATTCATTGGAACGTTTGAGTTGTGCTGGATGTTAAGTTCAATAAAACAATTAGGAAAATGATGATCTTTGTTGTGTTGGTATTCCGCCAGAATTGTTTCAGCTATAGAATGTAAAGGTGATTTACATGTAGGTCGCATTGTCTGGGAGAGCAAGTCTTCGGAGGTGCATGAACACTTTTTAAGGGAGCAGAGTGCCTCCTCACTGGATTCATAAGCAGGCCTGACAGAAAATGTTAGCATGGAGCCAGTTGGCAGCAACCAATCAATTAAGGAGTGCATAGTTCACCAAGGTGGGCTTTCAGAGGGTGCAGCAACTGCTTAGTTGCTTTTGCTGTGTTGGGGGGATTCTCAGAGGTTTCTAACAAGGAAGATCAAGGGCCTCCAGCATGTGCCTTACACAGACTGACTAAGTTCCTATCACTATACTCCATATGATATAGACTTCTTAGGGGAAAATTATACCTGGCATACAGGTAGGCCACTCTGTTCTGTGGGCATTATCCAGGTAGACCAAGACCCAAACCTAATGAACTTGCTGCATATCTGTAAATCAAACGGGACTAGGGCTACCCATTCCAGGTACCTAAATATGGCCTGTGACTTAAGTAGGACATGCTGAAGGGACAGATTTATCTACCAGTGGCTGCCACATCTTTGGAACAGGCTACCAATTCATGTGAAACAGAGCACCTCTAAGACACTGTTCAATAGGAACCTGGACGAGTGGATGGGACACCATAAATTCTTACAGGGAAAAGGACCCACAACCATCCTGGACATGGACAGTCATCACTAAATACAATCTTGGGTTTTGACTAGCATTTCTATGGTATTACATTAGAATGAAATGGCTAGGCTTAAAATGACATCCAGGTCAATAGCCAAGTAAATTACCTATGATAATATGATCCTATGATAATAATTTTAAAAAGTATGTAAACATTTCCTTGTTTTGGCAACTCATACGTCATGTTTCTGGTGGCTGGGGTTGAATTAACTTATTTTAATTTTATTTAAAAATAAATAAATATATAATAAATAATAATAAACAACAAGAATTTGTCTGGTATACTGGACTGTAGGGCCCTTATTGGGTTTTCAGGTTGTGACTCGTTACTTGCCTCAGGCTGGTCGACGGGATTTTATACTCACCCCTTGCCTGTTTAGTCCTTCACTAAGGGTACAGGGTTGCTCATATTTAGGGATAGTTTTGTCTATTTTACTTTTGCAGCTGTTTCTACTGGGGTAAATTAGTTGCACTGTTATCATATCTGTGGCAAATCAGTGGATCAGTGCTTGAACCGATGACAGGCATTTTACTGTCATCTTTCTTATCCTTCAAAAAAAAAAAAAGCATAAGATTTAATTTCCTTTGCTGATTGTAAAATAATTGCTGTTCAGAGGATTTTATGGCAAATCGGGACTGATTGCACAGCAACAGACATATGGTGTCATATTTCATGTCCTTCAGGAATTGCATAGTAACACAAGATTTGAGTGCAGTTTTGTTGATGTATATTAGATATACTTAGGGATACAGAATACACACTGAAATATAATAACTGATGCTAGCTATCCTTCAAGGTCTCACTGAATTAACTCTACAAACCTTGCACCAGCTATGTCAATGGGGCTAATTCACTATTAATTCATTTAGTTTATCTTATCTCATTTACTTATTGTAATTATTAATTAACTGTTAGTGAATTTGAATTTATTTTCTGGTTTTATTAATATATTAGAAGGGTAGGGGATGGGCCCCCCCTCCTTGGTCAAAGGGGATCCAGTATCTGTCCACCTGGGATGACATGCTCAATAAGCCACATTGCTTTGCAAGAGATGGCTTGCACCTGTCACCCTTAGGCTTTTGAATACTGGCCAAGGCTGTTGCCGCCCCCATGGTGCCTTTTTTAGGCAAGGCTCAAAAGACAAACTCACCACTGTAAATAGCACAAGTAACCAAAAACTGAGGGTAATGCTACTCAACGCCAGAAGTCTAAACCTCAAAATGAATACACTTGAGGCACTCCTCAGTATGGAGAACATTGACATCTGTGCAGTAACAGAAACCTGGTTTAAGGCTCCTGAGAGCACCCCAGCACTACCAGGCATACCTCTCAACTGTACAGATTTTCACAGAATGTCCAGATAATTGGCTCATATATTTGGCCTGTTCCTCTTTTTTCTGGCAAATCACTGGGATGATCTCAGGATTGTAGTTACCAAATAATGACACACATTTGAGTGTCAGACCTCAAATCCTTCAGAAAATGTATATTAAAACAAATCCTGTTACTCTGGCAACTGTCTAAAAGTTTATAAGAGCAATGTTTAAAATATGTCCTTATTTGTACCCCCATTTTGTCAAGCATTGTCCAGATGTTGTGCATAAAGAGGTTGAGAGGTATGCTACCAGGCTATAACTCATACTATACTTTTCAGCCACAGAACCCAGACTGAAGCACAGAAGGTGAGGGTGTATCTATATTCATCAAGGGATACCCACACCTTTAGGTTAGTGGCACAGCACCATGCCTCAGAGATCATCCATGTGCAACTAATAACGGGCAAAACTGCAATTCAAATTGTAGCTTGCTACAGATCACCCACCATGACCCAGGACCCCCATTCCACATTTCTGGAGACACTGGAAAATATGATGGTCCTACCAAATGCCCTAATATTGGGTGATTTCAATTACCCAAAAATTAACTGGGAGAACTACTCAAGTACTAACTCCCTTGCCCAACGCTTCCTAGAATTTATAAACTTGAATGCCCTGGATCAACTGGTTAACACCCCCACCAGAGGTGACAACATATTGGACCTGGTCATCACCAACATGGGCGACCGGTGTTCTGCACCGGAGGTCAAACCCTTGCTGGTGAGATCAGACCATAGACTAATCACTCTGGATATCCACATTCTGCCCCCACCCCCAATCAAGGTAACCACTGTGAAAAACTTTTCAAAATCAAACTTCACGTTACTTAAGACAGAGGTGGAAAGGTTCACAGCCCCCATGCTAAAGGACAATGCTGTCCAAGCTGCTGAATTCCTTACAAAGGCACTCTATGAGCACCTGCAAGAATGCATGGATCGTACTCTCCCAAGCAAAACCAAGACTCACTCCTCCAAGAAAAGGAAACCAGTCTGGTAGACCCCTGCCATAAACAAGCTTTACAATAGAAGGAGGAAATTAGTGCAGAAAATAATAAAATCCCAAGAAGGAAAGACATCCCTGATTAGTGTCAGCAAGAAACTACGATCCCTCATAAAGTCATCCAAGGCTAGCTTTGAAAGAAAATTGTCAAGGACTCCAAAGATAACCACAAAGCATTCTTTAGCTATGTCAAGAACCTAAGGGGAAACTCTCAGATCTGCTCTGAGTTAGTGCAGAATGGCACAAAATACACTGAACCGACTGATATTGCCAACATTCTGGCAGACAGGTTTAGTGAAAACTTCAACCCCCCCTCTCACCCCCTAAAGGGCCCATAACCATACCAGAAGAATGTAGTTCCCCGACAATCATTGGCACACAGGTTAAAACAGCGATATCCAAAGCCAAAAATACAGCTTCAATGGGACCAGATTGTGTTCCAGGCTGTGTCTTACATGAGCTCCAAAATGAACTAACCCCTCACCTAAACACACTGTTCAAACTCAGGCTCTCTACAGGCTATGTATCCATAGAGTGGTGCATAGCAACCATTATCCCGCTCCACAAAGGTGAAGCCACAACGGACCCCGGGAACTATCGCCCTATAAACCTGACTAGCCTGGTCTACAAGGCTATGGAGCGCATCATCATGGAATTCATTAACAGAGACATTGGGAACCTTCAAACATTGGAACCTACCCAGTTTGGCTTTGCTAAGGGCAGATCATGCCTCCTAAACCTGGTGAACTTCCTTGAGACTGTTACCAAGGCTTTAGATGAGGGAAAGGAGGCCCACACAGCCAATCTAGACCTCGCAAAGGCTTTCAACACCATTCCCCATTCTGGTATTATAGACAAGCTCACCAGCCTGAACATAAACCCCTACATCACGAGATGGGTTGCCAGTTGGCTCACAGATAGAAGCCACACAGTGAGAGTTGCAGGCTCTAGGTCCGACTCTAAACCAGTTACAAGTGGTGTCCCCCAGGGCTCAGTCCTGGGACCCCCCTCCTGTTCGGTATATACTTCTCAGAGGTACAGGCAAGCACAGGAGGATTATGGCTGACCAAGTTCACAGATGACTGCAAACTGGGGGCCATAACTGACTCTTCAGCTGATACAGACATCCTCCAGAAGGGTCTCACTGAGATGGATACATGGTGTCAAAATCATGGGCTCAAGCTAAATGCCAAAAAGTGCATAGTCATCCCCTTTGGAAAAAAACAAAGCACCTGCAAACTACCACATACGTGGTAGTCCCCTAAATACAGAAAATATAATAAGGGATCTGGGGACCCAAGTAGATAGTAATCTCTCCTTTGATAATCATATTGCCAAGGTGGTTAGAAAATACTTCTATGTGGCCCACCTAATCACAAAAGGGTTCACATCAAGAACAAAAGAGGTTATTGTGCCCCTCTACTCATCACTCATCAGACCCATCATAGAGTACAATGCCCCATTTGGGATGTACCTTACAAGACACCTGCAACAGCTGGAAAGACCACAGAAGTACCTCACCAAGAGGATTACTGGCCTCAAACATATGCCCTATGCAGCCCGACTGAAGAAACTCCACTGTACTCGCTTGCATACCACTTACTCAGAGGTGATCTCTGCCTGACATACAAGGCCATGTCCAACCCAGAATTGATGGACATGCTCCACATAAAAAAAACAAATCCCTAAAAGCCACATGCTCTAGAGATCTAAACCTCACCACAATGATAAACTGGACGTGCTGGAGGGATAGATTCCTGTCAAAGAGATTCTCCACGCTTTGGAACAGGATTCCAGTCTACATTAGGCAGAGCCCCTCACTAACACTCTTCAAGGGAAACCTTGACGAGTGGATGGGAAACAGAAAATTTACCCCAGGGATCACTGCAGTGGCTCTGCTGGACAGAGGCACAGGGACCTAATGGCTCTGCTGGACCAAGGCACAGGGAACTAATCTAAGGGGGCGGCGAAACACAACACATTGTGGCTAGGCTTATAGATGCCCTCAGGCAGATAGCCTAGTACTTACCTATGAACCTATGAACCTAGGTGCATTTTCTAACAATTACCTGAAGAATTCCTGACTGGAGTATGTGTTATATTGGGGTCCCAGTCTTTGATCTCTACAATGTGTGCTAATGTCTGGCTGTTTTACCAGCCTTTAGAGTATATGATCAGGATTCAACTATGCTTTTTCTTGGATGTTGTTTTACCTAGTAGTTTGGTGCAGGTTGCTGTATTGTTGGCTATTGGGAAAATGTCTGGTTAGACTTTTAGTAGGGATACTTTGCAGTTTTTCTCACTGAGTTTGTTAGTCAGATATTTAATTTTAAGCCTTTAGCCATAGTTTTGAGCAATTTTAATAACAGCACTGGTTTAGGGTCCAGTTCCACAATCATGCTGTTGGCTATGTTTTAAGTATTGGTTATTTTGCTTGATCATGAGTGCTTGTATTTGGAGCCAGTGACCATATGTGCTGTTTGTAAATATGATTAAATGGATGTTATAAGTGGAAGGATAGAATTGTTACAACTAGCTATGGTTTATGGTCCTGATGGTACAATGCTCTTGTAATGATTGGGGCTTCATTGTGTTTTTCTGCTATTTAATCAAGGAGACACAGTTTTTTTACCCCAAGAGATCTTGGGACACGGTTGATTTTGGTGGGAGGAAAGCATGGCATTCCAGAACCCCCACAACAGCATATCAGTTTTCTGTCACTAGTGCATTTTAGTGAAAGCAAGTATAAAGTTTGTAAGTCAGGCATCTCAAAAGCGGACTCATTGGGTTGGCATTTTTTGTCTGGAAATCTTTATTTATTTTGTTTGTCATGTTCTCCCTTCCCCTCTTTTTTTTCTTCCTTCTGTGTTAATCCTCTGCATTTTTTAGGTTCCACTGCAGTCAAATCATTTAAGGAAAGGTGGCTTCATCTGTCTCAAGAGACTCAAGATTTATTTTCTGGCTTAGAGACAGTGGTGGCAGTCAAGCAGGGTCAGAACTCCAGGAAGAGAATATCACAAAGGGGGTATACTGCCAGTACAGCTAGCTGAAGTTTGTAAATAATTATATGTCCTTTGTGAATGTCAACATGATTTATATAAGATGCTTATGTTACAACTGTATTAGAACTGTATGCCATGTGTATATCAAACTGGTATGTGTGTTAAAAAAAATATTTTTTAAAGTGCTTGTGCTTTAAGATCTAGCCACAATGTGCCCTGCTGGAGGAGAACAGAAATGTACATGCACTATTGCAGCTGTTAAAATGTATAATATTTTAACAGTGGAAACTGGAATACAGAAGGTTAACCTCAGAAAACTAGCTGAAATTAAATTACTTTATGGCAATGCAATAAAAGATGGTATATTTCAGTTTTCAATGCAGCTAGACACAGAGTCTGTGCTGAAAAGCTTTCTGTATTGTTCTTAAGGTGAAATAATTACTAGTCTTGAAATGTGGAGGAATGTAATTGTTTTATGACTTCCAGCATCTGCCAAAGATCTGAGCAGAAGCCTTTTTTGTGTATTTTCACAAGTAAATGCTAAATACTACCAGCTCCCAGCAGTAAGGGTTTCATTTGGGGACTAGAGTCAGATAACAAGAAATTATGTCATTCTGCAAGATATCCCAGCAGTAATATTTGAGATATTAATGTAACAAGTCTCTTATAGAAACAGGGGCATTCTGTATTCTGTCTTGGACCTGACAAGAACCATTCACCGTGACATGTTGCTGGCTCTTTTAGTAAGTTCTTAGGTTATAGTACTTCTCTTAGATACAGTCAGGAGTATAGTGAAGCTTAATTTAGATATTTTTCTTCATTTATTTGAGTCTGTCCTGTAATGTGGTTTTAAATATTTCCTGTGATTTTGAACTCTGCTGTCACTCTGATGCCACTGTTAATATTGTTTTGTTCTTTTGTTATTTATTATTATTAAATATATTTAAATCTTTCATTGTGGTTGATCTGTCTAGAGATTTAAGTTTTGAGACTACTTGCATATTTATTTAGTGACACTGTCTGAGCCACTCCTAATAGCCTTGCTTTTGATTAAACTACCATTTGTGTTAATATTAATATTACACAGTAAGATTGGGCACCCTCTGTAGCTAAGGAGTTGGCTGGTTGTGGTGATAACTACCTTAAGTCTGGGCAAAAGAGGGCATTGCTAGTAAACCTGTGGTAGCCTTTCCTGTGTGTGTGTGTGTGTGTGTGTGTGTGTGTGTGTGTGTGTGTGTGTGTGTGTGTGTGTGTGTGTGTGTGTGTGTGTGTGTAAATCAAACCTCAAAGAGTGTGTGTGTGTGTCAACTACTTGGGCATGGACACAAAGCACTGATTGGACAGAGAGGGTGTTGGACGTCTTGCCTTGGCTACTCAGCCGAGATCTCAACTCTATAGCTGTGCCAGTGGGGATTCTTATTGGGGATCTAGAGAAAGAGGGGGAAACCAGCCCTGGACAGAGAGCTGCATCTGGAAATACTGTGTGTGTACATGCTGTCCTCTCAGTGAACGTCCCCCACTGGTCGAGGCTCCTTGATTACTGGTCCAGTGGTGGGTCATCACAGGAACCATCACTGATTATGGAAGAGGATTCAGATGAAGGACCAGCCCCAGCGATGAAAGCCCAAAGGAAAAACAGATATTCCTCTGGTCCAAGGGTCACTCCTTCAAACTTGCCTGAAGCATCATCAAAATCTCAAGTAACATTTCTGGTTGGAGAGCAAGGTTAAGTTTAAAATTGCAGAGGTCAGTCTCCTGAGGATTGTTTAGATGAGTTTATAAATTCTTTGCTGGAAGAGGGAAGGGTCAGAATGTTTGACCTAGCTCTGGAAAGAAACTTTGGTGCCTTCACAGCTATTGCTACCAGAGATGGAAGAGGTACTGATGCTAGTCAGGTTGCATACCCACCATTAACCAACTTGCATTGGGGGACCAAGGCGATCAGTGGTTTGGGGAACAATGTCCTACCCAGTCTGGATGATTGTGTTCCTCAATTTGTGTCCCATATGGCTACTTTCAACCTTTCAGTTTCTAATTCCCTGGGGTTTCACATTACAGTGCATGTTCCCACCATGGTCAAGGATAAGATCCTTAAAGGGGACTTTCAGATACATTTGACCTGGTGGATACTGAGAGGATTAAAAGCAGTTTACATGCCAACAACGCATCTAACAAGGACTTGATGGTATCCTTAGCGGCCATCAGGAAAATGGCATCAGCCAGAATTCCAGTCAGGAACTGGGATATTTGGTCACTAAGTTTTGTGTGGTTCATGGGAGTAATTATTGAGAAGGTTCCCAGCCAAGCCCTACCTCTATTAGCATACTTTGTGGCCATAAGGGAGGTGTACCATGTTAAAGGGGGTTCGGGATGGGTGAATTATGATCAATGTTTTAGGAAACTGAAAGCATTGGATAAGTCCCTCAGGTGGGAGTTAAGACATCCTAACATCTGGATAAGTGCCATGTTAGATAAGCCAGCCACCACTGGAATTGATGAAGGGGGTGATACTCCCAGGGAAACAAAGTTTTGCTGGGTCGTCAACCACAGCAAATGCATTTGGCCTGCCTGCAAATACATTCACTTGTGTTTGGGATGTGGGAAAAGTCATCATGCCTCCAGGTGCTGGGGGTTTGCTGGCATGGACAGGTCTGTTTTTCCCATCACTCAGACAGAAGGAGGGACTGGGGGGGGGGGTAACACATCCACTAGAATTAAGCAACTTTTTCATGACCATTGGGAGGGGTGCCAGGGGTTTTTCAGCATTCTACAGCAGTCACTCCCCAATCCATCTAGATAAATTATTCCACCTATTGTCAGCTTACCCAGATCAGAAGGCAAGACCCAGTCTTGTTAAAGGTATCTCTAATGGTTTTCCTGTTCAGTCCTCAGCCCTGTTGGATTCCAAGTTAGTTAAAATATGTCATCCATTAAGGGATATGAAGAAATTGCTGCTATGATGATAGAGAAAGAATGATCAGCTCATAGGATAATTGGCCCCTTTTCCACACCTTCCCTGGCCTGCTTTTAAGATTTCCCACATTAGTCTTGTTCCCAAGAAACAGCTTGGGGAATTTGAACTGATTCATCATCTGTCCAATCCCACTGGAGCTTCAGTCAATGACTTTATTGACAGTGGACTGACCAAGGTGCATTACTGTTCCTTGTATCAGGCATCAGAAGTCATTTTTGGCTATTCTGACCCCTGACTCTGAAAGATGGACATTCAATCCACTTTCCATATTTCCCCATAAACAGGAAAATTGGCCTTATTTAGGTTTTCAGTTTGAAGGAAAATGTTTTGACATAGCAATACCTATGGGGTACTTTGTGGCTTGTGCTACTTTTCAACTCTTCAGCACAATCTTGAACTGCTGCTGGCAACCATGAGCACCCCTTCATTTGGTGGTCCACTACTTAGATAATTTCCTAATAGTGGGGGAGGGTTGGGATGGGGATTTGGAGGGCATATCTGTCTTCAAGGAATGTTGTTCTGAGCTGAGCCTTGACCTTTCTTGGTCTGGAAGTTGATACCATTGATAACGCTTTCAAGCTTCAATTGCCCCAGCAACAACAAGTCTGACAGTTTCTTTGAATACTTTTGGGGACTAGCATAGCTCATAAAGGGGAAATCATGCAGCTCCATGAGTTGCTGAATTTTGCCTGCAGGGCAGTCTCTCCAGATAGGACCTTTCTGCGGTCTGTTTCTGACTTGTTGAAAGGGAACAAGCACAAACATTACTGTGTATAGCAGATCAGAAAGATCAAGGATGACTTGTGACTCTGGTTCAGGGTTTTAATCCAGTTCAGTGGAGTATTTTTCTGGCATTTCCTTGGGTTTCCTGTAGTGATCTTCAGCTCTTCACAAATGCAACGGGGGGGGGGGGATCTGATATGGGAGGTTACATCCAAGGTTCACCAAAAGATGGTCACAGAACTGATACACGGAGAGGAGGAGGGACATTACTTTTATGGAAATATTCCCCATCTTGGTGGTGGTCTTGGTATGGGAGGAGAGGTTATGCAACAGGAGGGTAGATTTTCACTCGGACAATTCCTTAGTGGTTCATGGCTTCAATAAATGGCTGTCCAGGTCCATGTGTGTTGAGTCTGTTATCAGGCTTTTCACTTTGTTGAGTTTTGAGATTAATTTGTCTATGTTCTTCGTGTTTCACTGTTGCTGTCATCACATCTGGGTTATCTGCCTGCAGGTAGACCTCAGCCGGCCTGAATACCAGAGTCTTGGGATTTCTGCATCAGATGCTGTCACTTCAGGGGTATAAAACATGCAGCCGACGCCATTACATCAGTCTTTCTTGCTGTGCAGTGTCCGAAGCAGAAGCATTTCGCAAGTGCCGGTTGTCCGACTCTTGAAATTTTCATTTTCAAGTTTCAGACCTGAAGTCTTCTGAAAGATAAGTATCCCATTGGGGATCCATTTTTCTTGCTCTAACCAATGTCAGAAAAAATAATAATTGTCTTGCCTGTGGAAAGCAAATACCTCATAGAGATTTTCATTCTTACTGTGTCACCTATCTAGGCCCAGACCACGACATCCCTCGTTGTTGGTTTTGTGCCTTGTTCAGCACCTGAACTATCCGTTGTCAGGCAATTTTTGTAGCTAAATACTTTTGCTCTTGATCTCCATACTCCGAAATGGTGTCAGTAAGCAATCCAACTACCGATCTTCCAAAAAAATATAAGGATAAAGACAGAGACAGACCACATAGGTCCAAAGCTGCCGACGATGCTACTGTTAAGCTAGCCGCCAGTCTGCCAGTACTCAGTGAGGTGCTTTCCCAGCCCCTGATACCCACTTCTACAGAATCGCAGGCCTCTACTGAAACCCATTCAGAGTCTGGTATGCCACGAGATGCTTCTTCGACTATGGAACCTGTGGATGTCTCTACCTTGGATGGGTCCGGAGCCGCTGTTCAGGCACCGGCTTCTGAGGGTGTATTCAGGCATACCGATTTTCATATTAAACCGACGACATTGTTTCAAGCCAAAAATACTGAATTTCTCAGGCCTAAAGTTTGCACTATGCCTAGGAAACCAACGACCTAAGTACATTCTCAGGCCCACAGGCCTCAAAAACAAATGATTAGAAAGGCTGAAGGCCTTATTACCTTAATTAGGGGAAGCCAGCCTTCCCCCTCAAAGAGACCTAGAATTGATTTTCCTTCTGATTCTTCTGATCAGGAAGCTGATATCTCTGTTCCTTCTGACTACCAGGACATACCCTTATCTACTTATGAGGATTCTGATGCAGAGGATTCCATTCCCTCTGCTTCCCCTCCAGAATATTTTTCTTTTGGTAAAACCCTGCATACCCTTTGGGTGCATTTCCGCTGGGAAAGCCAGGACTACTCTCAGTCCAAAAAGAGACTCAGGGAATTTTTAAACCTGCCTCAGCACAAGCCCCTAGCTATCCCTCCTGTTCTGGAGATTGTAGAGGATGTTTTCTTGGAATCCGGCCTTACCCCGGATACTTTTCCTCCAGCTCTCAGGAAACCTGACAAGTACTATAGAGTACATGACTCTCACAAATTCCTTTTCAAGAATCGTACTGCAGATCCAGAGACCATTTCCCAAGGACCAAAATGCATTAAGGCTACTACTGCCAAGAATCCTACCCCTTCTGACAGGTATTCTAGGGCTTTAGACAGGTGGGATAAGAAGGTATAAACCTCTGATACTCTGGCCATTAGGGCTTTAAATTGCCAGTTTCATATGTTAAAAGTATCAGCAGCATATTATGGGATTAATTAAACAGAAAATTATGTTGATTCCTGACTGTGCAGAACCCAAAGATTTACAAGAGTTAATGCATTCTGCTGACCAAGTTGGTAAACATACTTTGCAGTGTGGTTTTGACACTTTAGAAGCATCTTGTAGGGCTGCTGTCACTGGGTCTGTTCTTAGAAGGCATGCTTGGCTTAAGGAACAAAACTTGCTAGAACATGTCAAAGCAAAATTACTGGATGCACCCTTAAACCAAGAGCGCCTATTTGGCAATAAAGCAGAAGAAGTTCTCAAAAGGATGGAGGAGAAAGCTAAATCTTTGCAAATTGTTAAAGATTTCTTACAAAGTACAGCCACCTAGATTCTGTATGCATTGGTCTTCAAAGAACTGATCCTTTCCAGTCCCTTCCAGGCCTTCTCAGTCCAAACCCAGAGGCAGCAGACCCCCAAGATTTCAGTCTCAGGTTATGCACAGATCTAAGCAGTGGGGTGCTCCCACATCCAAAACAGGGAGTAGTAAGCCACCCCCGATGGTAAACTTGCACAGTGACTTATCCTTAACTCCCCCAAGCCTTACTCAAGTACTTGCACCTTTAGGAGAAAAACTCACCCTGCATTTAAAAAACTGGGAATACATTACCCAAGACAAATGGGTTTTAAACATTGTTTCCCTAGGATACAGATTCCACTTCCACTCACTCCCAACCCTAAGTGGATGGCCAGATCTCCCCCCAAACCAGTGGGTGGAGGCCCAAAAGCAAGTACTTTCTCTCCTCAGTATCAAGGCTAGTCAACCTGTCCCAGCAGAACAAAGGGGACAAGGCTTTTATTCAAGACTGTTCCTGGTTCCCAAAAAAGAAAAATCCTGGTGTCCTATCCTGGATTTATCTATTCCGAACACCTTTCTGGTGGTTCCAAAATTCAAAATGCTAACTCTCCAACAGCTGCTTCCTATGCTAGCCAAGGATGCCTGGCTGGCAACCCTAGACTTAAAAGAAGCTTACCTGCACATCCCCATAAGGGAATCTTGCAGGAAATACCTTTGCTTCAGGGCAGGCTCTATGCACTATCAGTTCTCTGCACTTCCCTTTCGCTTATCTACTGCACCCAGGGTATTCACAAAGTGCCTAGCTCCAGCCATTACTTTTTGCAGGCAGAGAAGTATTCAGATTTACCCATACTTGGAAGATTGACTGATTCAGGCGGAAAGTCAGGACTTGCTACTACAGCACCTGGCATTTGTAAAGAGACTTCTAACTTCACTGGGGTACACTATCAACGAAAATAAATCACACCTAGTACCCTGCCAACAGATTGTATTCATGGGAGCAAGCTTGAATACAACTTCTAGGATGGCATTCCTTACTCCAGAGAAACAAATTTATTTGACAACTTACTTCAACCTATTGGCCACCAAAACCCAGCTATCTGCAAGGAAAATACTGCAAGCTCTGGTGTTCTTGGCCTCTTGTGTTCTGTTAATTCCATATGCAAGACTGCATATGAAGAAACTTCAATGGTATCTAAAAAGCCTATGGTGTCAATCCATTCCATGTCTAAGGGCAGAGTTCCTTTGGTGGGCAGAGGCCTGCAACCATAACAAGGGACTCTCTTTCACTCTACCCCCTGCCACCCAAACCCTAACAACAGACGCATCAGACTATGCATGGGGGGCTCACATGGCAGGGCAGTGCATTCAGGGCAAATGGAACCCAAAGCAGATGTACCTGCATATCAATCAAAAAGAAATTATGTTAGCTGTACATAATGCTCTGACAGCCTTCAAAGGCCTTATTCTTCCAGGACAACTATTGGTAAAGACAGACAACACCACAGTTATGTGGTACATAAACAAACAGGGGGGAACACATTCCTACCCACTTTGCAGACTAGCCATGGCTCTGTGGAACACAGCCTTGAGCAACCAAGTGCACCTACAAGCTCAATTCCTGCCAGGCAAACTAAATTCACTGGCAGACGGCTTAAGCAGAAATCTCATGGACCCACACAAATGGAAACTGCAACCCAAAATATTCAACTTTTGGGGAACAGATGGGGGACACCAGAGGTGGACCTGTTTGCTTCCTCTCAGAACTATCAATTGAACAAATACTGCACCAGAACTCCCCACAGCCAAACTTGGAAGGTGGATGCCCTGTCCTTTTCCTGGGAAAGCCTGTCAGTCTATGCCTTTCCCCCTCTGCCTCTCCTCTTGAAAGTACTACTAAAGATCAAACAGGACAAGCTAAGGACAATCCTGATTACACCAGACTGGCCACACCAGCACTGGTATTCTCTTTTGCGCAGTCTGACAGTGCTATAACCATGACACCTGCCTCAGACCCCTTCCCTGCTGTTTCCAGTAGGGGGGACAAATTCTGCACCCTCAGCTTCAGACCCTGAACCTTGCAACTTGGTTAATCCCCTGAACTCACCTCTAGCAACCCTCAGTAAGCAGGTGCTGGATGTCATTCTTGAGGCAAGGAGGCCTAGTACTAGAAAATCCTATTCCAAAAAGTGGAAAAGATATTGTTCCTGGAGCCAGTCTCAAGGGATGGCCACAACTAAGCCCAGCTTACCTCATATACTAGATTATTTAACAGAAATGCTCCACAAGGGCCTATCCTTCTCTTCAATTAAGATTCATGCCTCTGCCATCTCAGCTCATTATAACACTGAGCAACCTCTCTTCTCTCATCCTCTGGTAAAACAGTTCCTTAGGAGGGCCAAATATTTTAGACCCACCAGGAGAGCTCCCACTCTAGCCTGGGACCTTAACTTTGTATTGGAAAAACTTACACTTCCCCCCTTTGAACCAGCTGCTGCAGCAGAGTTGAAATTCATCTAATGGAAAACAGCTTTACTTCTAGCCATCACTTCAGCAAGAAGAGTGTCTGAACTGAGGGCCCTTTTGGAAGTGGAACCCTTCATTATCTTCCATGTGGACAGGGTTTCCCTCATGATTAACCCATCTTTTATGCCCAAGGTGGTATCTAGTGTGGCTTTAAACCAGTCCATTCATTTGCCTACTTTTTTCCCTAATCTTCAAAATAAAGGGGAAAGGATACTGCATTATCTAGATGTGCACATACAGCTTAGATTCTATTTGGACAGGACTAAGCCTCTCAGAAAATCTGACCAGCTGCTAGTCAGCTTTGCTGCAGTGGCAGAGGGGAAGGCCATTTCAAAGTAAACCATATCTAAATGGATAGCACACTGCATCCATTTCTGCTACAAGCACCATGAAAAACCTACCCCACAGGGGATAAGAACACATTCCACTAGGGCTACATCTACCTCTACTGTATTTCTCAGAGGAGTCCCTACCAGAGACATCCTGGAAGCTGCAATCTGGAGCTCAGTACACACTTTCATCAAGCATTACCACTTGTCAATCTTTTCTAAATCCAGAGCTAGATTTGCCACAGCAGTTTTACAGGGCCTGATTGCCAGGCCTAATGCTTCTTAATTTACCTCCACCCTTCCTTAGCTTTGGGAAGCAACCCAAATGAGAAGACTGCAACAGTGAAACACGAAGAACATAGTACAGTTGTGTACACTTACCATAAATGTAGATGTTCAGGTGTATTCACTGTTGCAGTCCTGGTTACCCTGCCTCCAGCCCCCTGCTTGTCTTTGCTTGCAACTATCCTTTTTGGTTTGGCATATCTTATACTATGTTTATTTGCTTTTTGCTGGGGGTGTTCCACACCATATAATTGCTTCATATTTTGGGGAAACCTGACATCTAGGGCAAGAAAAACTGATGTAATGGCGTCGGATGCATGTTTTATATCCCTGATGACCTGACGTCATGGAAGAAGTGACAACATCCGATGCAGAAATCCCAAGACTCTGATATTCAGGCCAGCTGACGGATACCTGCAGGCAGATAACCCAAATGTGATAACTGCAACAGTGAATGCACTTGAGCATCTACATTTATGGTAAGTGTACACAATTGTACTTTCTCTAGAGTGTATGTGCCTGGTCGACTTAACCCTATAGCTGACAGTCTTTCCCATTTTCAGTTTACCAGGTTTTGCCAGTTGGCCAAGCATTCAGATCCAAAGGGGACATCAGTTCCTGTGGAGAATAGCAGCATTGCTTCTGGTCACTTCCTGGTCCAGTAATACAAAGAAGGCACATTCTTCATCCTTTCAGGTTTTCAAGGGTTTCTATGGGTCTTTGCCCTCTGGTCTCAGGACATGGGACCTGCAGTTGATCCTTCAATTTCTAGTGGCCAGGTCATCTGCAGATGATTCACCTAAAACTCTCTGGGTGCACGTGGCAGCTTTGGGATGATTGGAGCACTTTTGGGCCTTAAGGAAATGTCTGGTCACTGGCTGAGTGGCAGGTTGCTCAGGGGCATTGAGAATACTCATGGTCTTTCCTAGGATTCCAGGAAGCCTATTGGGAAATGACTCATTTTCTTTGTTGTTTTGGGTTTGTATAATATGCTAGGTGAATTTCATACCTTTGTTACATTAGCAGCTTTATTCACATTTTTGTATGTGGTTCACATACATGCTAGTGAATTACTCCTTTACCTTTGTCAGGAAGGCCTTGTTACCCACAAAGATTTTATACTGATGTGGGTAAAGAAATCTAAGATGGATAAACCTGGTAAAGGACATTAGGTCCAACTAGACAAGGAGAAAGGATTGGCCATTTGCCCAGTTTATTTGTTCAGATTGATACACAGTATCACTCCCAATGGGAGTAGGTCAGTCCTGATTTTTTTACGGGTTTTGAGCAGACCATTTATTCTGGTGGTGGTTCATTTATTTCTTAGATATGCCATGGTAGGACAGGGGATTCATCCACAATGGTATTCCTCACATTCCTTCAGAATAGATAGCACCTCTGACTTGGCCATGTGGGGGCATTCTGTCAAGGTCATCCAAAGGACAAGAAGGTGGGTGTCTGATGCCTTTTTGTTTTACATCAGGCATTAGCTTTTATTTCTGTTTCAGGAAATTAGGTCATTTTTTCATGGAGAGAGCTACAATGCAAGCCTTTAACCACCCAGCTGGACATTTGAATTATTTTGATCTTAACACAAGTGCAGTCTGGTAATTTGGTTTTCCTGGCCTCCAGTGGTTTCAGTTCTGGCAGATCTGGTGTCAAATCACAGCTGAGAAAGCCTTACCCAGAGTTTTGGTAATCCACCTTGGGGGTGATGACCTGGCTCTGACTCCTAAGCAAATCCTGTTGGTCAGAGCACTTTCTGAAATGCACAGTTACATCAGCTATATCCAAATCTGGTTTTGTTCAGGTTTTCCACCATACCAAGAATTTATTGGAAAGGTGTTTGAAGGTCCAGTACTATTCAGAGGGCTAGTTGATTCATCAATCATAAAGTTATACAGGTGGCTTGTCAGATTGGATTTCGTGTAATTCAATACAAAGATCCTGACAGATTATATTCTGACTTTTATGATAAGGACAATGTTCATTTGAACAATCTTGGTTTCAATTTGTTTAATTTAGTTGTTGTTTTGACCATTAAGGAATTCTTCAAATCTTAACTTGGTTCTCTCACAGCCTAGGGTACCCAGTTTAATGGCCGACTTTTGGGGGGAACAGCGTGGCACATGCCAGATTGGTGTTGGCCTTAAGGCTTCACCTCCCCTTGTTTTTCTACCTATTGCTGTTTAGCAGCCTCAACTCCCTTCAAGTTGGACCCATTTTGACCATTGGCCATATCAAGGAGTATGTGGCTTGGAAGGAAGAATTAAAGGGCTTTTGACACCAGGTCTGAGGTAGGTTGGATTACACACCTGGTCCTGCAGAGGCAGCTGGAACATGCTGGGTCACAACAACTGGCTTATGAGTTAATGGTTATTGATTGTTATGTTATATGTGAACTACTGTGGCATCACTAATGGTTGTCAGTGGCATTTATTCAATAAAAGGCCTTAAAGGCAATATGGCGTGGTCATTGACTCAGCTCAGTGGACAAAGTCAATTTCTGTGTAGATCGTTTCATCTGCGAGTGTGAGTCTTTCAAGGACATGACCAAGGCATACCCTTTTTTATGGAATGGAGTGCTACGGTCATTCCATTCTTTAGCAGGCCCAATATCCCTCCATTCCCAACCCTCACAGCTTCATTTCCTCCCTCCCTTTCCCCCCCTATTGCTGTTCAGCGGCCTAGGTTCTCCTCCAGTTAGACCCAGTTTGACCAGAGGCCACATCAATAGATATGTGGCTTGGAAGGAAGAATTAAAGGGGATGTTACCACCAGGTCTGACATAGTTTGGATTACACACCCGGTCCTGTAGAGGCAGCTGGAACAGGCTGGGTCACACCAACCAGCTTTTGAGTTAATGGTTATTGGTTATTATGTTACATGTAAACTATTGTGGCATCATTAATGCCCATCAGTGGCATTTATTCAATAAAAGGTTGCAAAGGTAATGAGGTATGGTCATTGACTCAACTCAGTTGACAAAAACACATTTAACCAGTTCCTTAGCTGCATCTTTTTTTTTTTTTTTGCATCTTCAGCATTTGAGAATGAAACAGAGATTAGCATTAATCCATGTGTTTTATAAAATTGTCTCCATAAAGAAGATCACCACTATAGTACTGGGAAAATAGCAAGGGGAAGCCTAAATACAGTTTTTCTTTGTAGGTTTGCAAGATTACAGCATACTGCTTTCTCTCAAGATTACAGATCATTGCTTGGAAGAACACCAGCCGTCTTGCATTCCTTTGCAATAAAGGAAGATGATAAGAACATTCATACCAGACATCAAAACACAATGAATTTGAGGATAATTCATATGAGAATAACTCATAATTCAGACTACATAGGAATTTCTGTGGCTCACATGAAAGATGTAAAGCATGACATAATACATCTAAATGCAAGAAGTCTATACAATAAAATTCAAAATTTTCTAGCTTTTGCAGTGAGCATCCAATCAGATGCAATATCAGTACCAGAAAACAGCTAAAAGCCTTTACAGTAAATTCAGAATTTAATATTATAGAATATATTGTTTACAGACCAGAGAACACAGACAGATAATAACTGGCTTTGCATTATTTGTCCACATAACGTCAGATGTAAGCAAGTAGAAAACATACATATCTGGAAGAGAGGCTGTACTTGTAGCAATGCATGCTTGTAAGCATTTTTAGTGTAGGATATACACACACACACACACACACACACACACACGCACACACACACACATATGTAAAACCAGACATTTCACCTAAGCTAGTATCCACTAAACTCAACTGCAATGTGGAAAATATACTGATGAACTACTACTCTGAGGTGATTACAGCATGCACTGATGCCCCAGCATAAAGGACAATATTATCAGTGTAAATACTGATCTGGTTTTACCTCAACTAATCACCAAGTTTAGTAGAAATGACAATAATACTGGCACTGAACTCAAACTGGGTGGAAGCAACCTTCTACCTAAATATGCTACATGATATAAATATTTCTTATCTGCCGCTAAACTGCCTGCAATCAAAAGTCTTAAGGCCCTACTACTTACAGGAACAGACAAATATTGCAAGTAACAAAATGGTGCATGTTTTTAAGCATTCTAACTGATGTTGTTTCATCAAGGCAGACCAGGGTAAAAGCAACTAATATAACTGTATCTCCTCACAAAAAGTGTTTTATCACTGACATACATTGATAGCCAGTCGCAACTGTGGATCAGAATTCATCATCTCTCATCTCATGTCGAATGCTTACTTCATCATTATGGTATAAATCCTGTGTAGCTGGACAAGTTTCACTTCTCTCACGTCACCCTGATTCACAAACCACAAGCACCCCAATATAATTTTCAATTTATTCATACCAAGACACATTGCATGACTAAAAAGCATACTTTATATTACACCATAAAGCATTACAGGCACTGAATAAAATATCTTAACCTCAGATATAAAATTTTGGACTTTCCTATTCAATGTTCCCACTCAATGTACAGAACCTTCCAGTGAATAATCATATTACCTAGACACACAACATCCCGCACAGGTGCAGCAACATATATTGCTTTAACAACTGACCCTATTGGAGCTACATTCAAGTCCTGAAAATAGTAGGCATTAATGCTATAAGTATATGTAACAATGTTTACTTACTCTTCCACTGGATGTCAGTCTATAAACCTAATGTTGCTGCAGTAGCTGAAACATAGGGGAAATCGAATGACCCATATAAAACCTCCTAGATATGGCATTACTACATTGGATTGGATTGTACACACAAGGGAGTAGGTGGTGTCACTATCCTCTACTGCAAAAATCGAACCTGATGTTTGTACAATGCACAAACTACTTACTCCAAAGATGGCAATTTTTATTAGAATCAGGACTAGATATGCCAAACTCCTCATATGTGGCTTATAGCTCTATTCGTGAAACATTTCATTGTTTATAATTCTTTGAGTTTATAACTGATGAGACTGTGAGGTGGTTCCATACAAAAGTCAAAACCAAATTACTTTCATTTATATATTTATTTTCTTACTTGTTTTAGGTTTTGTTGGCTGAGTTAGTCCCATTGAGCATATCCTATTTTCAGTGGAGAGCTGAAGTGGTATTCATAATGATTAGAGCTAAATAAAGATTGTGTTTCTGTGTCATGTGGAAGGTAGCACTGTGTGCATTTTGTAGAATAGTAGCATTTCTCTTGTAGTGACTAATGATATAGAGAACAGTACAAAGTAGCACATTTCACAACTGGGATTAACCATGGAGCACTACTGAAATTGTTGGAGAAACAGAGCTAAATAATTCTTATTCAGACATTTTCTGGACTGAGATGATGAAGCTGGTTGCTGAAGAGATTGCTTCATCAGAACCATGGAATAAAAGTGAATGGAGCATTGTTAGTGAATGTGCAGAAGGCAGTAAATGATGCAAGAATGTGCTGCTGTAGGTGAAAAGAAATGAATTTTTTGGTAGAGGATAGAAGGGGTTGTGTGACAACATCGCAGAATCCACTGTTGACCTACGTGGTTGTTCTGCATTCATGTATTCTACCCATGGAGCATAATGAGTGTCAGAATCTCCCAAGAGTGTGATATATATATGTCCTGATGTTAAGGTACCTTATCAAAGTATATATATATATATATATATATATATATATATATATATATATATATATATATATATACATATATATATATATATATATATGTATATATATATATATATATATAATTACAGTCTTTAGGGGTTGTGATCCCAGATGGGAGAACTCTTTTTATACCATGGCACTTTTTAGAAATAGTTTTGAGACTTCCTCTTTCAAGAAATTAATTTCTCCAAACAGACTTTTAAACTGCAATCTGACTCTATTCATACTAAAATAAAATACAATTTTGAAGTTCAGATCTGATGTCATTAAAAAGATGGCAAAATAATTCATTTGAAAGGACACTGTACACAGATTTTTGAAATGAAACAAAATTTGAAAGAGCTTGTTTCCGGAGTGCTGGTTTGAAATGTTATTTCAGAAACCATTTTTGTTGATAATGTTAATAGACTTTTTATCATAGTCATAAGTGTTGTTATTTTTATGTGAAACAATAAACAGTAATCACACAAGATAATTTTAGTATTTTTAACTACACAGAACTAGCTATCACTCTTGAATTTTTTGAACTGTTTACTAAGGGTCTTCATTATGTACCTGCTAAACCTTCGTATTTGCCAAGACTGCTCATTGAATTAAAACTATTTATTAGAAATTTAAATCTTTCATTGTTTTTCAAAGGTCAATCTACTTCTGATAATTCTATCAGTAGATGCAGCACTTTTAATCCACCTACACATCCCAGTTTAAAAATTTTTGAGGAACTAATAGAAAGAACATTTAGAACAAATCATTCTAATTGCCTTAATTTTTCCATGAGTAATTTTAACTCCCGGTTGCAGGAAGTGGTAGATTTATTGAAAAAAGAGAAAATTAGGGTTATGAAACCCGATAAAGGAGGTGGGGTGGTCTTAATGCACACATTTGATTATGAGAATTATATTCATAACATTTTACAAAATACAGATACATACGAGCAAATCTCAAAAAATGAACTTAATGTTGCATATGCCAAAATCAAATACACTTTACAAGACCACCTAACCCAAGGTGTAATCAATGAAAGGTTGTTTAACTACCTAAATGTCCCTAACCCTAAGGTTCCAATTTTATTTGGAGTTCCTAAAGTTCATAAAGGATTGGAACCTCTTAAATTTAGGCCAATTGTAGCAGGTGCGGGGGGCATTACAGAACCCTTGAGTAAATTTGTTGAACACACCTTAAAGCAGTTTGTTTCTACACTTCCCTTCATTTGGAAAGATTCCTGGGAGTTTTCAGCTAGCATCCCTGTGAACGTTTACAATTCTGATCTTTTTATGGTGACTATTGATGTCATTGAATTATTTCCCAGCATATCACACATTATTGGTATTGATTGGTTCACTGAAATTCTTGCTACTGAGTCAAGTTTAAGTAATAACACAGTTAATCTTATAGTTGAATTTATGGAGACTGTATTGTACAACAATTTCATATACTTTTGTGGTGAATTTTTTAAGCAAAGCAAAGGAGTTGCCATGGGCGCTCCTTGTGCATCATCATACGCAAATATTGTCTTACACAAATGGGAGAAATCATACGTTCATTCCTCTAAATGGAAAGATTTTATCTTGTTCTACAAACATTATCTTGACAATATCTGCATACTATGGAACGGTACTAGAGACAGTTTCCTTGAATTTTTTGATTACATCAACTCTACCACAGAATTTTTATCATTTACCTATGTTTTCAGTGAACATTCTGCACATTATTTGGATGTGCTTTTATTCAAGGATAAAGCAAAGGGAAATTTTCAAACACAAATTTTCAGAAAGAATACTTTTTCTAATGCATTTCTGCATTATGACAATTCCCACCCTTTTTATGTTAAGAAAGGCATAGTTAAAGGCCAATTAATCCGGGCCTCAAGGATGTGCAGTTCTCTTGAGTTGTTTTTAAAGGAAACCTTTATTTTGACTGCTTTATTTGAAAAAAGAGGTTACCCTTCCCATCTAATTAATTCTCTAATTTCAGAGATTTTGTCTAAAAGAGATTTATTTTATCCCCCCCTTTTAGGAAAAGGACTTCCCCTGCCCAGAGCTTCTAACTCAGAACAGATGGAAACACAGAAGAGCTTTATATACACATACACGGAAGACTCACCTTTTATTGAAAACACTGTGTGCTCTTTTTGGCCCATTTTATCTTTACAGGATGAAATTAAAACATTCCTTCCTGACAGGGTACATTTCATCAGGAAACGAGACACAAATTTAAAGGGTATATTTGAACAAGACACTCACAAGTATAACCTAAATGCCAACAATGCTTTATTTAAGAAAAAAGGTTCATTTAAATGTGGCAGGTGTAAACAATGTTCATTCATGTTGCATGATGACCACATACACTTACCCTCTAGGAAATGTACATTAAGAGCCCAAGAACATTACACCTGCAATTCTTTTGGTGTGGTATACCTGGGCATTTGTTTGACCTGTCTTGGTTTTATGTTGGGAAGACTACTAGAATGCTTAAGAAAAGGATATATGAACATGTTTATGACATTGAAAACAAGAAAGAGAGTAATGCATTCTTTAGACATTCACTGTCTTGTACCCACATGATTATCCGGTTTTTTGTTCTCGAACGAGTAAACAAAGATCTCAGAGGAGGTGACTGGGAAAATTACCTTGAGAGCAGAGAACTCATTTGGCAGCTAAAGCTTGATGCAACTAGGTTTCCAGGGATGAATGACAATGTTAGTTTAGCTAGTGTGCTCAAGGCAAAAAGGGATAAATTGTGATTTCTATTTTTACATTTTAATAATATTTATTAACTTAAAGTTTTATCTATAATTATTTATAATAATGTTTTATGATGTTTGTGCATACAATTAATTTATAGTTATTTTAGGCAAATGGTTGACTAAATTATTTATTTATACACAATACATTTTTTTGCACACACATTATTTTGTTATTTTTAATTATTTTTAGGCTAACATTGTGGGTACCGGCTTAGTCAAGAACTGCACATGCACATATTGTTTATAGAAGTTCGGGTAGGGCACTTTGTAGCATACCATGCATTGTATTTTCAATACAGGTTTTAAATTTTAACAGCATACACACAACTTTGCATTTTTGTCTTTTAATACAGTTGTCATTTAACATAAGTGGGTTAACACTAATCTTGCAACATATGGAACATATTGACTTTCCAATATTTTTAACATTAATATTGTTTTATGGTAACAATTTTTTGTATTTTTTATTTAACTTATTCACCTCCCATTAATATAAAATTACATTTGAATTGTTTGAGGAACAAATGTATTTTTAAATTCTATGTACATCCTTCTATTCTTCATACCAACTGCACTACACAAATTCAAACAATGAAAAAACTAAGCACTGCACCACTTTAAGCAAATTCTAAGCTAAGAATTTATTGTAAAAGTTTTAATTACTTAATTTTGTATTGATGGTTTCAATTATCCAATTTCCTCATTACTGGTGTACAAATTGATCTATTTGGTCAAAGTATATAAGCTGTTGAATCACACAGTTAATTGTATCTTGAAAAAGCCTGAGATTGTCAGGCGAAAGCACTTAGTTTTACTTGTCTTTTGTGGATTAATAAAGAAGAAACTACTTTATCTCCAAGGTGCACATTTGGTACTTTTTAAACGAATCATTTGAACATTACGTTTTTTACCAGGACTTTTTAGCCTACACCTTTACACAGGGTTGGTCTAACTCAGTGTTTTGAGAGATTGGTGCCAGTGGATCCTCTTGTTGCTTTTGTTCCTGTTTTTTCTCTATGCTAGTTTTCTGAGTTCTTATGGCGGAGGATTCTGGGCGCTCGGATCTCCTTGACACACCATTGATTTTCCGTGAAGAACAGGAAGAAGCTCCTGTTACACAGAAAGAATTCAATGAATTGCTCACAGATTAATAATGCCATTTCTGGCCAAAACAAAGATCGTGGGTTTACCTTACCGGGAAACCAGCAGCATGGTGCACTCAACGAAGAAAGACTTTTGCGTATACAGGAGCCGAACGGCGCTGACGCACCCAGTGGTTTAATGACTACGGACATTCAGAATAGTCATTCTTACAGTGAAAACGCACAGAACAAAGGCACATCTAACTCAGTCACATCAGAAGGAGTATTCAACTTTAAGGCTTGGACTGAATTCCAACCTGTATTTAAACAAGGTACTGTTAATGCTCATTTTGAGCAACTAGATGCTGACTTTGAAATTTTTAACAAAAAAATATATTCATATAAAAATTCACAACTTGAAATTAATTATCTAAAAGAATGTATCAGAGTACAAAGAGTCCCTAAAGGGCTCTGTTGTTATAAATTCCCTAACAGTGCCATTGCAGGCTCTGTTTTGCATTCTCAGTTAGTTGATTTATTTAACCGAACAGGTTTGGAAATGTTACAACTCATGGTGCAGGACTATCAGCATAAATCTAACACTATTTTAAATGAATTAACGTTATTGAATGATAACATTGTCAAGCATAATAATTTTTTAGGTTATAAAAAGAAATATGACGATGTGTTTGCTGAAGTTGACCAATATTGCCTTAAAGTTTTAGACAGGAAGGTTAGAAAGTTAGACAGAGACCTTATGGAATATAGAGAGGGGAAAGCCTACCCTATTCCTGGTAGGCAGAAGCAGAATACTGGTGATGTAGAAGGTTCGGGCAACTTTGCAGACAATCAGAATCAAAACTTTCTTAGTACACCCAATACAGAACCCCTCAGAAGGAGTGAGCGGTTAGCCCAAAAAGGTGGTAATAATTCATTGCAGGTTTTTCAATTTCCCCAGGGCAGACCTATGGGGAGGAACAACCCACTTCCCCAACAGAATTAGGGAAGGGGACGAAAACAGTAACTGATTTTGATGAGTTTATTGTTGAACTAGGAGACCCTACCAGTTCACATAACAGCTGTTCAGTAATCACGCAAGATAATTTTAGTATTTTTAACTACACAGAACTAGCTATCACTCCTGAATTTTTTGAACTGTTTACTAAGGGTCTTCATTATGTACCTGCTAAACCTTCATATTTGCCAAGACTGCTCATTGAATTAAAACTATTTATTAGAAATTTAAATCTTTCATTGTTTTTCAAAGGTCAATCTACTTCTGATAATTCTATCAGTAGATGCAGCACTTTTAATCCACCTACACATCCCAGTTTAAAAATTTTTGAGGAACTAATAGAAAGAACATTTAGAACAAATCATTCTAATTGCCTTAATTTTTCCATGAGTAATTTTAACTCCCAGTTGCAGGAAGTGGTAGATTTATTGAAAAAAGAGAAAATTAGGGTTATGAAACCCGATAAAGGAGGTGGGGTGGTCTTAATGCACACATTTGATTATGAGAATTATATTCATAACATTTTACAAAATACAGATACATACGAGCAAATCTCAAAAAATGAACTTAATGTTGCATATGCCAAAATCAAATACACTTTACAAGACCACCTAACACAAGGTGTAATCAATGAAAGGTTGTTTACCTAAATGTCCCTAACCCTAAGGTTCCGATTTTATTTGGAATTCCTAAAGTTCACAAAGGATTGGAACCTCTTAAATTTAGGCCAATTGTAGCAGGTGCGGGGGGCATTACAGAACCCTTGAGTAAATTTGTTGAACACACCTTAAAGCAGTTTGTTTCTACACTTCCCTTCATTTGCAAAGATTCCTGGGAGATTTTAGCTAGCATCCCTGTGAACGCTTATAATTCTGATCTTTTTATGGTGACTATTGATGTCATTGAATTATTTCCCAGCATACCACACATTATTGGTATTGATTGGTTCACTGAAGTTCTTGCTACTGAGTCAAGTTTAAGTAATAACACAGTTAATCTTATAGTTGAATTTATGGAGACTGTATTGTACAACAATTTCATATACTTTTGTGGTGAATTTTTTAGGCAAAGCAAAGGAGTTGCAATGGGCGCTCCTTGTGCATCATCATACGCAAATATTGTCTTACACAAATGGGAGAAATCATACGTTCATTCCTCTAAATGGAAAGATTTTATCTTGTTCTACAAACGTTATCTTGACGATATCTGCATACTATGGAAAGGTACTAGAGACAGTTTCCTTGAATTTTTTGATTACATCAACTCTACCACAGAATTTTTATCATTTACCTATGTTTTCAGTGAACATTCTGCACATTATTTGGATGTGCTTTTATTCAAAGATAAAGCAAAGGGAAATTTTCAAACACAAATTTTCAGAAAGAACATTTTTTCTAATGCATTTCTGCATTATGACAGTTCCCACCCTTTTTATGTTAAGAAAGGCATAGTTAAAGGCCAACTAATCCAGGCCTCAAGGATGTGCAGTTCTCTTGAGTTGTTTTTAAAGGAAACATTGATTTTGACTGCTCTATTTGAAGAAAGAGGTTACCCTTCCCATTTAATGAATTCTCTAATTTCAGAGATTTTGTCTAAAAGAGATTTATTTTATCCCCCCCTTTTGGGAAAAGGACTTCCCCTGCCCAGAGCTTCTAACTCAGAACACATGGAAACACAGAAGAGCTTCATATACACATACACGGAAGACTCATCTTTTATTGAAAACACTGTGTGCTCTTTTTGGCCCATTTTAACTTTACAGGAAGAAATTAAAACATTCCTTCCTGACAGGGTGCATTTCATCAGGAAACGAGACACAAATGTAAAGGGTATATTTGAACAAGACACTCACAAGTACAACCTAAATGCCAACAATGCTTTATTTAAGAAAAAAGGTTCATTTAAATGTGGCAGGTGTAAACAATGTTCATTCATGTTCCATGATGACCACATACACTTACCCTCTAGGAAATGTACATTAAGAGCCCAAGAACATTACACCTGCAATTCTTTTGGTGTGGTATACCTGGGCATTTGTTTGACCTGTCTTGGTTTTTATGTTGGGAAGACTACTAGAATGCTTAAGAAAAGGATATATGAACATGTTTATGACATTGAAAACAAGAAAGAGAGTAATGCATTCTTTAGACATTCACTGTCTTGTATCCACATGATTATCCGTTTTTTTGTTCTCGAACGAGTAAACAAAGATCCCAGAGGAGGTGACTGGGAAAATTACCTTGAGAGCAGAGAACTCATTTGGCAGCTAAAGCTTGATGCAACTAGGTTTCCAGGGATGAATGACAATGTTAGTTTAGCTAGTGTGCTCAAGGCAAAAAGGGATAAATTGTGATTTCTATTTTTACATTTTAATAATATTTATTAACTTAAAGTTTTATCTATAATTATTTATAATAATGTTTTATGATGTTTGTGCATACAATTAATTTATAGTTATTTTAGGCAAATGGTTGACTAAATTATTTATTTATACACAATGCATTTTTTTGCACACACATTATTTTGTTATTTTTAATTATTTTTAGGCTAACATTGTGGGTACTGGCTTAGTCAAGAACTGCACATATACATATTGTTTATAGAAGTTCGGGTAGGGCACTTTGTAGCATACCATGCATTGTATTTTCAATACAGGTTTTAAATTTTAACAGCATACACACAACTTTGCATTTTTGTCTTTTAATACAGTTGTCATTTAACATAAGTGGGTTAACACTAATCTTGCAACATATGGAACATATTGACTTTCCAATATTTTTAACATTAATATTGTTTTGTTTTTATGGTAACAATTTTTTGTATTTTTTATTTAACTTATTCACCTCCCATTAATATAAAATTACATTTGAATTGTTTGAGGAACAAATTTATTTTTAAATTCTATGTACATCCTTCTATTCTTCATACCAACTACACTACACAAATTCAAACAATGAAAGAACTAAGCACTGCAGCACTTTAAGCAAATTCTAAGCTAAGAAGTTATTGTAAAAGTTTTAATTACTTAATTTTGTATTGATGGTTTCAGTTATTCAATTTCCTCATTACTGGTGTACAAATTGAACTATTTGGTCAAAGTATATAAGCTGTTGAATCACACAGTTAATTGTATCTTGAAAAAGCCTGAGATTGTCAGGCGAAGCGCTTGGTTTTACTTGTCTTTTGTGGATTAATAAAGAAGAAACTACTTTATCTTCAAGGTGCACGTTTGGTACTTTTTAAACGAATCATTTGAACATTGCATTTTTTACCAGGACTTCTTAGCCCTACACCTTTACACAGGGTTGGTCTAACTCAGTGTTTTGAGAGATTGGTGCCAGTGGATCCTCTTGTTGCTTTTGTTCCTGGTTTTTCTCTATGCTAGTTTTATGTGAAACAAAGTCACTTAACTTTGTTTTGTATTAAACAAAGAGATTTGCAGGGATAGGGAACTTAATTCCTCATTTGTGCCACAGTCTACAGAATGTTCTACTGGTAGACTTTTTTGATTTGATTACAGAATGAATACTCAGTTCATATAAATAAATTACAGCTGACTTAGGGAAGATGTTTCTGCAGCATTTATTTAAGGCAGGGAAACTGTTTTATGGAAAAAATAACTTTTTGTAGAAGGAGATAAGGAGTTTAAACTCCAAAAGTTATTGGCAGACCAGAAAAAGAGAAGATAAAATATTTTCTGTTTAATCACTTAGTAAGGATAAAGATACAGCTGGTAGATAATTGAGATTATAATGACATCAAGGAAATGGATATGACAATACAAAAGGTGGCAAAAAACATGAGGGAGGAAATGGAATCCAAAAAAGGGAAGTATAAATAATATGTCATTAGATGCAATGTGATGTCCCTGGATGGAAATAGTATGAAGGCTTTGGGTCATTCTAAACTAGTTAGAGAGACAGAATACTTAAGACTTGTTGTTTGCAAGATGTTAAATTTATAGGTCAAATACAGAGGATAAAGTCTGAAACTCAGTGCAGTCAGTGTGGCGGTCGTGTTATATGGATATTTGGATTAGAGGATTGTAGGTTTTATGTAAAAATGGAAAAGGGATAAAACGTTTATGTTACATGGTGGTACAAGTAGTTGGGGTTTTACAGTATGATTTTTTTTTTTTGTTTTCATTTTCTTTCTTTCTTTCTTTCTTTCTTTCTTTCTTTTTTTCTTTCTTTCTCTCTTTCTTTTATTTTCTTTTTGTGAGAATGGCAGCATGTAAGAATTGTTGATATGTATTTCCCTTGTTTGAATGATTAAAGTAAGACTTTTAAAAAATAGCCCCATTTTTATGACTATTCAGTTTATCTTCTTCTTCTTCTGGCTTTTCCTGGTTAGGGGTCGCCACAGCAGATCATCTGTCTGCTCATGATTGGCAGTGGGGTTTTTATGGTGTCGAGTTGCCAGCACAGCGCCCAACCTTCCACAGAAGGCACACACATGCACACACTCACACCTAGGGCCAATTTAGAGTGTCCAATCCACCTACAGCATGTTGCTGGGATGTGGGAGGAAACCGGAGCACCCAGAGGAAACCCACATGACCACAGGGAGGACATGCAGACTCCGCACAGAAGGCACCCCAGCCGAGAATCGAACCGGAGAACCTCTTGCTGTGAGGCAGCAACGCTAACCGCTGCACCACCGTGGCCGCCCATGACTATTCAGTTTATCTGATTAGGAGAATTTAATTGCAAAATTGTAAGAAGTAGATGAGGTAAATTGCTAATGCCAAAAAATTATGAGAGTGTCATGCTTTGATCTTGGCTTAAAACATGTTGTGTATGAACAGAATATTGTTAGGTATTAAAGAAATTTATTGGGCTTAGGAATCTAAGAAGAAATTATCATGAGATGAGAAGCGTTCAAGAAAAGTATCTGCCATTTAGATGATGAAAGGTACGTTTACTGAATGGTATAATAGTAAAGAAGTATGAATAGTGACTGGAAAACATTCCAAAAGAACCACCTAAGTGATGAATTGCTGATTTTGTATATTCTGTGTGTACATTAGTTAGCCATTTTATCTGCCACATTTAGATTCACTTTTTTGAGATTCTCAAGATGTTACTACCATGCTCAGTACAAATAAACACACTTGATACAACATGACTGTCTCCAATGTTTTTTCTGAAAATTGACTGTTGTCAGATCTTTTCAGAGGGTATATAGGAAGAGAATAGATAAAATGTGGTCAATCACTCTGGTCAATTAAGGGACTTAAGGCCTGTGAATTGTTTGCTGATAACCTCTGCAGTATCTCCAGCTGAGTGATGTGTTTCATAAGTACATACTAAAGGAGGCAGTGTATTCAATAAATGGGCAAGTTAGAGATAAATGCAGTGGAAGTAAGACTTCTTTGGCTCTGGATGAGATGCTTCTATTTATTAGTTGGGCAAAATTGACCTATTTTTGAACTGCATTGGAGACATGATAATCAGAGGGTAGGGGGTTGTTCACAAGGGTGCCTAGATTTCAAATTACAATGTTGTTCTCAATGGGTACTATATGTCACCTATGTAGAATGATGGGAAATTGTGTATTTTACCAAAGCAGACATTACTGCATTTTTAGCATTTAAGCTGAGACCATTTTCCTTTCATTGACTGTTTGCATGGTCTTCCCTATCCAGGAATACCTTCATGTCAGAAGTATTCAAAAAAATCAACCTCTGTTTTACAGTCATCAGCAAAGTCTTTAAACAGAGACCTGGGATATTGGCTTGTATATTAGATACATTACATAAATAAATGTCAGATGGAAGAGACCCAACACTGAACCATGAGGAAGTGCACTTGTGACATGTTTACTTTCTGAGGTGGGGACTGCAATTCTAAAGATATCTTCTGTGTCTGACAGCTAGTCTTCTGTCTACCTTATTATATCTTAATTGATGCTTAGGTTCAATAGTTTTTCACCAATGCCTGCATGAAGGCTGGTACTAAATGTCTTTGACAGATCTATGTATGTCATGCGCATGGCATTACTACCATCAGTTGCTTAACTTACACTTTTAAAGAAGTTTATAAATTTAAGAAGTCATAATTTATCTTTTACAATGTCAAACTGATGTGGACTCAGGGCTAAGAGATTATTAATGTATAAATCTATGAGGCCATACATTATGTGTTTCAGTCCTTTACAAATAAGGATGGTAAGACTGATATGTCTATAATTGCCAGGATCTGTGGCTGGACATTCCTTATGCAAGGCCGTCATGATGGCCGTCATGTTAAAGAGGTTTAATATGGGTTCCATAAAGTCATACTTGCTACTAATGATTAGATTTCCTGGTATACTCTCAGGGTCCATGGATGTGATGAGCTTTGTTTTAGAAAAGATACAAGGACTTGTTTCTAAGTGATATTAAAGGTTCATTGACCAAGGAATCAGAGGAGCAGTTATGATGCTGGGTGAAGTGAAGATTGTACTACATTTTTTACTAGGATATCAGCCATATGTCCTTCATTGGTCATTGTTGCAGTACTACATGCATATGTGGAATATCCTGTAAGGATGCCATATGTATGGCCAGCAGCATTAGAAAGTTTGCATACTTTCCTCTCACATCATACATCTGACATATGATCCAAGCATAAGAATGCATAGTAAGACATAAGAGTCGCACAGGCATGAAAATCCATAGCTCTTTCTTTCTGCCAGCTTGAACAGTATCCATGTTGGGGAACCATTCTCTTACCTTCACTTGTTAACTGAATGTTATTTTTTTCACATCAGCTAAGAGGGGTAAATGTGACCGAGGGAGGCAGATACCATATAAAGATAGTCACACTAAAATGCTTATTCTGGTTAGGATCCAGTCACAGCTGTAAGTTGTGCTTTATTTATCAATCACATGAAAGAAGCTCAAAACGTCAACGCGTAAAGTTTCTATTTTCTGGTCAGCCCTAGACATCTCTGATGTGGTGCTTGATTTGTCCTCAGACTGCCCAGTGTTTTCCGCTGCTCCTGTTGTCATGACCCTATTGTAGTCCATTAAAGCACAGTTTCTTAATACATCCTGCTTGACTGTCCAGACAGAAACTTTAGTTGTGAAGGGAGAAGAAAGGTTCCTTGTTTCTGAAGGACTCAGGGCATTCCTCAAATTGTGGTTCAAGAAGCACATCCTGGTACCTTTTTTGAGGAACATCAAAGAGTTTGATCCTTCCTGTTACAACCAGACTTTTGATCCTAGAAAAAGAAGCAGAAGATTAAACATACCTCATCATCTTTTCATCTCTTCCTAGGGGTTGATATGGATTTTCACATGGGCTTTTTAAGATAATCCTATCCCTAAAGCTCACTCAGTTCTAATTGTTTTCTTATACCTCATCCTCTCCTAATAGGAGAAACAGAGTTTCCTCTTCTGTAGAGAAAAATTCAGACTCAAGCCACTCCAGTGGCATACAGGGTAAAGCTCTTACTACACCCCAGATGACCCAGATTTGATTAGCAGCTCAGGTGACTGATGGAGAGGCAGGGAGGGGTGGACGTGCCTATCTCAGGTGGAAGGACATTCATTGATGATGCTCCCTTAGGAAAGTCATGCTACAAAGAGGGGAGCTGCCCTCAAATGTAAGCAACAAATGATAGATGCTGAGACAGCAAAGCCCCCAGGATGCCCTTAGGATCCATGACCAGTTCCTGCAATACCAGATAAAGTCTGGATATATAGGAAACAAGATGGTAGATCCAGTATGAATTTGGGGCACTTGGAGCTGGGTTGGTGATATGATGTCCCAAGGGGAACAAAAAAAGATTAAAAATTAGAAGTAATTTCATCAGCCTATTCCTCCCAGATCCATTCCCCAGAAAATGTTGAAACTTAGAAAGATACCATGTCTCCTAACTCTTAATTTGGAGGAACATTCCTTCACAGATACTGGGCAGCCATGGTGGTGCAGCAGTTAGTGTTGCCACCTCACAGCAAGAGGTTCACCGGCTCGATCCTCAGCTGGGGTGCCTTCTGTGTGGAGTCTGCATATCCTCCTTGATGTTTCATGGGTTTCCTCCAGGTGCTCCATTTTCCTCCCATATCCCAAAGACATGCTGTAGGTGGATTGGATACTTTAAATTGGCCCTAGGTGTGAGTCCGTGTGTGTGTGTGTGTGTGTGTGTGTGTGTGTGTGTGTGTGTGTGTGTGTGTGTGTGTGTGTGTGTGTGTGTGTGTGTGTGTGTGTGTGTGCCTTCCGTGGAAGGTTGGGTGCCGGGCTGGCAACTTGACACCATAAAACTCCACTGCCAATCATGAGATGACAGGTGATCTGCTGTGGTGACCCATAACTGGGAAAAAGCCAAAAGAAGAAGAAGATTGCTTCACAGATACTATTCCTAAGATGATGCAACATCTTCAGTGGCAGGATAAGTAGATGTCTGATGTCCAGTAAAAATGTTTTATGACATGTCATATATGGGGGTCTGCAAACCTTCAGCCATACCATCAGTGACAGAAGTTTTACAAGATTCCTTTGCCACAACTTCCTTAAACCCAGTATCACAGCCTTCAGCACCTAAAAATCTTGTTGGATTTTATAAGGTTCCAACATCCATAAATTTCTTTGTAGAAATCCTTATTCAGACTCTGCAGTAATTTCCCTAGAATCTGATATGCTCACCAAGCTACTTGCATCCTCGAATGCCTTGCTCAGTGATAAAGATGTCAGGGCAATAGGGCAATGGAAAGGTGTTGAAAGAAGGTCTATACTTCAGATGCACTTTCTTTCTGTGCCATAAAATACCAAGCCCATATTATAAGATATATTTTATCCATTTTTGGTATACATTAGTTAGTTACAGTCAGATAAGCCTGAGCCTAAGAATAAAACATCTCTCCTGTTCTTGTTAAATTCTTCCACTAAGGTAGCTAGACACTCTATTACTGCAGATGCAGTTTCTAGAGCGGCTGCTACTGAATATGTTTTAAGGAGGTATTCCAAAACACGTGAGGTCCAAGTTATTAGATGGCCTCCATAAGGAGAATATCTTTGGCCCTGCTTCTGGTAAAATCTATAAAAAACTGCAGGAGTGAGGTAAAATATACATGATTTTAATTAGATATTTCTTTTTTGTGTCCCTAGATTTCAGAAGAATTATCCATTTAGGGATAGCCCTTTTTCCTTATAAAACAGAAATCTCAATAAAAGGGTAAACAGTTCTCCTAAAAGAACTTCCAGGAAAAATTAAAACCAGGTTTGAAAGGACCTAAGTGCTCCTTTCCACACAAATTATCTACTTTATTACTATCTGCCTCAGCCTCTTCCTTCCCCCTCTACCTTGACCTGTTTTCCCTTCCTGTATCAAGAAAGCTTTCTCTTTCTCTTTCTGTATGGAGCCTGGTAACTTTAGAGAAATGGGTCCTCAACAACATACAGAAAGGTTATAAACTATGTTGGTTTCTTCTTCCAACTCATATGGATATTCTACATGTGTCACCAAACCGACACCGCCTATTTTTTTCCCATCATGGAAGAGATGGAACTATGGAACTAATTTCCTTCCACAAGAAAAAAGAGATTATATTCAAGATTCTTCTTGGTTCATAGAAAGGAGGGACATTTGAGACCCATTGTGGATTTATCAGTCCGCCACACCTATTATTTGGTGCTAAAATAATAGATTCTGCCCCTAAAACCCTTCTTCCAATCATCCTTCCTATGATTTCTTGGTTAACATGAACATAGAAGACGCATAGCTCCATATTCTTATTCACTCAGATCATAGCAAATTCATGAAATGTTTATGCCTTACAATTTCATTTTCAATTTTCTTCTTTGCCCCTTTGTCTTTCTATATCTTCAAGGGTATTAACCAAATGAATAGCCTCAGTTACATATTTCTGCAGGCTCTAGAGCATTCATATCTAGCCCTATCAAGATGATCTTCTCCTCCAGCCCTCTTCAAGAGACAGGCTTCTTCTGGATTTCCAGTTTATTAAGGACCGTGTTCTTCACTTTGGCTTTATAATAAATTTGAAAAGGCCTGTCCTTCTAACATCTTAAAATCAGGCATTTCACAATTGCCATGTAAACACTATCTCTGTGATGGCATTTATTTCTTATGACAAGCTCATTCCGATAGTTTGTTTCCAGTCTCTTCTTCCCTGTAACTGACCTCAGCAAGGGAGATAGTGAGACTTTTATGGTACACGGTTTCTACCATTTAGGTGATACCTTTTGCCAGACTCCACATGAGGAAGATTCACTGGTACCTTAAATCTCTTTGAAAGCAGCACTGACACCTGAAGTAATCACTTCCTCTCTTGCCCTTCATAATGAAGGAATTTCTTTGGTGGATCAGCCAGATATCATTCAGTCCAGGAGTACCTTTTCCTATTCCCTCCCCTTGCCAAGAAGTCTCTACAAATGCTTCATATCTGGTAGAAGGTGCATGTTTAATGAACATAAAACTCCAGAGCATTTGGTTAAAAGAGGACAGGGCAGGAAAACATGCATAAACAGAGACACAGCTGGCCCAATCACTGTCCTTAGCCTATACCACAAGCAAATGCCCATCCATTTAGATTTTCAACTGAAGAGCAAACAAAAAAACAAACAAAAAAAAAACAAAACAAAAAACAAAAAAAAAAAAGAAAAGAAAAAAGTTCATTGTAATGACCCAATAGTTTCCTTGTAGCCGCTGGGTCATTACAGTTACATCCAAGCCCCCTCCACCCACTACCTCTTCTATTGAACAGTAATAAAATAAATAAATAAATAACACTTCCCTGTGATTCATTGTATTTTCATCCATGCCTCCCCCTAGCTGGCTCTCCCACTGAAGAGCCAAAACAAAAAAAAACACTTAATTGTAGAAGGGATATACTATTTAATGCCAAAAAAATTAGACCCATATCATATGGGTATTCCTACTATTTTCGACTAACTGCGTGAGCTGCTTAACTCAAGACTAGCATATTTGTCCATTAAAGCATGTTTGTCAGCTTGCCATTAGATCACTTCTTTCTGCATGTTTTGAGGTCAGAAGTTTTTTAGAAGGCATCATCATCATCAAGCTATCAAGAAAATCTATTCCTTCTCTATGGGAACTAAATTATAATTTGAAAAAGGTGACACTTCCTCTTTTTGAGCCAGCCTCTTCCCTCTCTCTGAAATGTTGGTCCTGGAAGGTAGTGTTGCTGGTAGCTGTTAGGGCTTCTTCGCCTTAATCTGTCACAAAGAAAGACAATCCCTTAGGACTAAGCCCTCCTTTATGCAGTTGACAATAAAATCTCTCTCTAAATCAGTCTGTTAACTTGTCAAATTTCTTCTCTAACCTTCAAAATATGGGTGAAAGAATTTTGCATTCCTTAAACATTCGTAAACAGAAAAAAAACACAAAGGGGGCTACAGCCACCAAATATAATTAGAACTTTATTAATAAAAATAACAAAAAGCAAAGCTTTAGAGCCCAGCTTATTCTCAGTGCATCTGATAAACAAAAACACATTCATTTATAATGATCTCATAACTAATTAACTAATAAATCAATTAAACATTAAATAAAATAAACACATAAACACATTACATAGCAGCCCAGCAATAAATTACAATAATAAAATATAATAAACATCACTATAACAGTTATAAAATATTATTTCTTAATTTATGAAATAGATTTTATGGTTGTAGTTGCAATCAAGAAAGGAGGGGCATCAGGACTAATATAATTACTCCACTTGTATTCTGCTGCTTCAGTCCTTTATAGCAGGTGCCCGCCTCTTTTATTCTTAAATATTTGTTGAGTTATCATAAACCCAAATCCATGATCATTCCTTGCTACTGACATATTTTTGATAATACATTTAGATCTAGCTTCCTATGAATATCAGACAATTTCTTTCTTTCAGTTTCATATTACTCTTTCCAACATAAAAGCTCTTGCATTTTATGCACATAATTAAATAATTTCCTCTGTTGTACAAGTAACAAAATATCTAAAAATAAATTATTTTCAATATTAGAATAAACAAAATGACTATATGCAGAACTAGCACCCCAGAAATGACAATTCTAACATGGTTGGTACCAAAAGTATTAAACTGTTTATACGAAAACTCACTAATCTCATTGTAACATACTCAATGTTTCAAATTTGCCACCCTCCTATATAATAAGTTATTCTCATTGCCAAATAGAAAGGTAAGTTTTGGAGCAGATTGTAATAAAAAACAATTTTTTTTAATTACGTCCTGTATATGGGAGGTCCTTTTGTTATAGGTCATGATATATCTCACTTCAGACCCAGATTAGGTTGATATCTCTTAATGTTAGCATTATCTTGAATAGAAAACTACGGATTACCATTATATTATTAGTATTAGTATGCTCAAGCTCTGCTTTCTCTTTATTAGCAACCACTTCACTTAACCTGATTTAGCATTCTATCCATATCCATTTTAAAATCTTGATTATCAGTATTCAGGCAACTTTATACTTAATTGTTATTTATGCTTTGGGTTCATCCTTTCAAAGAGTAGTATTTGCCTTTGTAGCCATCATAATATTGCCTACAGATATAATCACATCCAAAAAGGGAATTTGAGTATCAAAGCACTTCATATTAAAAGATGAAAAAAAAAATAGTTGATGCTTGCAAAAAATCTGAAAATTGTTGTAAACAACCCGCATCACCAGTCCATATCATAAAAATATTATCCACAAAGCACTTATAAAAAAAATCTTAATATAAATATTATTTAGACCAAAACATATAAATCTTCCTACTTTGATAAACCAAATTAACATAAATATTTGCTACAGGGGTACCCATATCTACACCTAACTTTTGATAAAAATAGTCTCCACTGAATAAAAATATATTATTACAAAGCATTAAATCCAGTAGTAAACATAAAGGGCAGGATTCACGAAAGCTTGCACGGAGTGCAAGAAGAGTGTAGGAGCTCACGGAGGCAATATGTCTGCTGTGCGATCCAGGTACAGCCAGCAGGGGCGTGCAGGAGAGCTGCTAAAGTTACTCGTGCACGGACAGCGTCTTGGTATGCAAATTACCTCATTTGCTGCTAAAAGCTATGCAAATGAGCTAAATTTGCAATCCAGGAAACACTTACCTGTCCGTGGAAGATTAGTGTTATCTGCAGAAATGTACTCCGTTGGTAACGGAGTACCATTCTGCAGCTAAACGGAGCTATGACAGCTCCAAATAAAGGATGCATACAGTTGAGGAAACATGCCAATGGCCAAATATAATGCCATTGGTATTTATAAATGTTTCAAATTATTAAAATCTAACTTTTTTTTCCCCGATCTCTGATGTTTAAGTATAGCGCAGCACCGCACAAACGTGCGGCACTTAAAAAAAACAGAAAATAATTTAAAAATAGCCAAAAATAGCCATTTTCACTAAAAAGCTTATCCTGCCATGCAGGTGAATGGCAAGCTGAAGACAACATGGCCACTGAGTAATGGTTGCTCAGTGTGAGAGATGTAACCATGCATTAGTAGGCAATCCTATGCAAATGAGGATAAGGATAGTGAATCCCAATTTTCCCCAGCATGTGAGCCATGTCCCAAGAGTTTAAGTGTAGGAGTAGGTGAGTAGTAGAGTAGAATATAGGTAACATTATGAGGGTGTGTGTCAGATAGGCTGTAAGCTTATTGGAGCACAGTGTCCTGTGTTTGCCCTGAGTTGCTCAGGATTGCAAGAGGCTTGTCTACAGTTGTCCTTTTTGAAAACCAGAAACCAAAGGTGTACACCGTAAATATATCTGAAATTTCTTGCAAATGTGCACACAGTGTGTGCGCTCGTGTGCACTTGTTTGTGCGGTGCTGCCCTGGGTGGAAACAGAAAGGGAAAAGAAGTAGTAGGAAGTTAACCAAGGAGAAGTAGCAGAGCTGCCAGGTGAAATATATCAGTATCAGCCAATTACACAGGTAGCAGACTAGCCCAGCCCAGCCCAGCACTTTAAACTCTGCAAACAGCATTCTTCTCTGTTTTTTTCCCAAGAACTCTGCAACACTGCACTATACAAAGGGGGAAAGCTTAAAAACTTTAAAGTCAGACAAAATGTTAGGGGCTGCTCTTGCTATCATAAACCAACATGTGCAAGGTGCTGAGGGTGGTGATGTTGTGAATGCTGCTGAACAACCCACAGTGAGGAGACAGAGAAGAGTGTACAGACCTAGGGTAACCTACCAGGGGCTACATGAGTTGGAGATAGTGGAGCGCTATAGGGTGGACAGAGACTTCCTGCAGCAAATTGTTGAGCTGTGCCGGCCATGCCTCAGACACAGAATCAACAGAGGGGAACCCATCCCAGTGGATACCAAGGTATGTGTTGGCCTAAGAATACTAGCTACAAGGTACCTTCCAGAGACCAACTGGTGATATGATGGGGATTTCACAGGCATCAGCATTCAGGGTACTGCACCAGTTCCTGGATGCCATGTCAGCACATGTCGGTGAGCACGTATATTTCCCCAATTCCTGTGAGGCATTGGCCAGCAATATGCGTCTTTTCCACCAAATAGCAGAATACCCTGAGGTACTGGGTGCAATAGACTGCACACACATACACATCAAAGCACCACCCGGTGAGCAGGGTAGGGTCTACATGAACCGCAAGGGTTTACCCTCCATCAACTGCCAGGTCGTGTGTGATGCCCAGGGCATAATAATGAATGTGTGTGCTGGCTGCCCTGGAAGTTATCATGATTCCCACATCTGGCATCTGACGCAGCTGTACCAGAGATTTGCCAATGGGGACATCTGTGATGGTCACCTAGTGGGGGATGCTGGATACGCACTGGAGCCGTGGCTGATGACATTCATCAGAAATGCACACACACCCGAACAAGAACTCCATAATGAGGCACACACACAAAAAAGAAACATAATTGAGCATGTGTTTGGCATGCTGAAGTCACGGTTCCAGTGCCTAGACACATCTGGTGGAGCCTAGCAGTACTCACCAACTACATGTACACAAATTGTCATGGTATGTGCCATGCTACACAATATGATCCTGTGGAAACAGCTGCAGCAGGAACAACATGGGACAGGGCCAAACAGCCCCCCACCATTGCCAAGGCCTGCACAGGCACAGAGTGACTCGGAGGAGGAACAACCTGAGCCTGCCCCAGTAGGCAGAAGGAGGTGTGCCCAGTATACCCTTGCCTTGGCAAAGAGGCAACATAGCACATACACTGACTCAGTAGGAACCCTGGAAATGACACCTCTCTCTGACTCACACATACAGTAAAAGGGATGCTGAACTTAACACTACCTGTTTTCAAACATGTATAGGGAGTGTAATATGTGCATCCTGCAGCACCACCTGAGGCATGAGTCCCTATTTTAAGCAATATAAAGCACTGCTAAGCAAATTTTACCAGTATTGAGCATATTTAAATACAATTGCGTTTAGCTGCGCACCACGCTAACCAGCGCAACGTCGGGCAATGTTGGGCAAGGTTGGACAAAGACGAGCAAAGTCGGGTAAACATGCTCACACCTGCTTTACTGTTCCTTAACCAGTCAGGTCTGCCCAGCAGGAAAATAAAAAGCAGTGACAGGGCTCAAACTCAGGATACTGTGCACTATAGTCACAGTACTGAACCACTAAGCCATGACAGAATTTCACTGGCGCAGACACAACTTAAGTCACTCACACATACCAGTTGGGGGGGGCTCACATACCTAACAGTTCCAGCCAGCAGGACAATTGTAGACAAACGCAAACACAAACAAATGCTGTATCATGTCCTCTGAAGAGGCATATGAGCAACCTCCCCCCCAGGCCTATGCAGACAGATAACAGCAGGCAAGGCAGTGTGATGTGGGTTGGGTAGGCTATGAAGTTACAAACTAATATGAGTGTAATTGGAAGCTAAGGTCTGTAGTACAGTGGTATGCCTCAAGCCAGTACGATAGGCAACAGTACAGACTGAAATGGAGTACCTGACATAGCAGTGCAGGCCTAGCAAATGTGCATAAGTGTCAGGTGTACCACTCATCCTATGTACACCCACAGTAACAATCAGGTGTGTCCCCCCCAGGGTAGAAATGTACAAATAATAGCTGCCCCCCCCTGTATGTAGAAATGTTGATAAGTCTATGCAAATTGACTCATGGAAGCCTGCAGGCACAGAGTGCTTCCTGTCGATGTACAACACAAAGGTGAGCCCTGAAGTAAAAATCAACTGGATTTTTCACACACATATAATATATATGCCCATAGTGGGCATGCTCACACACTTAAACAAATTTAGCAAATGTCAGTCCTCAACATACTGAAAGGTCATACTGGGCATGCTCACACACTTAGGCTATACATATCTGACAGTTGCAGTTCTTACTCGAGACACTTGTCACTATTCCCCAATCCTGCCTTGCGCACACATTGTATGAAAACAGACCCATATAATATACTGGACCCCTGTCATAATCAAACTATGTACTACAAGTCCTTAAGTTGTTCAAAGAAAGTGAAAATGCAAAGAAGATCAATAAATCTCAGATCAGTGTCATCAAGAAACAATGAGCACTCCTAACATTATCCAAGCCATGTTCTGGCATAAATATTGCCAAAGAGTCCATAGAGAACCATGAATCTTTCTTTCGCTATGTCATAAATATCAATGTAAACTCATATATGTTCTGAGTCAGTGCAAAGTGTAAATGAATACATGTAAATGAATACATGTACATGACTGACATTGCCAACATCTTGTCAGACAGGTTCATACATATTTACCCCCCTCTCACTAACAAAACGGCCCATTACCATACCTGGATATTGTGAAAACCCAGAAATCACATATACAATGGTTAAACAGCTCTATCCAAATCTAAAAACACGGCGTCTATGGGATGACATGGTTTCCCTGGCTGTGTCATATGTGAACCAAAACAAACAGACCCTGCACCTGAACAGTCTGTTGAGACTCACCCTCTGTATAGGATATGAAACTGTTGAATGGGTTACAGCAACGTTTGACACACTCCATAAGTGTTGATGCACAACAGACCATGGGAACTATAGTCTTATAAGCCTGATCTGCAAGGCCATGGAGTCCATCATTATGGAACTCATAAACAGAGCTATTGGGAGCCTACAAACACCCAACCCTACCCATTTTGGTTTGGTCAGGGGCAGATCATGGTTCCTAAACCTGCTAGACAGTTTTCAAGGCAGTCACCAAGGACATACATCAATGAAATGAGCTCCACACGGCCTACATAGACCTTGAAAAGCCCTTTTCCAACATCCCACATACATATCATATCTACAAAATCAACAACCTGTGCATAAACACATATGTTATCTGATGGATTGCCAACTGGGGCACAGATAGATCCCACAAGGTAAGAATTGTGGTGTCCTGTTCAAGCTGGTAACAACTGCTGTCCCCCATGGCTCAGTCCTGGGACCCCTCCTGTCTGGTGTATACTTTTCAGAAATACAGTCAAACATACGAGGGCTATGTTTAGCAAAGTTTGTGGATGACTGCAAAAAGGTTGTCATAATTGATGTTTGGGACAACAGAGACATCCTTAAAAAGGGTCTCAGTCAGACAGATGTGGTGTCAAAATTATGGCCTCGAGCTACAGTCATACAAATACCACATAGGTGCCAACACCCTAAATATGGAGGTGATAATAAGGGATCTATGGAGACATGTGGATAGTCATCTCTGCTTCCAGAAACACATTCACAATGTGGTTTGAAAATCATGCCATGTGTTCCCACAAATTGCCAAGGTCTTTGCGTGTAGGTCAAAGGAGGTTCCCTCTACTCATCAGACCCATCAGAGAGTATCACGGCACACTTGCGATGAATCTGACTAGGCACCCTCAGCAGCTGGAAAGAATACTGAAGTACTTCAACAAGAGGATTACTGGCCTCAAACAGTTGCCCCATGCAACAAGACTGAAGTTAACTCAATCTGTACGCTGTTGCATACTGTCTACTCAGGCGATCACTGCCCAACAGACAGGTCCATGTCCAATGCAGAACTGATGTACATGCGCTATCTGAAATAAACCCAAGCTCACTGTGCCACATGCTCTAGGGATATCATCATCACAACAATAAATAGAACATGTTGGAGGGATATATTACTAACTCACAGACTTCCCTTGCTTTGGAACAGGCTCCCAACCTACATTAAGCTGAGTCCCTAACTGACACTCTTCCAGAGGAGCCTTGATGAGTGTATGTGAAACTGAACTGTCACACCATGGATCACTTCATCAGCTCTACTACACAGAGACCTAGGGAACTAACCCCATGTGTGGTGATAGCTGCACACTCTGGCCATACTAATATATGCCTTCAGGCAGATAGCCTATTACCCACCTATGTATATATATATATATATATATATATATATATATATATATATATATATGGGGAACACAGTTATAATAAGACAAAGATGACAGGGAGCCATCCAGGACTGTCCCACCCAGCACACATCCCAATGGCACAAAAGACATGAGGTGCACATCTCACCCACTGCACATAACAGCCACCAGTATCTGTAAGCATTACAGTGTATGTGGTCGATGTGCCTGCTGTACAACATGACTGTACAATGAAGTGTACATCTACTATCTGTAGACATGTACCTGTCACATAGGTTCATAGGTATGTAGTAGACTATCTTCATGAAGGCATATATTAGCCTAGGCATGTTGTGCAGCTTTCACCACCCCATTAGGTAGTCTCCCAAGCCCTAGTTCTAATATTTAGTACCCTAAGCCCCTTTCTAGTTGGGGCTGCTGATGTGATGCCTGGCGTGAATTGTCTGTTTCCCATCCACTCATCAAAGTTCCTATTGAAGAGTGTCAGTGAGGGGCTCTGTCTGATGTACATTGGGACTCTGTTCCACAGTAAGGCAAGTGTCTGGGATGGTACTCTATCCCAACAGTAGGTTGTATTCATTGTTGTGATGAGGTTCATATCCCTGGAGTGTGTAGTGCGACTCAATTTTGCTATCCGTAGATGGAGCATGTTCAACAGTTATGTGTTGGACATGGCTCTATATGTTAGGCAGAGTGTGCCTCTGAGTAGATGGTACTCAATGGAGAACAGATTTAATTTTACCAGTTGTGTTGCATAACACAACTGTTTGAGGCCAGTAATCCTCTTGGTGAGGTACCTCTGTGGTCTCTACAGCTGCTGGATATGCTTAGTTGAGTACATCCAAAATGGTGCATTGTACTCAATGATGGGTCTGATGACTTAAGAGTAGAGGGCCACCACTACCTCTTTTGATCCTGATGCAAACCCATTGTTGATTAGGTGGGCCACATAGGAATTCCCAATCACTTTGGCAACATGGTTGTCAAAGGAAAGATGACTATCTACTTGTGTCCCCAGATCCCTTATTACCTTGTCAGTTTTAAGGGGGTAACACCTATGTGGTAGTTTTTGGGTGCTTTGTTTTCACCAAAGGGGATTACTATGCATTCTTCCACATTGAGTTTGAGGTCATGATTCTGACACCACACATCTGTCTCTTAGAATCCCTTCTGGAGAATATTTGTGTCATCCGGGGAATCTATTATGGCAAACACTTTACAGTTCCCAGCAAACTTAGTCAACCACAACCCTCCTGTGTTGGCATGTACTTTTGAGAAGTCTATACCAAACAGGAGGAACCCCAGGACTGACCCCTGGGGGACACTAGTTGTTACCAGTGTAGAGTCTGACATGTAGCCATCAACTCTTAATTTGTGGGATTTATCTGTGAGCCAGTTTGCAATCCATCTTGTGATGTATGGATTCATGCCCAGGTTGGTGAGTTCATCTATGATACCTGACTGGGGAGTGGTGTCAAAGGCCTTAGCGAGGTATAGGTAGGCTGTGTGGAACTCATTTCAATCATCTGTAGCCTGGGTAACTGTCTCAAAGAAATCCACCCAGTTCAGGAGGCGTGATCTGCATTTGACAAAGCCAACTATGTGAAGGTTCCCAATGTCTTTATTGTTGACTTCCATTATGATTGGCTCCATTGCCTTGTAGATCAGACTTGCCAGGTTCATAGAGCATGAATGCCAAGGGTCTTTTGTGGCCCCACCCCTGTGAAGTGGGAAGAACATTGCTGTGCAACATTCTATGGGTACATATCCTGTAGAAAGCATGTAGAGAGAGGTGTAGGTATCCTTGATGAATATGGATACATCCCCACCCTATGTGCTATGATCCAGGTTCTGATGCTGGAAGTTATGGAATGAGTAGTATCCTGGTAGTGCTGGTGTGCTCTCTGGAGCCTTGAACTAGGTTTCTGTTACTGCACAGATATCAATATTCTCCATACTGAGAAGTGCCTCGAGTGTGTGCATCTGGAGGCTGAGATTTCTGGCAATGAGTAGCATTTAGTTCACTTTGTGGTTGTTTGCGTTGGTTACGGGGTTTGGTTTGTCCTGAGTGACTGGTGTTCCACACCTGAAGTCAATGCCTCATTGGTCCGATCTGGCCATAAGCTAACCCTACATATCCATATTCTGCCCCCACCCCCATTAAGGAAACCATGTTAAAAAATATCTCCAAAGACAACTTCATGATTCTTAAGACAGAAGTGGTGAACTTCAGGACACCCATGCAGATGGACAATACAGTTACGACTACTGAATCCTACACAATTGCACTTTATAAGCACTTACATGAGTGCATGGACCATGCTATCCCAAACAGAACCAAGATGCTATCCTCCAAGAAAAGGAAGCCAATCTGGTGGTCCCCTATCATAAACAAACTGCACAACAGAAGGAAGAAACTGTTGCAAAAGAGGGTAAAAACCATGAGTGGAGGAGCTCCCTGGTCAGCAACAGTAAGAAGCTGCAATCCCTGATAAAATCCTCCAAAGCTAGTTACAAAAACAAAATTGCCACTGATTCTAAAGACAACCACAAAGCATTCTATAGCTATGTCAAGAATCACAATGGCAACACTCAGATCTGCTCGGAGCTACTGCACAATGGCACTAAATATACAGACCCAACTGATATTGCCAACATCCTGGCAGATTGGATCAGTGCTAACTTTACCCCCGCCTCTCACCCATGAAAGAGCCCATCTCTATACCGGAAGAATGCAAAGTTGCTGTCATCATGGCTGCACAGATAAAAAACACTCTCCAAAGCCAGGAACACAGCATCCATGGGACCAGATAACATCCCAGGCTGCGTTCTACACGAACTACAGAATGAACTGGCACCACACCTAAGTACCATGTTCAATCATAGCCTCACCTCAGGCTTTATGCCTGCTGAATGGTGCACAGTGACAGTTATCCCAGTACACAAGGGGGGAGCCACCACGGACCCTGGGAACTAGTACCCCATTAGCCTGATGAGCCTGGTCTGCAAGGCCATTGAACGTAACATCATGGAACTCATAAACAAAGACATTGGCAATCTCCAAACTCTGGATCACAACCATTTTGGGATTGTAAAAGGCAGATCATGTCTCCTAAACCTGATAGACTTCTTCAAAGCAGTCACCAAAGCCGTAGACAAGGGTAAGGTGGTTCACACAGCCTATCTAGATCTTTCCAAGGCTTTCGACACCATTCCCCACTCTAGAATTATAGATAAACTCACTAAACTAGGTATAAATCCCTATGTCACAAGATGGGTTGCCAACTGGCTCACTGACAGAACCCACACTGTGAAAGTAGCAGACTCCAAGTCCGACTTCAGACCAGTGACAAGTGGAGTACCACAGGGTTCAGTCCTGTGTCCTGTCCTGTTTGGTATCTACTTCCCTGAAGTACAAGCTAACACAGAAGGTCTTTGGCTAATGAAGTTCCCAGATGACTGCAAACTAGGAGCCATAATCAAAACTACTAAGGATGTGGACATCCTACAAAAGGGCCTCATTGAGACAGATGCCTGGTGTCAAAGCCATGGCCTTAAGCTCAGTGCCAAAAAGTGCCTTGTCATCCCCTTTGGTAATAACTCTGTACCCATGAACTACAACATAGGCGGGAGTATACTTAACACTGAAAGTGTGATGAGACCTTGGGACACAGGTGGTCAGTAGACTCTCCTTTGATAATCACATCACCACAGTAGTCAGGAAATCCTTCTATGTGGCACACCTCATCACAAAAGGTTTCTCATGCAGAAAAAGAGGTCATTTTTCCCCTCTACTCATCACTCATTAGATCCATTATACAACTCCCCTTTTGGTATGTACCTCAAAAGACATCTACAACAACTGGAAAGCCCACAGAAATACCTCACAAAGAGGATTAGCGGCCTCAAATACATGCCCTACACAGACCGTCTTAAAACACTCCAGCTTTACTCTGTCGCATATCGCCTACTCAGAGGTGATCTCTGCCTAACATACAAAGCTATGTCAGACACAGAGCTGTTGGACATGCTCCACTTAAAGAAATCCCAATCTCTCCGAGCTTTGGCCCCAAAACCCGGACCGAAATACAAAAGGAGGGGGTGTATCCATTTTCATAAAGGATACCCACATATCCAGATTAGGGCACAGCACGAGGCCTCAGAGACCATTCAAGTGCAACTAACACTGGGCAAAGCTGCTTATCAGATCGTAGCCTGATACAGATCACCTACTTTGTCTCAGGACCCTCACTCAGCATTCCTGAGAACACTGAAAAATATAAAGATCCTACCAAACACCATGATATTAGGAGATTTCAACTACCCAAACATTGACTGGGAGAATTACTCAAGTACAAACTCCTTTGCCCAATGCTTCCTAGAGTTTATAAACTCAAATGCCCTGGAACAGCTGGTCACCACGCCCACTAGAGGTGACAACATACTGGACCTGATCATCACCAACATGGGGGATCAGTGTTCCACACCAGAGGTAAACCCCTCACTGGTAAGCTCAGATCATAAAGTAATCACACTGGACATCCACATCCCGACCCCACCTCGAGTCAAGGAAACCACTGTGAAAAACTTTCAAAAGCAAACTTCACACTTCTCAAGACCGAAGTGGAAAGTTTCAAAGCCCCCCTTGCTACAGGATAATGCTATCCAATCCGCAGAATCCTTTACAAGTGCATTATATGAGCATCTACAGGGATGCATGGATCGAGCCATCCCGAGTAAAACCAAGACTCACTCCTCCAAAAAGAGGAAACCAGTCTGGTGGTCCTTGGCCATAAATAAGCTATACAACAGAAGGAAGAAACTACTACATGATAGAGCAAAATTCCAAAAAGGAAAGGCATCACTGATCATTATTAGCAAGAAACTACAATCGCTCATAAAATCATCCAAGGCCAGTTTCTAAAGAAAAATTGCCAAGGAATGTAAAGATAACCACAAAGCCTTCTTTAGCTATATCAAACATTTAGGTGGCAACTCTCAGATATGCTTTGAGCTACTGCAAAATGGCAAAAAATACACTGAACCAACTGACATTGCCAACATCCTGGCGGACAGGTTTAGTGCAAACTTCACCCCCCCCCCATCCCCAAAAGGGCCTGTGTCCATCCCAGAAGAATGCAGAGCCCCAGACATCATGGACATGCAGGTAAAAACAGCCTTCTCCAAAGCTAAGAACACAGCATCAATGGGACCGAATGGTGTCCCAGGCTGCGTCTTACACGAGCTCCAAAAGGAACTAAACCCTCACCTAAATTCACTGTTCAGACTCAGCCTTACCGCAGGCTATGTACCCAAAGAATGGTGTACAGCAACAGTCATCCCGCTCCACAAAGGTGGTGCCACAACAGAACCTGGGAACTATCGCCCTATAAGCCTGACCAGCCTGGTCTGCAAAGCTATGGAATGAATTATCATGGAACTCATAAACAGAGACATTGGGAACCTCCAGACACTGGACCCTTCCCAATTCAGCTTTGTTAAATGCAGATCCTGCCTCCTAAACCTAGTTGACTTCTTTGAAACAGTTACCAAGGCCATAGATGAAGGGAAGGTAGTCCACACAGCCTACCTGGACCTCATTAAGGCCTTCGACACTATTCCCCACTTTGGCATCATAGACAAGCTTACCAGCTTGAACATTAACCCCTATGTCACGAGATGGGTGGCCAACTGGCTCACGGATAGAACACACATAGTCAAAGTTGCGGGTGCCATGACCGACTCTAAACCAGTCACAAGTGGCATCACACAGGTCATGGTCTTGGGACCCCTCCTGTTCAGTATATACTTCTCTGAGGTACAGGCAAGCACGGGAGGACTATGGCTGACCAAGTTTGCAGATGACTGCAAACTGGGGGCCATAATCGACTCTCTGGCTGACACAGACATCCAAAACTAGGAAATAAGATCCACGACCAGTCAGCACAGGAACACAATGTAGTTTAATTAAAGCGCTTTTCGGCTCACAATAAAACAGCCTTCTTCAGAATACAAAATACAAATACTTTTCATTCCTTTTATACAAGAAAAGGCACCATAGTTAATCAATAATTTATTTAAGTAATTACTTGTTCATACTGAAGACACAATCTTTTTAAACCAAGAGTATATTTTACTAAAAGAGATGCACCGTGAAATTAAAGCAGTGGGTCTCTATGGAAATAACTGACATCCTCCAGAAGGGTCTTACAGAGACAGATACCTGGTGTCAAAACCATGGCCTCAAGCTGAATGCCAAAAAATGCATAGTCATCCCCTTTGGAAAAAACAAAGTGCCCATGAATTATATAGGTGGTAATCCACTAGGTATGGAAAATATAATTAGGGACCTGGGGACCCAGGTAGATAGTAACCTCTCCTCTGATAATCACATTGCCAAAGTGGTTAGATATTCCTTCTATGTAGCCCACCTAATCACGAAGGGGTTCACCTCTAGATCAAGAGAGGTCATTGTGCCCCTCTACACATCACTCATTAGGCCCATAATAGAGTACAATGCCCCATTTGGTATATACCTTAATTGGCACATGCAACAGCTGGTAAGACCACAGACGTACCTCACCAAGAGGATCATGGGCCTCAAAGAGATACCCTATGCAGCTCGACTAAAGAAACTCCAGCTCTACTTGGTTGCTTACTGCCTGCTCAGAGGTGATCTATGCCTGATGTATAAGGCCATGTCCAACCAGGAATTAATGGACATGCTCCACCTCAAGAAAAGCAAATCTCTTAGAGCCACACACTCCAGTGAATTAAACCTCAGCAAAGCAATAAACAGGATGTGATGGAGGGATAGATTCCTGTCCCAGAGACTTCCTTCGCTCTGGAATAGAATCCCAGTTGATGTTAGGCAGAGCCCCTTGCAGACTCTCTTCAAGAGGAATCTTGATGAGTGGATGGGAAATTTTAAATTTACCCCTGGGATCACATCAGTGGCCCTGCTAGTCAGAAGCCCAGGAAACTAATTTAAAAGGGAGGGGAAAGCCAACACATTCTGGCTAGGCTTATAAATGCCCTTGGGCAGATAGCCTAATACCTACCTATGAACACGCTCTAGGGACCTAAACCTTGTCACCACAATAAACAGAACATGCTGGAGGGATAGATTCCAGTCCCAGAGACTTCACATACTCCAGAATAAACTACCTATCTATATCAAACAAAGCTCCTCATTAGCACTCTTCAAGAAAAATCTTGATGATTGGATGGGAAATAGGAAATTCACCCTGGGGATCACTTCTGTGTCTCTGCTCGACAGTGGCACAGGAAAATAAATTTCTTGGGTGGCAAAAGCCAGGGTACCTTGTTGGCTGGGGTTGTATAGGCCCCAGGGCTGATAGCCTAGTACCTACCTATGAACTTATGAACCTTTGAGCCTTGCCTAAAAAAGGTAACATGGGGACAGCAAGAGCCTTGGCCAGTATTCAGAAGCATAGGGGCGACAGGTGCAAACCATCTGTAGCGAAGCAACAAGGCTTGTCTATCATGTCATCACAGGCAGACAGAGACTGGATCCCCTTTGAATGACACCAGAAGCTCAACCAATTGTTGAAGTTTATCATCTTTCTGTTATATTGCAGTATCATGTAGGTGTAGGTAAGATGCTACTCAAGGTTTGACCTTGTGTGTGCCAGCATGTGGTGCATCAACCCATATATGATATGGTCATGGCCTATGCATATAATACACTCACAATGCACCTAGTACGATAAGCCTGCTGAGGTTAGAAAATGTGAAAAAAAACTTTGTGCAGACTGTCAGCAAGTAATGTCTGTACTGCACCCTGTAACTCCATATAGGTTGCTGAAGTGTAAAGATGTACATAGTTTGGATTTAGAACACCGCACTTGCCAACTGTGTGTGTGCGTGTGTGTGTGTGTGTGTGTGTGTGTGTGTGTGTGTGTGTGTGTGTCTGTCTGTCTCTGGGGAGAGAGCAACCTTTTTGGAGACTACTCACACCCCTTAAAAGTGGTATACTCATTTTTGTCAAGTCTCATGATGTCACCATCCTACAAATATACCTGTGGAAAGGTAAAATCCCAGTGATGAGTATAACGTGCCATGTAAATGTGTACTGTTGTAGTATTATAATGTAGTCAGGTAGGGGTTTGAATCCTGCACTTGCCAACTGTGTGTGTGTGTCTCCCTGGGGAGGAGCAGCCTTTTTGGAGACTACTCACACACCTTAAAAGTGGTATACTCATCTTTGTCAAGTCTGATGATGTCACCATCCTACAAATATACCTGTGGAAAGGTGAAATCCCAGTAATGTGTATAGTGCATCATGTAAATGCATACTGCTGTAGTATCATAATCTAGTTCGATAGGGGTTTGAATCCTGCACTTGCCAACTGTGTGTGTGTGTCTCCCTGGTGAAGAGCAACATTTTTGGAGACTACTCACACCCCTTAAAAGTGATATACTCATCTTTGTTGAGTCTGATGATGTCACCATCCTACAAATATACCTGTGGAAAGATGTAATCCCAGTAATGTGTATAGCGAGTCATGTAAATGCATACTGATGCATTATCGTAATGTAGTTAGATAGGGGTTTGAATCCTGCACTTGCCTACTGTGTGTGTCTCCCTGGGAAAGAGCACCCTTTTTGGAGACTACTCACACCCCTTAAAAGTGGTATACTCATCTTTGTCAAGTCTAATGATGTCACTATCCTACAAATATACCTGTGGAAAGGTGAAATCCCAATAATGTGTATAGTGCGTCGTGTAAATGCATACTGCTGTAGTATCATAATGCAGTTAGGAAAGAGTTTGAATCTTGCACTTGCTGACTATGTGTGTGCTCCAGGTGTGTGACACTGTTGGCCAATATGAAGTGGGTTTTGATTTTTCTGGTGTATAACATATCACAATGACAACTGTATGTGTATTACACATGTAAGGTAGCTGTGGAGCAAATCCATATACATACATGTGACCTTAAGTATTTCATAGGTGGGTACTCTGCTTTCTCCATGAATGCATTTGTTATCTTTGCCAGAGCATGCTGGCGCTTTTCAGACCTTAGGTCACTTCTGTATGCTTGTGACAAGCTTAGCCACTGCAGTGATCCCTGGGCTACGTCTTCCATTTCACATCCACTCATCACAGTTTCTATTGAAGAGTGTGAGTGAGGGTTTATGCTTGAGGTATATTTGAAACCTGTTCCAAAGCAAGCAAAGTCTGGCAAAGATGACTAATCATTATAGGTGTGCAACAACCTCTGTGGATCTGCATGCAAACGCTTTATTGCTTATGTGCTTCACAGAGGGATTTCCAAAACCCTTTGGTAATGTGATTATCAAAGGAGAGATGACTTAACACATGGCTCTATGTATACATTAGTACCTGTTCCACATTATGGGGCTACTACCTATGTGGTACTCTGGGGATACTTTGTTTTCTAAAAGTGGATAACTATGCTTTCTTTGGCTTATAGCTTTACAGCATGAGTTTGACACCAGGTATCTGTCTGTATGATACCCATTTGGAGGATGTGCGCTGGAGAATAAAGTATAGCCCACAGTATGCATTGTCATCAAACGTGGGCAGACATATCCCTAGTGTGTTTGCTTGTACCTAAGAAAGCTATATGCCAAACCGGAGTGGTCTCAGGACTGAGTGCAGGTGAGTACCACTTGTTACTGGCATAGAATAGTATATGGAGGCTGCAAATGTTACTGTGTGTCCTACATCTGTGAGTCAGTTGTCAAGCCATCTTCTAACAATCGTTTATGGTCAGTCTGTTGAGGTTATGTATAATACCAGTATGTGGGATGGGTATGAATTGCTGGTGAGCTATAGCTTGGCTGTGTTGACCTCCCCTCCCTCACCTATAGCCTTGTTGACTGGCTTGAAGTCTACTAGGTGTAGGAGCCATGATCTGGCCTTTAGAAAACCTAAGTGGGTATGGTGCAGTGTTTGCAGGTTCATAATGTCTCCGTTAATGAGTTCCATAATGCTGAGCTCCATAGCCTTCCAGATAACATTGGTTTGGCTTATAGGGTGAGAGTTTCCAGGACCTGTTGTAGTTCTACCCTTAATCAATTTATGTTAACATTTGCACTGGGTGTGACGAGGGTGAACAGGTTTAAGAATAAGTATATTAGAGGGTCAGGCCAGGTTTGAAGGTTAGTAGACCATGCCAGATAGGCAGGATTAAGTTGGTTTGTACATGTGCTGAGGAGGGATGCAGAGTATATTGTGAAATAGATGCTAAGGATGAAGCTGCCAGGTAACAGGAAAAGAGGAATGCCTAAGATGAGGTTTATGGCTGTGGTGAGAGAGGACATGCAGGTGGATGGTGTGATAGCACAAGATGCAGAGGCCAGGAAGAAATTATGTACTGGGGTGACCCCTAATGGGAACATCCGAAAGGAGAAGAAGAAGAAGACATAGCTCAACCCTTGTGGACTGTGAACACCATTACCGTGTGTCATTCCATAAGTATGTAACCTGTATAGAGGCTGCATCTGGACAGAGTATTTAGGTGAGTGGTGACCTCATATGTCAGCTTGTGTATGACACAGCCAGGGACACTGTCCAGTACCATTGCCACTGTGGTGTGTACTCTGTTAAAGAGATGTTTTAACTAGAGTGTCTGTGAATCATCAGGTTTTATATTCTTCAGGTCTGGAAATGTGGCCCTTGTGTAATGACAGGGTGGTGAAATCTGCGTTCAAAATGTCTGACAAGGAATTGGTAATGTCAGTCAGATAAGTGTACTTTGTCACCATTTACATTAACTGTGACCCGATCTGAGATTTCCCCTGTGGATTATGAACAACACTGAAGAAAGCTTTAGTGTTGTCTTTGGAATCCTTGCCATTTTGTATTTTGAAGCTTGCCTTGTATGTTTACTGAGGGATTGTATTTTCCCAATGATACTGACCAGAGAGGTTGTCCCTTCTTGGTATGTAACTCTTTTTTGGTACAACTTCACACCTTCTATTATATATTTTGTTCATGGCAGGGGTCCGTGAGACTAATGAACCTTTACTGTATAAGTGAGAATTTCTTGTGTTTGTGATAGGTCCATGCAACCCTGTAGATGAACAGTGTGCATTAATAAAGGATTATGCAGCTGGGACAGTGTTAACCTTAGTAATGCAAACCAATGACAGATAGCAACAACAGCATCACCCACAGCACAGTGTCAACCCATGTCATACACACACATGTGTACTCAAGTTCCAAAATGTGTGTAGTACAATGCATACTGGCCACCAATAGAAAGTATGGAGTGTTAACACTGGCCAATACAGGGTATGTCACCATGCCCATGTGTCTAATATGCAAGTACATGCAGACAGTGCACCTCCACCATGTTCACAAATGTACACCTGCAGACCTGTGCTGCACACACCCCACACTTACTGTCCACTGTATAACACATGCTGACACAACTACACACATCAGCCAAGTGGTACATGGGCAAACAAAACACAGTTGGAATAAACACTGGTGGAAACAATACAACATTGCTAATTACAGCTTTAATGCATCATGCCTGTTCAGCTACACCTTCAAGGATATCATTACACTTTACTGCTGACAACATGCTACACATTCAACCATTGCTATACTTTATTAATGTCACCCTGTGCATCAGCACCATGTTAGCCTGTTCCTGTATCAATGTTACAGATGACAGGAGGTGGCACAAGTTTCATCATATGCACAGGGTGGGTTGTTGGTTTGCCAGAGGCCTACACTGAGGCATGCAATCGACATGTGTGTGAGTGTGTCTGTGAGGGCCATGAGTACTGTCATGGGCCAATGTTGATGTAATGTGTGCGGGTATGTGTTTGCCTTAGGTTTCTGGTCTATGTGTGTTTGTTTGCATGCACACAGTTCCACCATGTGGCTGCCATATATGGGGATTTGTGAGACAGCTACAGACTGTACCTGGCAGGCTTTACAGATCACCATCTCTGGCCATGGATACAGAACCTGTGCCTGGCAGAGGTGCTACAGACAGTATCAGGTACTAATCCAGACTGGGTACTATCCGAAGAGGTTGACATATGTCCACTGGATCCAGGTCCCTGCTGGGACTGGCCAGAGCCACATGCATGTGGTCTTCTAGGACGGTCTATGGACAGCCCCCCCCAACATTGCTGGGGCTGGTACTTGGCACTACGGGAGCGGCTGTGACTTGCTGGACATCCACGGCGACCTCCAGCTGCTGATGTTGCTGGCATACGTCCACATCGACGTCTCAGCCATCCCTCACTGTCCTGACACATGGACATGACATTGTGGAGGACATCCAATGTCTCATCCCAACATCTATCAATGACCTCAGTTTAATTACATATGGCACCTGCTAGGTCACGGATACTGTCATTTACAGAGGTGTTATGAGCCCTCTGTGCCCTTAGTCCCTGTCTGGTGTACCTCTCCATTCGTGTCTATGCCTCCATGACAGCCTGGAACATGCGCATGGTAGAAAGAGGTGTGGCATGTCTGCCAGTAGCATGATGACCAGCAGTGCTCTGACGAGAACCCCTGGGCATCTGTGTATGTGGTACCATTCCAGACATCTGGCTATGGCTGCTGTGTCCTGATACATGTGCCATAGATAGCACACTGTCCTGGCCAGTGCCAACCATACACTGTCCCTCAGCTGAGGGCAATGGTGATGATGGATGTACAGGCAGTATGACTGTGTGCATGGAAGGGGTGGAGACTTGTGTACTGTCAATTGGTGGCCCAAAAATAGACCCTGACAAACCTGCCTGTGCCTCAACACACCTATCCTCATGATCACTGTCTGTCTCAGTGACATCAGGTTCCCTGCTGTACTGAACCAGCCCCACCTCAGCACCTGTGAAAGGAAAACAGGAATCACACTTTAAGACCTGAACATGATGTCAGACCACATGCACACATGCACACATGCACATGCACACACACAAAAATACACTCCTCCCTAAAGCAGATACACACAACACCAGCAATCTCAGAAGATACACAATAGCAGGTGATGGTGGGGTACAGTATCACAAGCAAAACAGTCATATCACATGTCAGCATACAGACACGTGTTGCTCAACAGCATGCAGTGCAGGTGTAGACAGTCCTTGTTACTAACAGTATACATGACTTTGATGCATGTGTTTTGTTATTAAGTGATGGGCCTCCCCCTGGAACACAATGCATACATGGACACAACATTGCTGTGCAGGTATTCGAAACTCTGTAATGTACTGTGCACCATAACAAACAGGTGTACTTACCATGGCTGGATGTGTATCTGTGTGTCAGATAGGTATCCAATGCTGATTACAGCCTCTATGTCTTTAGCAAATAATTGTAAACACATTTTAGTACATGCATGATGAGTATTTACACAACATCATCAGCGGTGCATGGATAATTGATACCATTCGGCTACATACCCAATGTACAGTACTTATGGTGAGTGTAGATCATATTGTGGACATGCCAGTGTCATCCATGACATGGCATGCTAAAACACAACTGCATATTTAAACACTACACATACCCAATGTGTGTCATATGACCTAGCCACTCAATAGCATCACAAGACATATATGTGTCAGTTGTGCAAATGGTGATTGGTATGCATATTGTTTAGAGGTGCATATGTGTGCACACACGCAACATTAAGATGTATAGCAAGGTGTATAGCAATGAAAGCTATGTGTAGTACTGTGGTTACAATAACTGGATGGGGTATAGTAACATAGGTCTCTATCATGAAGCATCATGTGGTCACTCAAGGCTACAAATGTTTCCCAAACCAGCACTACTCATGCTGTACTGGGACTGTACTACTTTGGCTACATTCACCATTTCACAACCAGTTGTTACATGAGTTTGTAAGGAGGCCAATAAGGAGCATTCCCTGACATGAATGTGTAGTCTGTTGCAGAGTGTTTAAATGCCCCATGATAGGCGTCTACCCCTCAGGTATACTATGTGTAATGTGTGGATGAGATTTTGGATACTGGAGTGTGTCTATACAGAGGGTTTGGGAATCCTTTATGTGTAGCATGTTAAAATGCTCTGTGTATGACATAGATGTGTATGTTATGTGCATGTTGAGTTATGTGCATGTTGAGTATCAACTGTGCCTATCTAATGGTCACTACAGTCTAGCCACATTTGTTTGAGATGGTCTGGGTACTGCATGTGTTTGAGGCAGCTAATGACATTAGTGAGGTGTGCATGGTCTTACACCAAACATGCAGAGCATGCGTTATGGGTAGGTGTGTTACACATGTACATGGCCTACACCTTAACTATGACATGCACTTTTTATTTACAATAATATATGTAGAACACACTCACCAGCATCTGTCTGCTGCCTTGATGTCACCCCAGAGGGACCTACATAGAGATGAGACAGTTTGTCAGTGGCCACAACTGTGGCATTGCTACTGTGTGTTTGCAATCTTACAGTACAACAACAGTTTACATTCAAAAGGCTACAGATTATGTTCCAAATGATCAGTATTGCACAACAACAGGCTCCACATCTTTTAACGGCACACTCCACATCTCACATATGCATGATCTACCAATACAGATAACAGTAGTCTACAGATATGCCATGTTACCTGCATGCTCCATGTGTGCTTGCTGGAGGGCTCCATCCTCCATCATGGTGTATGTCTGCTGCTGTTGTTATTGGGCAGGTGCCACCAGGTTCAGGAGCAGCTCCTCCACTCTGTTGAGGGGGGATGGATATTAACACCACCTCCTGTTGCAAGCTGTTGTCTCCGCACATCAGCAGCATGCTGACGGACATGTCTGAGAAGATCACTGCAGTGGTGGCATACCTGCTCATTTGTCTGGTTATGCAGGCCTACTTCATTTACCCTGTGGGCAACATCTTGTCACATTGCAGTATGCTCCTGCTGGTCCTGGCTGGTTCGTGAGAACATGAGACTGTAGTGCTGAATCATACTGGTAGAAATTATGTCATCTTCAGCGCTACTGTAAGTGGGGTTCTTGCGATGTGCCATGATCCCTGGAAGACATAAATATGAAAATATGTCTGAGCAAGTCATATGGCATATTTAACATTATACAGTACGGATATCACTGAACTGCCATATATAGCAACCTATTAGCTAACCGAGAGTGAAACACTTTAACTGCCACTTATCACTGCTCACCCCACAACTGCTTGGAAGTGTCTGGCTCACTCTCTGTCTAATGAACCATGTTCTGCACAGCAACAAAATAAAATCACTATATAAGACTATACAAGAGTACCTGGCACACTGTATGCAACACGATGCACCACCTAGCCACAACAGATATACATCAAGCTGATGTGTAAATAAATATATCATCCATCACAATGAGTGTAAGGTCCAGTAAATGTATTACTATTATACCACACAACTTGTTAATGGCAAACCCGTGTCCAAAATATGTGCACAATTGGGAATATAGGTTGCATACTGCTGTAGTACACTATGAATGTTGCTAGATACACAGTTATATGTTTTACCACACCTATGTCAAAGGACATGTTACAGACATGCCCACACCCATCAGACATAATTACAGGACACAAAGGTATGACAACCCAGATAAGCTTTCAGTGTGTACTATACAGTAATGTGTGTCAGTACTTACATAACCTTAATCTTGAGAAATGTAATCTGTGAAGAATACAGGGACCAAACAAAACAGTGGATGCAAGCAATGTGGACATACACCATACTTTGCTGTACAGGCCCAGAGCTTCAAGTAGTACTACTGTACACACAGGATTTGGATTCAACATCAGTACCAATCAATAATCACAGATGTAGTACTTTAGCCTCCAATGACGCACCCTAGTTAAAACCAAGGGACTTAATCACACTGTATGCAATAGCACTTTTTCTGCCTAGCAACAGAATACAAAGCTTTTGCTAGAATCAAAGCAAGGACCCATAATACCATGACATAAACAGTTTCCCACTAAGCTATCCCACAGATACATATCTTTGACATATTCACAAACACACTGACCATCACAGTCAGTTAAAAGTACAGAGAATCTATTGCAACAAGTAGATGTAGGTGTGTATGAGTATATATAAATATATATATATATATATATATATATATATATATATATATATATATATACACATATACATATACACATCCATTGGTGTACATATACATATATATGTAGGCACATATACATTTCACCTTTCATAGTGAGAATATCAATTATACAAAGGATGTCAGGTGTACAGTAATGTAATAAAATCGCATAGTCTTAGGATAAATGCATTGAAGGTGTTCTCAGCCCAGGTAGCTTTAGCAGGCCTCACTGGCTTCAACATTGAAAACTGAACAAACCACCCACAGTGTTTAACCACCACATGTCATATACCAGCACTGTATGCTGTCTTGTTTGTCACACACTAAAACCTACATACAAATATGTGCATAGTAACCTTCACCAACATCTATATCTCCACCCTTCACAAAAAGTTGCAATATGTCCCCTGCTCTATGCACATATACAGATGTGAATATATATGACACATATATTTTTCTGTATGTGTGTAGCATACACACACAAGGTCCACACTGTTGTAAGTCCCTGGACCTCACAGCTGAACTGTTGGGCCTTGCTGCAACACAAACAGGTGTCACATATGAACATGCACTAACATTAGGGGGGTATATATGGCAACAGATGCTAGATAAGCATACTAGACTGCTACAGCAGTTGCCAATGCTAAGCTACACTTTAATATGACTATCATGCATGTGTTGTTCTGTCACACCCATGTTTATATAATGTCAACGCTAATCCCCCCAACAGCCATTGGCCACACTACTGTACAGAACACAGATAACATGGATCAGATCTTTGACATTTAATGCTGAGCTACACATTTCACAGGTATGTCCCACTGCCCACAGGTACACACTGTATTGTCCATAGCAGTAGTTAAGCAGAACATCCATGCATAAATAAGTACTGCTGCCACATATGAATGGTTCACATTATGTAGACTATTCTTCAATAACATCTACTACATGCCAGTAAATACATATGTGTCACATACCTTTCCTTTGTATGATTTGGTAATATTTCTTTTTCTTTTTCCTTTTCTTTTTCTCTCTCTCTCTCGCTCCCACTGTCTCTCTCTGTGTCAGTTTCTGCAATAGAGTGATTGAGTTTGTTGGCAGAGATTGCAGCCTGCTTTTGTAGGTATTTGCACATGAGCATGTGATGGCCTCTGCACCAATTAGTGGCCAGCACTTGCTAATTGCATGCAGCCTGCTGTGTAGGAATTGCAGTAATCACTGTCATAACAACCCATTACTATAAATTGCTAACTCAGGTAGGCATGGCCCTTTCAGCTTTCCAAGATATAGATCATCCTTGTTTGCTGTGGACATCATTGTTTAAGACAGAAGGTTGGTATAGCTCTTATATCAGAAGCCAGGGGTGTAGCCAGAGATTTACATTTTGTACTCAGATCTAATGTTGCTGCTTCCAGTACCCACTTGTCAGTGCAGAAATGTACTCACCCCTCAAAATGCTACCGCAAGATACATGGAAAGATGTACTTTTTTTCAACTTTTACAATTAACTGCCATACAAAGCTAGTTATTGTGATGTATTCCTTTGGGACAATAATTGTTTGTGAACTGCTATACTGTAAATATTCATTTACTCAGTTCTAAACAGTTTGTGCTTTTTTAGTGTTGACATTAGCACAAGCTGCTCAGAAAAACTGGACACGTGTCAGTACTGTGAATATGCTTACCTACATCCTTGGTAGACCCTGCACACACAGGTATATTCTATAATTGGGTAGGGGTGCAGAAATACATAGAGCGTAACTATTTTTGTGTGGATTTTATCTTGCTGGACTTACAGGGTTGCTGTGTACATGTTAGTTTATCAAGGCAAGTAGTCTGTCTGCATAACTCCCAACTGTGGACCTATCCACATGGTAGCCAGAGAATAGCCTGTTATTTTTTGTCTGTGCACCACACAGGTCTTTTCAGCAATAGAGCAATGGCATTGTTACAGTTGGTTGCTACCAGTACATGGCTACATCCATTTGTATTTCAGTGTTGTATTCCTACATAAGGGTATGCTTCCAAAACTCCTTCCAAAGCTATTTGCACAGTGTGTAACAGCAGAAAGGCTGATATGCCTCTGTGTTTCTGCCTCTGCCAGACCTCTCAAACACCCAGGTACATATTTGAACAGACTCATGGAAAAGTAAAGAAAAAGTCAGGGACACCTTTAAAATGTTAATGCTATTAAGTTAAAACATTGAGTGAATCAGAGCATATGAATTAATACACCTTTTCTGAAGTAAAAGAAGTGTTTAACTCTTAATTATTGTCATTATTCATTAAGTGTAATTCACCACCTTTCTGGCCAAAGTCAGTAGTTTTAGGAGGGATTCAGAGGAACAGAGCTAAAATTTGTGTCAAAATCAGGGACATCCCTGAAAATTAGGGACAGTTGGGAGGTATGGCCTCTGCCCTAAACAGATATGCCAGTGTTTGTCCTGCTGTGGTACTGTGTGGGGTTGTAAAGTGATGGTGTAACATTATTTCCTGCTAGAATGGCTGCTTCTCTTATCACAGTCATGTAATGTAATCCCACAACGACTGTTGGTGAAGATCCACAGAACAAGTTGTGTGGTATGGCATTCCTATTTTTCCTTTACATTCACTCATTCTGATGCATGATATATTTATTTCAGCACCAACTTGTCATATATCTACCATGGCTTAGTAGTACTTCATGTTGTGTAGTGTGTACAAGGTCTGGGGTTTGAGACTGACAGAGGTGTTTTATTTTGCTCCTGAGCAGAGCAAGGGCCCTCACATACAGAGTGACTAAAACACTTTTAAGTAATTGTAAGCGGGTTTGCATGTGTTTGCATGATGCATAGCAATGCTTAGCTAAGCACAAATAAGCGCACACTCACGCAAACCCGCTAACTACTGCTTAATAGTGCTTACTACCACTAACCCCCGCACTCATTTCTTTGAAAGAAAAGAAAAATGGAGAGATAAGAAAGTGGTGATAAAGAGGCACAAAGAGGGAAAGACAGTATGGAAAGTAGCTCGGGATGTGCAGGGCAGGTGTAGGGAAGGTCCATAGCTGCCCATTTCTTTAACAGCAACAGCTGTGCATATGGAATAAATTTGGAGGTAGATATGAAACCTTCAACCCCTGAGACAGGGGTGAGGACAACAAAGTATGTTGTAATGCCAATTAAATTACATTTTATGTGTCCATTGGACATGTGTGCAAAATGGGCAGCTATGTATGGGGCGTAATTTTTTTTTGGGAGCAGATTGCCCTTTTATTTTTTTTCAGGTGAGAGTGGAATGTGGGTTTGGGGAAGTAGGTATATTTGGGGAGGTAGGTTGGGGGGGTAAACAGACAAGACAAACAAGATGCATACAAGGGCGGTATATGACATGTGGTGGGTGAACACATTTGACGGGGAGGGATGTTTGGAAATCGCAAGCCCATGAGCCCACAGATGGAAACAGTGGGACTGGGGTCCCCGCCCATGGGCAGTTACCACTGCACCTTCACAGCCCAGAGGGTGGCTGTGCTGGGGGCTGTGTAGGAGGGGCAGGCTGACTCAGGAGTTGCGCCACTCATGCCTCTAGCTGGCGTAGAGGTTCTGCAACAAAACATTCAATCTCTCTATGCACCACAGCCTGGACCATTCGAAGGGTGATAGGTGGCCCTCCTTTGTCCACACTTGCATGGGGAGGCTGAGCCCCATCCCCTGCAGCACTTCCACCCAAAGATGGCACAGGGCCAATGGAGGAGGAGGTCCCAGGCTGGCCACCAGACCTACTGTGCCAGGTGCCATGGCCAGCTGAGGTGGGACAGGTGGGTCCGCTGGGACCGGCCTTCCCATACGAACTATGTTTTGGAGGGATTAATAAAGATATGGATTAGTAACAGTCAACAGCATTCCCAATTAGTTATAACAGCATGCAGAAGTATTCCCATTAACCCAACACACCAGATTTTCAACAGTTGAAAAGCAAGCATAACACATGCATACATAGAACAATAGTGGACATTACAACAGCATGCAGGTTGAATTGATGGCAACAGGCCACCAATATTGTGGTATTTTAACAGGGCACATGAATAGAAATAAATTCAAATATTTATAAACCAATAGGACATATGTCCCAACAAATGTTTTGAGATTAGACATACCGATTGAGGTGTGGAATTGCATTATTTATGCACATACAGTAGGGTGGAAAAGGATAGCTCAATTAACAACTTATATATCCTTCTAGTTTTCACTACATTCCTATTAACTGCAGTTATATGTCCCTTACATGTATTATTACACTACCCAATGTCCTTATATTGTGCAATTGTATTTTGCTAGATCACTATATACATGAGCTGTATCTTACATACAAACTGTCCAAGATACAGATGTTACTGCTACACATTTTGAGAGTTGCTCACACACATTACTGCTAAGATGGTACACTGACAGCTCTACTTTCATATAATTATCTAGATATGTTCAGGTGAAAGTATCAGTTATATGTTAACAGCTCCCTACATTTGTGGCAGCACACTGACATTTCTGGGGAACAAAATACCAAGCTACTCATGTGCCAGATTAACCTGTACATGCTGGGCATGAACCAACAGTTGAGGGCTGTAAATATACATAAAAGCTACTGGCACTCCCTTCATCCACGTTATATGGGCCTATCCAAGTATGGGTTTACACTGCTTAATACAACAGTACTATTTGTAAAATGCAACAGTACAACGACATATCAAAGAAAATGACACAGACGCACTCCAGGAATTATACATTTATTAAAGGATTATTACACCTTTATTTATTGGGTTAAATCACTTTTTGAAGGCTCTCTCATTTATTTTGTATAACAGTACATGCAGAATAATTACTAACCTGCCTGATGATGCAGCCTTTGCAACCTATCTTCATGGGCTTGCTGATTCATAGCCCGGACACCTGCAGCTGTGAAGTAAATGCAGTGATATTGAGACATACCTATACATAGGTTCATAGGTTCATAGGTTCGTACAAGGCTATCTGCCCAAGGGCATTTATAAGCCTAGCCCATAGTTATTTGGCTTTCGCCACCCCTTTAGTTTGGATAAAACTATGCCTATTATTTTGCTGTGCCTCTGTCAAGCAGTGACACTGAAGTAATCCCTGGGGTATATCTGCAATCCCTCATCCATTGGTCAAGATTCCTCTTGAACAAGGCCAGCGAGGTGCTCTGCCTCACATGTACCGGGATTTTGTTCCACAGCATAGGGAGTTTCTGGGTGATGAATCTGTCCCTCCAGCACGTTCTATTAATAACCGTGTCAAGGTTTAAGTCTCCCGCCCTTGTGGTTCTGAGGGATCTAGATTTTTGAGGTGAAGCATATTCATCAAATCAGGGTTTGACATGGCCTTATATGTCAGGCACTGGTCACCTCTGAGCAAGCGGTATGAGACTGAATAGAGCTGGAGTTCTTTCAGTCGGGCAGCATAAGACATATTTTTGAGACCCTTTATCCTTTTGATGAGGAACTTTTGGGGCCTTTCCAGCTGCTGCAGGTGTCGGGTCAGATACATTCCGAATGGGGCATTGTACTCAATCATAGGTCTAATGAGTGATGAGTACAGGGGGACGATGACCTCCCTTGATCTAGATGTGAATCCCTTCATGATCAGGTGGGCAATGTAGAAGGTTTTCCTAACTACTTTAGCAACATGAGTGTCAAACGAAAGGCTACTGTCAACCTGGGTCCCCAGATTCCTGATGACTTCTTCTGTGCTCAGTGGATTGCCACCTATATGGTAGCTAGGGGTAACCTTGTTTTCCCGAAGGGTATGACTATGCATTTCTTGGCATTTAACTTTAGGCCATGGCTCTGGCACCAGTTATCCGTTTCTGTGAGGCCCTTCTGAAGGATATCTGTGTCAGATGTGTTTTCGACTATGGCGCCCAGTTTGCAGTCATCTGCAAACTTTGCAGCCATAACCCTCCTGTGTTTGCTTGTACTTCAGAAAAGTAGATGCCGAACAAGAGTGGACCCAGGACTGATCCCTGTGGGACACCACTTGTGACAGGCTTTGAGTCTGACATGGCTCCAGCAACTCTGACCCTGTGGGTTCTGTCACTTAGCCAGTTTGCAACCCATCTTGTGATGTATGGGTTTACATTCAAGCTGATGAGTTTTTCGATGATACCTGAGTGGGGTATTGTGTCGAAGGCCTTTGCCAGGTCAAGGTAGGCTGTATGGACTGCCTTTCCCTCATCAATGGCCTTGGTGACTGTCTCGAAAAAGTCATCCAAGTTTAAAAGGCATGATCTGCCTTTGACAAAGCCAAACTGGGTTGGATCCAAAGTCTGCAAGTTCCCTATGTCTTTATTTATGAGTTCCATTATGATCCTCTCCATGGCTTTGCAGATAAGGCTTGTCAAGCTAATGGGACGGTAATTTCCAGGGTCGGTGGAGGCACTGCCCTTGTGAAGTGGGACCACAGTCACCGTGCGCCACTCCTTGGGTACGTATCCTGAGGTGAGGCTAAGATTAAACAGCTGTCCTAACTGTGGGTTTAATTCCTCATTGAGTTCGTAGAGCACACAGCCGGGGACACCATCCGGTCCCATGGATGCTGTGTTTTTTGCTTTGGAGAGAGCAGTTCTCACCTGGGTGTTGGAGATGTTTGGGGGGCTACAATCCTCTGGTATAGATATCTCTCCTTTTGGGGAGAAGTTTGCACTGAACCTGTCAGCCAGTATGTTGGCAATGTGTGTAGGTTCAGTAATCTTCACATCATTTTGAACTAATTCTGAGCATATCTGGGAGTTTCCTCCTAGGTTTCTAACATAGCTAAAGAAGGCCTTATGATTGTCTTTTGAGTCCTTGGCGATTTTCTCTCAAAATTTGCCTTGGATGATTTTATGAGAGCTCTTAGTTTTTACTTATAATGATCAAAGGTGTCTTACCTTTCAAGGATTTTGCTCTATCTTGTAGTAGCTTCCTCCTTTTGTTGTAGAGCTTGTTTATGGCTGGGGTCCACCAGACTGGACGCTTGCCTTTGGTACAAAGAGTCTTAGTTTTGTTTGGGATTGCCTGATCCATGCAGTCCTGTAGGTGCTGGTTAGAAGGCATTTGTAAGTGATTCAGCGGTTTGAGTAATGTTTACCACTGGCTCAGGGGCCTTAAAGGAGACCACATTAGTTTTTAGAAGTGTGAAGTCGGCTTTTGAGAAGTTTTTCACTGTGGTCTTTTTTATTTCAGGTGGGAGCGGGATGAGGACCTCCAGCGAGATTAGTTTATGATCTGATCTCACCAGTGAGGGGTATACTTCCGGTGTTGAACATTTTGATCCCATGTTCGTGATGATGAGATCAAGTATGTTTTCTCCTCTTGTGGGGATGGTGACTAGTTGTTCCATGGCATTTGAGTTTATGAACTCCAGGAACCTTTGGGCTAGAGTGTTTGGGCTTGAGTAGTGTTCCCAGTCTATATTAGGGTAGTTGAAGTCACCTAGTATGATGGTGTTTGGAGATACATTTATCCCCTCTATTGTTTTCAGGAAGGCCATGTGAGGTTCCTGAGTTTGAGAGGGTGGCCTGGAACATGCTACAAATTGCAGAGCAGTCTTGCCTATGGTTAATTGCACCTGGATGGTCTCCGATGCATCGTGCATTGCCACCAACCTTGAGGTGTGGGTGTCCTTTATGAATATGGACACCCCTCCTTTCTTGGTGTTGTCCGGATTTTGGGGCGGAACGCATGATATGAGGTGAAACCTGCTAGTGCTGGGGTGCTCTCAGGAGCCTTGAACCAGGTTTCTGTCACAGCACAGACATCGATGTTCTCCATACTGAGAAGGGCCTCAAGTGCGTGCATCTTGAGATTGAGACTTCTGGCATTGAGCAGCATTACCCTTAGTTTTTTACTTTTTGTGTTCTAGGGTGGTAGGTTTAGAATTTGAGCCTTGCCTAAAAAAGGCACTATGGGGGTGGCAAGAGCCTTTGCCAATATCCAGAAGCCTAGGGGTGACAGGTGCAAGCCGTCCCTTGTGAAGCAGCGTGGCTTGTCCAGCATGTCGTCCCAGGCAGACAGACATTGGATCCCCTTTGAATGACACCAGAATTTAAGCCAGTTATTAAAGCTGATCATCTTATCACTGTATTGTGGCAACATTCTAGGTGAAGGTAGGATACTGCTCAAGGTCAGGGTCATACCTGCCTGGGCTACATAATCAGAGAGCTCCTCAATGTCTCTTTTCATGTAGTCCAAGGAGGTACGTCTCAGGTCGTTGACACCAGCGTGGACAATGACTGAGTCGTACTTGTACCTGCTGTTGAGAGACCTGAGTGCTTGTGTTATGTGGCGGATTCTAGCGCCCAGCAGGCAGCTTACTGTGACCTTCTCCTTACTCAGTCTGGTGAGCAGGACGTCAGTGTGTCTGACTATGGAGTCACCTATGACAAGTATGTTTGGTGTTGTATTTGGCCTTAAGGGCAGTGACTGCTTTGCACACTGATTTTGTTGTTTATGTGTTGTTTGTGTGGTGTATTGAGTTTGCAGTTGCTTGGGTGTCTGCTTTGGAGGCCTCTGCTGTTTAGGTAAATTTTACTCAGAGCCTCGAGTATGTCTTAGTGTGTTTATGTGTTTGATTCAGTGGTGTGGTTGAGTTATGTGAGACTGGTATTGTGGTGTGTGTAGTTGCCTTCTCCTCCTGCCTGGTCTTGCCAATCCTGAGTTGAGAGAGCTCAGCCTCCAGTTTGGCTAAATAGCTGCATCTCTCACAAGTGTTAGTGTTACGTGGGAGGAGGAGAGGGTTGTCCGTGTACATGAGACAATTGTAACATTGTCTCAGAATTCCCAGATTCACCAACTGGGCAGGAAAGGACGCCAGCATCTGACCCTTCGACATGCTAGAAAGAATTATGAGTTGGTATGAGACAGAAAAGTAGTGGGCTTAGCAGGAAGTGGGCACTCCTGGGGGTTTTGCTAGTGAGAGATTTGTATAATATAGGAGTGCTTGACCTGCAAAGAGAATGCTTATAAGACAAGGGATATGCTTATAAGACAAGTGCTGAGCTTTTTGAGAAGAAAAAGCTATTTGGAACAAGTGCTGCACTTTTTAGTGTAGGTGTAAACTGTTTAGGTTCCTAACAGAGCAGTTCTAAGGGAAAAATTGAAGAACAGACTTTCTGGAGCCAGAAAGAGTTTAACCTTGTTTAACCGGCGCTGCCCGATGCTGCTCTAGTGGCAACTCCGCGCTAAATCGTGCTAAAGCACGTTAAAGCGTGCTTGATAGCAGGGGTTGGAAAGAAGCAGGAATAGACCAAAAAGGGAAAATAAAACTACAGTTTCAAGTCAGTAACCACCTCTACGGGGGGCAGGGAAGCTGCTCAATGTTAGTCACTGCCACTGATCAACAGAGAGACCCTCCTCCAGCCCAAGCAAAAATGGCCTCACAGAAACTTTCAAACAGTTCAGGAACAGCAAGCCTGTAACTGAACTTTTTTAACTCTCAGAAAAGTGGGAAAAAAGCAAGATTTTTTTTTTTTGTTTTGTTTTTTACAGAGATAGCAGAGGTTCACAAGTAATATCAAGTTATAACAGTGCAGTAAATGACCCCACACAAGAGTGCTAGGTCAAGGACAGAAAATATGCAAGTTTTAAGAAAAAAACGATTTAAAATTAAGTGCAAACAGGAATTTCAGCAAACAGCTTTTGGTTGTGCTCTAAATACAGCTACTAATACAGAAATCAGGTTTAACAAGCCAGAAAATGCTCAAGCTAGGCAGCTATGCAGAAAAACTTAGCAAATAAACAGAGAAAAATACTTAAAATCTCAAAAGTGGCTCCCTTCTTCTCTCAGCGTTTTTTCCTCTTGGAGGGTGCTTCACCAACAGCCAACAAGCCTGAAAAGACGCCCAAACCACGAGGCAACTGGGTTTTAAGAGAGGAAGATGAAGGAGTTATGGAAATAACCCCTAGTGGCCAATAAAACTACAGTTTCAAGTCAGTAACCACCTCTACGGGGGCAGGGAAGCTGCTCAATGTTAGTCACTGCCACTGATCAACAGAGAGACCCTCCTCCAGCCCAAGCAAAATGGCCTCACAGAAACTTTCAAACAGTTCAGGAACAGCAAGCCTGTAACTGAACTTTTTAACTCTCAGAAAAGTGGGAAAAAGCAAGATTTTTTTTTGTTTTGTTTTTACAGAGATAGCAGAGGTTCACAAGTAATATCAAGTTATAACAGTGCAGTAAATGACCCCACACAAGAGTGCTAGGTCAAGGACAGAAAATATGCAAGTTTTAAGAAAAAAACAATTTAAAATTAAGTGCAAACAGGAATTTCAGCAAACAGCTTTTGGTTGTGCTCTAAATACAGCTACTAATACAGAAATCAAGTTTAACAAGCCAGAAAATGCTCAAGCTAGGCAGCTATGCAGAAAAACTTAGCAAATAAACAGAGAAAAAATACTTAAAATCTCAAAAGTGCCTCCCTTCTTCTCTCAGCGTTTTTTCCTCTTGGAGGGTGCTTCACCAACAGCCAACAAGCAAGCAAACAAGCATAGCAATTCTTAACTACTTAATACAATGGCTACTTAGTCAGTACTGGGGCATTAGGCATCAAACGGGACTCCTGGATCCGCTGATCCAGTTGATCCTCCTTACGTTGCTTCAGGTCAGAATAATGGTGCCTGACCTGCTCACCAGTCCAAGGAATGCCAGTGGCACTGGTGAGATTATGAGCTAGATTGTTCCAGACCTCCGTTTTATATTGGGTGCCCTGGTACTGGCCCCACAGGAGTCTTTCCTCATGATTGTGGACAAGGAGCCAAACCATTACTTTGGTCTCCTCAATGCCCTAGCATTGCCCTCGAAATCGAGTGCCTTCTTCAACACCGGCCATGATGACTGTAGAAGGGAGCTACAACCAGTTATGGCAAGTATTCCCGCCTGTGGAGCTTAAATATGCCTAATTTCCCGCACTTATTTGTGATTGGCCAGTTTTGAAAAAAACTCAGCCCTAGGCGCACCTGCTTAGCTGATGTTGGCAATGTTTAATATTCCTTTCATAGATATGTGTCTGTTGAAAGTGCATGGTTATGAAATGTTGTCATGGCTTAGTGGTTATGTACTGTGACTATAGTGTACAGTATCCTGAGTTCAAGCCCTGTCACTGCTTTTTATTTCCCTACTGGCCAGACCTGAATGGTTAAGGTACAGTAAAGGAGGTGTGGCCATATTTAGCCGACTTTGCTCAACTTTGCCTGACTTTGCCCAACGTTGCTCAATGTTGCTCGATGTTGCCCGACGTTGCGCTGGTTAGCACAGTGCGCAGCTACATGCAAATACATTGCGCTTGTTAACGTGGTGCTCAGCTACGAGCAATTGGTTTTAAATATGCTAAATACTGCTAAAATGTGCTTAACAGTGCTTTATATTGCTTAAAATAAGTTACTCATGCCTCAGAATGCATAACCATTTCACTTTCATATATATATATATATATATATATATATATATATATATATATATATATAAAATTCGTTCACTACTACATATAACATTTGAATGCTTTTTACAAAACTTATACATGATAAATGTCAGGAAATATTTTTGTATACAGATTTCCAACACAAAATGGAACGTGCAGTAGTGGGACTCGAACCGGGAATGCCTCCTCTTTGTGTGAAGGGTATAAACACTACGCTATCGCTAGTTTGCTTAATTTCCATTTTTTTTCTTATTATCCTCTTCAGTGTCTAAGCTGCTAACTGTAGCTAATCAATGGGCAATCTCACGCAAACACGCACAAATACGGGCAGCTATATCGGAAATAAAACAAAAAAATAAATACATTTCTTTTCATTTTTAAATTTATATGAGGTTTAACATATGGGGGAGTGTAGTGTTACAATGTACACATGTGAGCGGACTCGCTCATGTAACTCAACATTTCTTGGGTTTTGTCAGTGCAGGGGCATGGATTTTTGGACTGCTCGGCAGTCCAACACTCCCCCTACACTCGTCCATGCTCTGTGTAAGCTTTAGAGTTGAGGCAGTGCGCCCTCATTAATATGCATGGCACGCTGTCATCATACTCTTAGATTGGCGTTTCCATGTAAGACTAATCTAGTCTTACACGGAAGATTAGTAAATCCTGGGGGATGTCTGTGCCTGTATTTATTTATTTTATATGCATTTACCAGGAAAGTCCGACTGGGCTGAGACCCATTTTCACTGGAGGCTTGGGGAGAAAAGCTCCACATAGTAACATTACATAAAAAACTTAGACGTAATGATGATTTTTATACAATAAAAGATACTTGATATAGGTATAATATTTTAAAGTAGTAATGCAAAAAATAATAAGACAAAGTTTGCACAGTTTGTATGATCTTACAATAATACAGTGAGTCAAAATATAATGAACGATAAGCCATGGGGTAAATATTATATGCATGGTTTAGAGTTGGCAAAGAGTGTAGGTATATGTTTACAGTTAGGAATATGGGAAACAGTCAATGTAATAAAGTTATTTTATATGTTTACAGATAGGAATACAAAGAAAGCGTTAGTGTAATCAAGTTATAGTGACTTTTCAGTAGTATCTAGGAAGGTAGTAAAAGGGGAATTGAAGGAGAGAGAGGTCAAGATGAAAACCATTGAAGGAGGGGAAATTTTTATGAGACAGTTACTGTTAGTTGGTAGGATATTGCTTTATAGGTAGGCCTGGCAAGGGATAGGCTTGTATACTAGTTTTAAAATTAGGGGAGAGATAGTAGTAGTTGTTCTTACTTAATCTGGACTGTTACATGAGCAAAGCCATGTGTCTGTCAAATAGATTTTAAGAAGTTTTTTAAACTGAGTGGGATTTAAAGAGTTTTGAATAGAAGGAGGAAACGCATTCCAGGTTTTTGCTACTTGGCAGGAGTATGAAGAGTCTCCAGCAGAATTTGTAGATTTGGTAACCTGCATTAGTGATTTATTTGTTGAGCAAAGAATACGTCTATTGGAATAGAGCTGTAAAATATTTAAGAGAGCTGGAGTTTTCTCAGGCTGAAAATGTATTTTATGAGCCATGGTTAATTGATTGCAAGCTAAGAGTTGTGGAAGTTCTAGCCAGGAAAGTTTTGTAAGGCATGGCAGTGGTGTGTCCTGTGTGAAGAGTCTGTGGCAGATTTAGCTATTTTGTTATGGCATGTTTCTAGATTATCTAATTCTGTCTTTTGAAGATTGATAAGTATGGGGTAGGCATACAGGAGTGTTGACTGGAGGTGGATTATGGCTATAACTACTCTGGTAGTTTCTGTATAGTGTTCCCATTTTTTGTGTATCTTTTTAATTGTTTGTGATATGTGAAGATCAGATCTCAGCTTATTATCAGTTATGACTCCTAGTAGTTTTGTTTGTGATTTGGGAATAATTGTTGTATTACTGCTAGCAGTAATGAAAAAGGTGGATTGGAAGTCTGGGGGTCTGGTGGGTTGAAAGATAATGAGTTTGGTTTTGTTAGGGTTAAGTAGGAGCTGTGAGTTGATTAGCCATGATTCAGTTTAAGTAAAGGACTTTTGTGTTATATGTTGAAGCTGTTGCATGGTAGATGCTGCACATATAAGTCCAGAATCATCTGCATATTGGATTATGGAAGCTAGGGGGTGGCAGTGTTGAGGTCATTAGTAAATATACTGAAAAGAAGAAGACCAAGAATGGACCCTTGTGGGACTCCTAATGTGACTGGGAATAGGGCATATAGATCTTGTAGCTACTTTACTGCTTTTTGACTGTCTGTTAGGTAACTTTTGAACCATTTGAGGGCAGAGAGGCTGAGATTTAGGTTGGTGAGAATAGTTAGTAGTTTGTGGTGGAAAACTGTTTCAAAGGCCTTACACATATCTAGAAAGACTGGTGAGACTATTTTACCTTCATTTCTGAATTGATTGATGCTGTTGGTAAAGCTGTGGAGGGTAGTTGTGGTACAATGGTAGGGTCTGAAACCGTGTTGGGATTTGGCAAGTAGGTTATTTGTAGTAAGATACTGCAGAAGTTGAGAATGAATGCATCTTTCTAATAGTTTAGCTAGTGGGCAGACAATGGTGATGGGTCGATAATTTGTGAGTTCATTTGAATTACCACCTTTATGTAGGGGCATAATGCGTGAACTTTTTTAGATAAATGGGACATGTTGTTCAGCAATGGATTGATTAGTATTGATGCAGGGTAGGAAATGGCTTCTGATGTTAATTTTAGAAATTTGGCTGGTAAGTAATCAGCTGCTATTGTGGTAGATTTGCGTTTCTTTAGTAGTTTTTCTATGGTACCTGTGGAGACAGGCTGGAATGAGAAAGTATTATTATTATTGGCTGGTCTAGGTGTCAGTGATAGATAGGGGAGTTTATTTTTGGTTAGGGGTAGAATACTTTCTGTGAAATATTTATTAAATTGTTCTGCGATGGTGCCTGAGTTGGCTGCTATATTAGGGAGATGGTTAAGGATTGTCCAGGATGAAGAATTTGTTTGATTGTGCTCCAGAATTTTTGTGGATTTTTTTATGTTTTCACTGTATATTAGTGTAGTAATGTTTTTTTTATCTTGTTTGATTTCATGTTTTACCTTATTCCAGATTTGTTGATAAGCGATGTGATTAACTTGAGTTTTGTTAGTATGCGATAATTGCCATTGCGATAATTGGCAATCTTGTTTTGTTAATTAGGCATGGTATATAGTTTACTTGAGCACAGACTGCTCTAGGAGGAGCTATTCTGTTAAGGATGCTAAGGGCAGGTTCTGAAGGGGAGTCCAGTTACATTTTTTTAGTGTCTTTATTAGATCTTGAGGGTTGAACTTTTTCTTGTTACGGATATGACGATAAATGGTATGTTTCATAGGGTCTGTATGTTGTCTGAGGAGATATATTGGCATATGGTCACTAAGACTGTCAGGTAGATAGCCAGCATTTTGGTAGTGGGAAGGCTTGTTTGTCAGTGTTCAGTCTAAGATACTCTGTCTGTTTAATTTTTTATCTATTCTGGTAGGACTCTGGATAATTTGTGTGAAGCACTAGAGGTTGATATGATTACAGGGGTCTTCTGAGTTACAGGTCATCCAATCAGTTTTGAAAATCTCCCATGATGATAGTTTCCTGGACAATGGCATTTGAAATGTATCGGGGCATGTGTTCTTTTGTGGAAACATTATTTGAAATTACAGTATGCAGCAACTAATGTCTAGCTCAACCAGAATGATGTTTAGTACTTACTGTATTGTGATGCCAGTGGTACAATTTATTCAAAAAAGTCATTGTTATCTTTAATAGAACTAGTTATAAAATGTAAACATTGGTTCAATTGTTTTTTTCAAACAAATATAAATTGCTTCAGTAATCCACTGATTCCCCTACTACAGCTGATCTCATGGAAGGATAGGCAATATCCTTACTGGTCTTTGCCAGTCTATATAAGTTAGGAACCACAGATGACATAACATACATATAATTATAATTATAATTGTAATTACACAATATAATACCATTTTTCTAACCATAAATCATAAAAAAATATTTCACCTTATTTTTCATTTTATTTATATTTGTTTACCAGGGTGCTGAACTGATCTCAATGGACAATCTGCAGGCACAGCCTAGTTGAATATGATCATATAAAAAATGAAAAAGACATATTTACAGATACAAGGATATGCTAAAAAACAAATATATATATATATATATATATATATATACATTTATATATGTAAGAATATGCTGCAACATTTAGTTCAAGAAGCAGTTAATGCCAATTCATGGATGGAAAAATGGAGTTATGCTTAGCAGAACTTTATGGATAAGATGTAGCCATAATGACTGAGAATGCTTATGCTACAGAGATAGCAGCATATCATTATATAAAGAGGTGTAAATGCATTACAAGTGAAAATAGTTGCAAGAAAGGAACATAAAACTGCCAACAAAAGATTTAGTAACTTTCATGGGTATATTATGTATTCATATATATCTGTTAAATAATCATTTTCTTCATTAAGACAACTGCCCCATCATTGTCAGCCTGTTTTATTACTAATTCATTATTCTTATGCAATTTGCGTAAAGCTAAAAGTTTTTCACTTGTTAAATTATAATAGTTTCTGGCAGCTGTACTGTTATATAATGCACATAGCTGTTGCTCTCACATAGCAGAAATTTCATTAATCACTGGATATTTGACTGGTATAAAAGTACAGTAAAGCAGTGCATGGAGCACTTTGATTACGCTCCAATGTTGTGAAAAAGACAAATTGATTAAGTGCTTTTATAGCATGAGACCTAATCATAACAATTGTTAAGCACCCCTGCTTCAGTCATTAAGACTGGGTATTATTCTAAGCAGTTAAACCTGCTAATACTGACCAACAAATGACAGCAGCAGAATTAAAAACAGAGTTCATTTTGACTGCTGTCTGTGACAAAAGACTATCCCTGATTTTCTGTAAAATAAGGGGACTGTGTTACACCATCTTTCTGACTGCTCTTGCTATGTACTTTGTGGGTATGAAAGGCAACAAAATGCTTAGTGCTTTTTATTTCCCTGTAACTAGTAGCACATGGAGCAAATAATGCTCTGTGCTCTACAAAGGATTATGATCGGGTCTTCAATCATAACCCTTTATTATGTGTTCTCAACATGGATAACAACTTTCACCTCTTATGCTTCGCTCTTGAGGTGAATTTTTTGGCATCCATGTTGAGAACACATAACAGGCCAGTTATGATTGGTGACCTGACCATAATCCTCTATGTTACACTTCAACATAGTTTGATTAGTGTCATCTCTGTCATTAATAATACATTTCAAATTCAAATCTGTGATGAACAACTGTAATTTAGTCAGAGATTTATTTATATCAACATCTACAGAGGTAATGAACATTAGGCCTTTACCTAACAGCTTTAACTCAGTTTCAGTTAACTTATAGTCTGAAAGATTAATTACAAACTGTTCATCTTCTATCTGATCATGATACAGCAACTTCTGGTCTGCAGGCCTGTATAGACTCTTTTGCCTCTTCCTCTGCTTCTCCTTCTTTCTTGCCTAGTGCGCCTCTGCCTGACTTGTAATTTTTCTGGTAATTGTATAGCAATTTGCTGTGGAGAGGCTAAAATATAAATTTATTATTACTTCCTGCACTTATAGATGGCACACTTGGGTCACTATTCAATCCCTGTTGTTGTTGAATAATTACTGTATGATCTATTGGAGCAATTACAGATTTAACTAAAATGATTCTGTTATAGAAGAAATGCCAACAGTCTAAATTAACATCAGCTCTATTAAATTTAAATCAGTTATGCATTTGTCGCATATAGGAAGTGTCTCATTTAGCTTCTCAGCAGAGTCATTAGTCAGATTAAATAGGTTGTTTTTCTGGAAAGAGAAGGAGCGTTGCCCATGACGGGATACAATACTTAATGCATGATTCCATCTTAAACATTCATAAACAGCTTACATTTTATCTAGCCAAACTAAGGTTATTAAAAAAATTATCAACTTTTTATTTGCTTTTAGGATAAAAAGTTGAAGTGTCCTATTTCTAAATAAACCATATCCAGATTAATCCCTTAATTATCTCCTTATTGTTATTTTTTTCATAGAAAATCTCTTCCCAGCCAGGTCACAGCTCATTCTACTAGAACTATTATTTCTTCTGGTGCTTTTAGCAAGGGTCTAGACTCAAAATCCATTTTAGAAGTCACCCCTTTGTCTTCCATTCACACTTTTACACGACTCTATAAACCAGGGGTGGGCAAACTTTTTGATTCGTGGGCCACATTGAGTTCTAACATTTGACAAAGGGGCCGGAACAGGAGCAGATAGATGGCGTGCTTTGAAAACATCACCTAATTGGGGGAAAAATACACATCTTGGGATTTGGAGAAAACATGTGCTTTAATTTCCAATGAAAATGAAGAAAAGCATTACAATAAAATCTCTGACTTCGAAATGAGTCTTTAAACACTGAAAATCAAATAAATGACCATTTTATTTTAAAGCACTGAAAGTTCTGTTATCCTTCAGGATATCACCATCACTCTCCTCCTGACTGTCTTTTTTTTCAAAAACAGTAGGAGATGCAGATGTGCTTGTCCTGTTCCTTTTATTCAATTGGTTTCCCCGGTGCCAAAAGTCAACAACGACCAGTGCAAGGACGAAACAGTTGCAGCAAGTCAGTCTGTGAAGCATTATATTTGATCTGCGCGCACTGTTTATTTTAACAACGTGCGTATCACGGAGACACACACATTTTAATGGGAGCAGTGTTGTTGGTCTCCTTTTTTAGCCAGCGCATCAAAGTCTGGAGTTAGTTTTGTTGTGGCGATTCTCAGGATGGATCTGAGGTGTAGGTCTGTTAACTTGGATCTGTGGCTGGCTTTGTTGATGTTCATGACACTGAAGGTCTGTTCACACATGAAGGTAGAGCCGAACAAAGCCAACATCATCTGCACTTTTCGCCTTAGATTTGGAAACGCGGCATCATTGAGTGAAGCATAGAAGTCATTTAGTTTCAGAGAGCTGAACTTCTCTTTTAAGGCAGGGTCGAACTGAAGGTCGATCAGTTCGAGCTGAAGCTCCTCTGGAGCTGTTTCGGGTCTTGTGACAGAGGAAAGGCCACCAATTGAAGTGACTTGTCAATTTTGTCGAAATCCAAAAACCGACGGCAGAATTCTCCGTGCAGTGCATCCAGTGACTCACTGTATTTCTTTACTTTTGCTCCGGCCTCTTTCAGCGTGGCTAGTCTAGGAAAATGAGTGAATGACTTGTTCAAAATCTGCCTGGAGAATAAATCCAGCTTAGATTTGAAGGCTTTCACGTTTGTGTACATGTCATGCACAAACTGCTCCTTCCCCTGCAGTTTCACGTTGAGCTCATTCAAGTGTGAAAATACGTCCGTAGCAAACGCAAAGTCACACATCCAGCTCTTGTTGCTCAGCTCAGGAAATTCATCAGTCTTCCCCTGCCACTCCAAAAACACGCCAATCTCCTCTTTAAGCTCCCACACTCGTTGAAACACTTTGCCCAAACTCAACCAGCGGACACGGGAGTGATAAAGCAGGTCCTGGTGATCCGCATCAGTTTCCACCAGGAACGCAATGAACTGACGGTGCTGAAGTCCCCGTGCGCGTATGAAGTTGACGAGTTTCACCACAGGATTCACAACATGATTCAGCTGTAACACCGATTTACATAGAGATTCCTGGTGGATGATGCAGTGGAGGAAAATTACATCCTGGTCAGGGTTTTCATCTTTCACTTTATTCTGGATTCTCCTCAGCAGGCCAACATTTTTTCCCATTAAATTCAGAGATCCATCTGTGGTGACATTAACAAGCTTACTCCAGGGAAGCTTCATGTTTTCGATGGCAGCAGACACCTGTTCAAACAAGTCCTCTCCCCGTGTTTGTCCTTTCAGAGACTCCATTGTCAAAAACTCCTCCGTTATTTCAAAAGTTTCATTGATTCCTCGGATAAAAATGAGGAGCTGAGCAGTGTCTTTGACATCGTTGCTTTCATCCAGTGCTAAAGAATAAAAAGTGAATGACTCCGCCTTTTTGTTTAATCTGCTGGTGATATCTTCATCTATTAGTTCCACACGGCGAGTCACTGTCCGCCGTGATAAACTGATTTTCTCAAATTTGTCTTTGGTCTCCGGGCACAAAATACATGCTGTCTCTACCATACATTCTTTTAAAAACTCACCCTCAGACAGTGGTTTGCTGGCCTTTGCTATTTTAAATGAAAGCATAAAACTGGCCTTGGTACTTGACTCTTGAATGGCAGTTTGACAGTGAAAAAAACTTTGCTGAGCCTTCAAATTAGCTGCCACCTTCTCAGCAGCAGCTTCCCGTTCTTTTGTTGAGAGCTTGCTAGCATAATTAGCGTGCTTTGTGGCAAAGTGACCGCTAATATTATACTCTTTAAAAACCGCCACAGTTTCTTGGCATATCAGGCAAACAGCAGATGATCGGTGTTCAGTGAAAAAATATTTAGTTGTCCACTCCTTATTGAACACTCGACATTCTCTGTCCACTTTCCTTTTCTTGGGTCCGCTCATCTTTATAGAGGGGTGGTGGGTCAAAGGGTAAAGTGCAAACGTGGAGTAATAGGCCTACGCTTCACCTCAACAAAGCCAATATATCTAGAGTGCGCCATCTAGTGAGGAAACATCAGAATTGCAGGGGAAATAAAACATTAACAAGGTTAATTTATTAAATTTTTTCAAGTTTGGCGGGCCGAATCAAAACGTTTAACGGGCCGCATGTGGCCCCCGGGCCGTAGTTTGCCCATGCCTGCTATAAACTGATGCTGTATCCAAGGCCAGAGTTGTGGTTTTTTTTAGATCTGTCCTCCAAAGAATGCAGAAATCCACTTCCACTCTTTAGTCCTCCTCCCAGACAGTCTAAAATGCATAAGCAATTCTGCAACAGTCATCAATGAAGGATATAGTATAGTTGTAGAAGAATGTACCATAACAGTCCAAGTAAATCACTGTTGCAGTATTGACCCTATCCCTCCTTCCCCCTTCTTTCTTGTATATTTTCATCTTTCTTTGTTAAGGTGAACCTTCTGTACATTTCCTCATCACTTTTTTGTCAAGCATTGGTTACCTCCCTGTGGTTTGCATTTTTTCTTGTTCTGTGTCAAAAAGTCATGAGGATTTTCATGCTTGTACATCCCTTATAGGCTAGACAAGGTCCTCTGTAATAACAACCTGGACCTTTTTGAATCTGGGCCTTAATTAAAGTCCTGTACATCTTCTCATTCTTTTGTCATGCTTTGTTTACTAACTTAATACTTAAGCATACCTCTTAGTGGTAATATGCCACATTACTACAACTCGATTCTGCTGCACTTTTGAAGGTAATATGTACAGAAGCTAATAAATAACAGTCTAATTAAATGTCAAGTTTTTTGAGAAACACAGATACTTATTGTTCTTTCTACTTTCTACTTAGTTATATTGCCGTAGTACTACAACACTAACAAAACAAGTTAAAACACATCAAGTACAGATTTTATGTGGTTAGAAATATAGTCTGATGAATGATGATTCAGTTGTCACCACAGCACTGCTGACTCCTTTCAGTATCTGACCTTTGGGGAAATTACTTTCCTAGATTAACAAAAAAGTGTGCCTCTAGCTGTCAAATGATTTGTAGTCACTGAAATACTTTTTTGAAGGTTACTGTTTCTCAGAAATGTGGATGTATGTATAAAAGTTTTGTAACTTAACTAATTTTATATTCTGATGAAGTTCTGATAAGGGACAAAAGCGCTTAATATAAATGTAATTTATTTGTTTTGGTTTTAATTGGTTTACCAAATAAAATAGTTGCTGCTCAAGATTTTATGCCTTGGATTCGTCTTAGTTTCTCAGAAACACTCTTTTGCACCACTCTGCCAGAGATCATATTGAAGATAAAAATATAGTGTAATTTCATCTTTTAAAGAAACACAAAAGGAGTAGGTTTGCAACAGCAGTTTGTGAAGAATTATTCATCAAATGACAGGTTTTCTGTTTCTTTGCTTTACTGTGAGAAAAAAAGCTCATACTTGTGTAATTAAATAATGTCAAAGGATCCTTAAGATAAATGAATGGCATCCTACAGCCAACATCACATGCCCTTTAATCTATCAATAAAGAGGTAAATGAATGGCATCCTACCTCCAGTACCACATGCCCTTTAATCTGTTAATAAAGATCCAGGTTAAGCAGGCAGTATATGAATATGGTGTCTGATACTCCTGCCACAGACCCTTTAGGCTTCTTTTCCAAAATGAATTAGTGACTGTGATGATAATGGCTAGTGCCAGCATAGCTGGCTGAGTTTGGCAAAGAATGATAGTTGAATATCTAACTGATGTGTACAAGATGCTAATATTACAATTGTATTGGAACTGTATGACATTTGAATATCAAACTAAATTGTACAGATGCTTATGTTACAATTATTAGAACTGTATGGCATTTGAAAATCAAAATGTGTTTGTAAAATTGCTAGTGTATCAACAGTGGGTCCTGCTGGAGACTGTAAGAAAAGTGGTTAACCTCAGTCCAGTTAATTTTAGAAAATCCTTGAAATTAAATTTGTTATTAAACCATAAACATGGCACCCCCACTTTGCTGAATAGGACTGGTGGTGGTAGGCCTGGAAAAAGCCTTTGTTCATTAGCTCAGTAAAAGGAGGGGAAGCCCCAGGCACTGCATAAACATTTAGTTTTGTATTGTAGCTGTCTATGTTAAATTCCTGTCTCAGTGTCAAAGGGGGAGAGTATGAGAATCTAGAGTCACAGAGCATTGAGTATTCTCCCTTGGGCCTGACAACAAGAAGGACCATTCACCACATCATCTGCCTTGCTCTGTTAAGTAATAGGGAATAGTAATTCTCCTAGATTCAGTCAGGAAAATATAGTGATGCTTAGTTTAGATATTGTTTTTCTTTATTTGCCTGATTAAGTCCATCAATGTTATTTTCAATATTTCCTGTGATTTGAACTCTGTGGTTTACTGTAAATATATATTGAGTATTTTCATGTTCTTTTATTATTTATTATTAAATATATTTAAAACTTATATTGTGGGTGGTCCTTTTAGAATGTGTTTAACCTATGAGAATGCTTATATTTATTTTATGACATTGTGTGGACCACTCCAGAAGGCCTAGCTGTCTTCGTCAACTACTACCATTTGTATTAGTATTAATATTATATAGTATAATTGAAGGTCATTTGTTAAGGGCATTAGAGTAGCTGATTGTGGTATTGTCTGGTGGCAGTGATAACTACCTTATATTCTGGGTAGAAGGGGGGCACTGCAGGCAAATTTGTGCCAGCCTTTCCCAGGTGTGTGTGTGTGTGTGTGTGTGTGTGTGTGTGTGTGTGTGTGTGTGTGTGAAAAATTAAATGTCAAATAGTGTGCATGTCAGCTACCTGAGGCAATGACACAAAGCACTCGTTTTCACAGAGAGGGTGCTGGAGAACTTGCTTGGACACTTGGCTGATGATCTAACTCTACAGCTGTACCAATGGGGAGTCTTACAGGGGACCTGGAGGGAGACAGATATAGAGCAATCCAGACCCCGGGCTGAGACTGTTCCCTGTGTGCTCTCAAGGGATACTGTGCTTGATGCAGAGAAGTCTGCATCTGGAAATACTGTGTTAATTTGGATTCCAAGTGAACATCTCTCTCCAGTGTCAGTGATGAGGATTGGACTCCTTCATTTATTTATTTATTTATTTATTTATTGCCATTTGTTAACCGGGTTTGTCCAACTGGGCTTGTGGCCCATTTTCAGTGGAGACCCGAGGAGAAAAGCTCCAGTAGTACATTTTTAAACAAGTACAATTTTAAACATTATTGGTATAATAGCAGGTATAGCAAAAATATTCACATATGTTGGGTTACATGCATAAAGTTAAAGTTGTATTAAAAAGAAGCTTAGTAACATAATTTTACATTGATATAGTTCAGTAGGTCAACAATACATTTTTTTTTGTATGTATAAAATTATGCAAATGCATAGTAGACACATTGGACAGGGAGGTGTAATGAGGTACTAAGTATGGACCTTTTGAGGATACATAAAGGGAAGGAAGACTAGGTGGGGTCATGGCAAGAGCAGGTCCTGGAATTGAGAAAATAAGCTTTTAGTTCATTTTTAAAGTGTGAGGTGTGGGAGATTGAACACAAGTCAAGAGGAAGTTTGTTCCAAGCATGGGCAAGGAAGTGTTTGTAGAGTTGTTTGCCTACTGACCTTTTTGGGTGGTAGACATCAAGTAATTGTTGTTACTGGCCCAAAGTGGGGTCATCACAGTGACATTTCTACATTTATAAAATGGACATCAAAATTATGCAACTCGAATTAAGTAAATGACTGTTACCTAAAGTTGTTGGACTCTACCTTTTTTGAACAGGAAGAATGAAGGAACTGCCTCCATGTTTCTACTTCAAAAATAACATACTGCTGCCTTTCAATGAATATCTAACTTTTTTTTATTAATTAATTAATTAATTAATTAATTTATCTTTTTGTCTGCCTATCTGTTTTGCTTATTGGTCAGAAAGTTCAACTGGGTAGATGACAGTTACAGTGGACTCTATGAACAGTGACAAATGCTGATTTCAAAGCAAGAAGGGCTGCAGGAAGCAACTGAATGAGTGTGGTTAACTAAAATGGGGTGGGACTCTATTACAGCAGGTCAGTGACCTTTACTTGTGATCAAACAACAAAAGCAGTCATTCATTTTTATCCTCTGACTGCGTAGGAATGTACTCACTCATTATATTCACTTTACTGACTACATTAAGCTCACATGTCTGCTGCAGTCAAGGCCAACCTAAGGTGAAATAGAGTCTTATGCAAAGGACTCTGAGAGCCCCCAGTTGCACATTACTCTCCTTCTGTACTTCCCCAGTGCACTACCCCTGATTTCCCCTCATCCAGGCCCTGCACTATCCAAATAAATTACTTCTTTCCTGCTTTATTCACACTTTGTTTTGCTTTTAGCTTCCCCATGGTTTTAACACACCCTAGTTGATGAAGATTTTACTGCAATAAGTTTGGAGGATGTTAAGTGAATAATAATGATTTATTAATGGCCTGAACAAAAAAATCACAAGTAAGGGAAGAAATTCAGTCTTACTTTTTTCCCCCCAAGAAAAATTAAATTGTGTCTAAAGCTTAATATGCGGCCTTAGGTCAGCTGGTGCTCTAGGCAAAAGAGCTCCACAGCGCACTCCCCACACTACCCAGGTCCCCCCAACCTGGTCTACCTACACCAAATAAATACTGGGAAAGCGCCCCTGCTACAGTGACGCCCTAGGAGGCCACCTAGTTGGCCTATGCCTAAGGCCGGCAAGCTAACAAAACAGTGGTTCCGCCCAAAACAGAGAAGACAAGTATTAGCATATGTAATCCTATCCTGAGATAGTGCCTCTCTTCCTACCCTTTCAAAGAGACATTTACCTTCTTTGTACCCCCTAGTACAAATAGTATGCTACAAATGTTCAGCGGCATATATTATATTATATAGCTGATGGTCTGGAAGAAGAAACCAAAGCATACGGATAAAGCTCACAGAGAGACACAGTACATATCGACTCCATAGAGCAGCAATCGTAGGCAACCATAGGGTCAAGCACTGTTAGATGGCAATGCTACTCAATGTGGTACAAAGATTAGCTGCTGTCACACACATCCTGCCCAGGCTATGACAGAAAGTCATTTATTGAACATTGCTGATGTAGGACTGTGATCAAAAATGAAAGCAGTTATGGCCAACTTAATAGTTTTAGATACACAGGAATTGATCTTCTCAACTCTCTGTTGTCAGAATACAGTGTGCAATCTTCCACCTCACACATATCTCGACCTCTTATCTCAAAAATCAAGGAGAAAGCTAAAAATAATGATGGAAAAGGACAAAATCAGGGGCAACGATTGTCATTAGTTGCTTACAGACTTGCTAGAGTTATAGATTTTGCATTAGTATGCATTTTTGCTTTGAAAGCTATTTAATATGAAACTCAGGTATCTTTAATCATTATTTATCGATGGCGATCTTCATTGATTCGCCTGATAACCATACATTTTATTTGGAATAGACCAAAATATGACATAAAAAACAGGGACATTGTGCAAAATCAGGGAGAGTTCAAAGACTCTATAACCCCCCCCAAACACACACACAAACATCAATTACAGCCATTTTTATGACTGTATAACTGTATACCTTATGTGTTTGCAACAGATAAGTGAATAAATACATAAGTAACTGTCACCCACGAATTTGTCTTCCCAGCTCACAACTATCAGAATGAAGTATGCAACTTACTGCTAACCCCCCCCCCCCCACCAAAAATACATCTCAAAACTTTAGCTCAGGAATCAAGGAGAATGCTGCAAAAGTAATGGGGGACACAGGTCCAAAATCTTGGACAGATCTTGCCTTTATATACTTATGAAAGTTGCTTGAATAACAGAATAGGCATTAGCACTCATTCGTCTGAATTTGTAATCCTGAAACTTAAATGTTGCTCATTATTTAGCAGTTGTAATCTTCACTGACTTACCAGAACATCACACATTAAAAAAAGAAAAACATGTCAAAATGTGAAGCAAAATCAGGAACAATTTAGAGTTGTATGCCTCCCACACTCATATATCTCACACACACACATGCACACACACACACACACATACACACACACACACACACACACACAGACACACACACACACAGACACAGACACAGACACACACACAGACACAGACACAGACACAGACACACACACACACACACACACACACACAGACACAGACACAGACACAGACACAGACACAGACACACACACACACACACACACACACACACACACACACACACACACACACACACACACACACACACACACACACACACACACACACACACACACACACACACACACACACACACACACACACACACACTGGGTGCGGGGGTGTACATTGGCTATTCTTTGCAGGAAGTCAGCCAATTGGCATCCTGTAGTTTTCTTCACTTGAAGAACTGAATGGGTGGATTGCTAGCACATGGTACCAGCAAAGGGTGCTCATAGAGCCAACTATGCTTCTGGTTGTTATTAGTGGTGCAAGTTTAATATGACAGAAAGTTGAGTACTCTACACGTCAGATAGTTTATCAGAATACTAAATTATAATGGGGCCACCTTGTGCATTTGCATATGTAACTTAGAAAGATAAAATTAGAAGTGAGCTGAGCAGACAGCTGTATGGAATATCCAGGCATATTAACAAAAAAATCTTAGATTTTTGAAGTACAAGAATGTTAAATCGTAGGCAAGATACAAAACTTTTTACATTATGTACACACTGAGATCAAAGCTATCTGGAGACAGGATTCATAAAATGGGTTGAATGCATGAAAGATAGTAGTCCATCATGCAGTAGTGCCAACATAATTACCAAATGTGATACAAAGGATGACAGTAGAATGGGGGGGGGGCAGCAGACTTAGTATATATTTTTTGCTGCAATAATTTTTATATAGGATGAGTACTGTTCAATTTTGAACTTAGAGTAAGCATAGGAAGGGAGACTAGAAGTCCTTACTATGATACTAAAACAACTCTAAGGGTATGTTGGAGAGAGAGTATCTTGACAGCTGTCTGCATGCAAAAGACACTTCCTGCTACTTAGGTTTACTGAAACACAAAAAACATTGCACCTAGTCCCAGGGCTTATGTTACTTCAAAGTATTAAAAGGTTCTAGATCATTTATTTGAGGATAGCTGAATCAAACTATCTGCTTTTAGTATTTGTAAAAGTTGGTAATCTAAGGGTGATAATAATTCCTTTGTCTGGGCCATGTCTGAAGGCATAATCTTTTCATGTTAAGTTCCAGAAAGCACAATAAATGCTAATATAACCAGCCATACTAGTTATTTTAACTTGTAAAGTAAAACAAACTATATACCAGCCTCTAGGTGAAACAAAGTAAAAAATCACATAAATCACCAAAAAACGAGGTACCACAAGGAGCTCCATACAAAAGGACTTTAATCTTCACAGAAATCCACAACAAATTGCTAAAAATCCACAGTATTGCTCAGGTTAAGCACTTTTGACCTTCAAAAAGGCCTTCATAAGAACTAAAGAAAACATAATCTAAACCTGTTTTAAACCCTGTCTAATTAAATAGTGGCCAATCAACAAGTGTACTTCATCAAAGACAATACAATGTGCCAACTTCCAGTTAAAGCAACACTCCTGCTTTCATGTAATGCTTTCACATTAGTTAAAAGGTGCATTTACATAGGTTAAAACACCAGAAAAAGGCTACAATGTGTTAAAAAAAATGTATATATTATGCATATTTTTTCAATACATAGACAGTATCTACTTTTTCATTTGCACCTGTCACATACACTTTTTCTCTGTAAAATGAGGTTTGGAACAGACCATTTTGTCCAGGGACATCTTCAAGGTGGGGAGTTAGTTAGAGGTGCAGGATTTGGGAGGATAGGGGTAGGACAGGGTTAATAGGAATGGATGAGGTTTGTGAGGAAGTGAGGTAGGGGTAGGGAGGGGCATAAAGGATATTAGGCAAGTGTAACTGGATTAGCAGTCACATTTTTGTGTGAATTTGCTAAGGCAAGTGTACGTCCGAGACAACCTGTAGGTATTCCTGTGGAACAGGTAGGCCTTGGGTTACTGGTGGGTTTTGGTTGTAGGAGACAGGTGGGCTGTATAGAAAATATAAATTAATTTTTCTTCTTTTTTTTTTTTCCTGTTACTTGAGACTGTTGAGTCTGTGGTTCTGGTATGGTAGTGTTTAAACTGGGGAGATTTCAGTTAGCTGGGTGTTCTTGTAAGGGGATAATTTTGGTTGGTAGTTTGCCATTTCAGGTAATTTCAGTAAGTTGGATTGTGGGCAGATAAGGGTGGTTGGAGATCGTGTCGGCACGATGGTTGTGGCTTTTATGTTCTTGTTGCAACTTTTTACTAGTTACTTTAAGGGGATGCTGAATTGAGTGGTTTAAGGGCATTCACTCATCGGTGATCTTTGATACCCCCCTTTAGAGTGAGTTGGTTGCATGGGGCCTTCTTTAGCAGGGTTACGGCTTCTAATCATTCTGTGGTATGCATGGTGGTAGTGGAGCAGTGATGTCCAAGCTGACAACATTCAAACTGCAGAAGTCTGTTTTGTGCCTGTGAGAGTGTGCAACCAATGGGTGCCGTACAGGTACAATAGAACCCACTTTCTTGGATTTATCCTGCCATTTTCCATTTGTGTTTACCATAAATCACCCAATAAAGCAGCTTATCATGACGGAAAAATACATTTGTGTGGTGGTTCATTCTGAATGGCGGCAGTTGGGTGGATTTGTTACTTGGGTGGCTTGATTCCCCTCACTTGCAACAATTTGTCGGCACTTTCAGTATTGCAGTATGTGTAGAAAAGAGTTAAATGGTTCATTGGGTGTCGGGACAGCCAGAGTTAGCAGTCCTTATGTACTAGGCATCGGAAGTTGGCCGTGAATAATGGCAGGTATTGCATATGAGCAGTAAAACAGGCAGTGTGCTCTTACCATTATGCGCAGTAAAGATGAATGGTTGTTGGGGGTTGGTGGACTCATTTTGAGGCAAAAAAGTTGGTTGCTGTTCAGAAAAGGTGCTCTTACCGTTCATTTCTGGGCATGTTTAATGTCCTGATTAGTAGAGTTTTACAATGGTGCTGCTGTGGGTTACATGAGGTTATCTGTCACTTGCCTGGGTACCTTCTGATGTCTGCATTGAACGTTTTGTATTGATAAGGCTAAGAAAGCATTATTGGAAGGGTTGCCTTTTTAGGGTTTTTTTGGCAGGGGATGCTGTCAAATCACTGGCATTGATTTGAGGATTAAACTCGCTAAACAATGGCTTGTTGTAGAAAACCTTTTTTTTTTTTTTTAATGAACATTGTAATTCCAGTTGGGGGGTTACTGCATACCTACAATGGGGAGAATTAATTACACATGTGATTTTGATTCAAGGTACTGATGACAGGGGGGGCATGCTCGGATTTGAGTTTGGAGGAAGTATGGTAATTGGTTCCTTTGTGGGTTTTCCTTGAGACTCCGGCAGGGGATGGTGAAAGCTACCATCCTCCATATGTTCTGTGTGACACTAGCAATCATGAAGGGGAGGTGGGGGATTGGCACGCTTTTCTGTTGCTGGGCAAAAGGCTCCATCTTCCTTTTCGCTAGTGTATGAAAGATGGGGGGAAAGAAAAAAAATATGGAGGCTGGTCGCAGGATAGTTAAGGCTGGCTGGTGTTCTACATATTTTGTTATCAGTGTGAACAATGTCTTCCCTTTCCCTCATGTTTAGGGTATTGTTTCTGTGCCTGGTTTCGGGGAGCCAGGGCATTTGGTGTCCTTTCTCTTGGCCTCTATCTGGATGTATACATGTATATTAGGCCCATTAAAAGTCAGACAAATTGGAAAAAGTTTTTTTTTATGCTTAGTTTTCTTTTCTTTTAACTTGTCTCAAGTTAATAGCACTAACATTTTAAAGGTGTCCCTGAGTTTGGGATTTGTCCCTGATTCTTTTATGTTCTCTGACCATCACACTGATTGGTTCAGATGTTTGAGTTAAAAATATATTTGTAAAGCTGTTTGTGTTAAAAATGCATCAACAGTAGGTCCTGCTGGATGTATACATGTATATTAGGCTGTATTTTTATAACTGATCAAACTTGTATGTTTATTTATTTATTTTACAGTTTGTTTACTCAGATAGTCTATTGAGCCAAGAAGAACACATTTTCAATGGAGTCCCAGGGAGAAAAGCTCAATGACAACAATATAAGATAAAGACCATACATTCACAAACATCAGAGAACCTGGGAAGGATGGAACGTTTGAAATTGTGTTATAGCTTTCACAGTGTGCCTCACTGAGTGCACTGTTTTCTGACCCACTGACACTAATAAAGCATTGTGATAGGGCAACAAGTATGCTGTTAACTGTAACAGCTACAGTGTGCATTGTGTCCATTTGTTCCACATTATGTGTTTAGTGTGCCTCATTTGGAGATGGAAGGTTAAGAGCTAGGCAGATGATGGCTTTACAATAGAAGTTAGCTTCGCTTATACAGGGCACTAATGGATGTGGTCTGGAATTGCAAGGTTACCCGGGTTGTGGATATTGCTAGGTCCCTTCATGTGTGGGGTTTAGTTTAAGATATTCACCTGGTAGTTAAATTTATCTTGGGTATTTGCTACGGTCATTGGAAGCATAGCTTCAGTTATGGCTGCTTTGTCATAGATGTAAGTGGCGGTGGTACATTCCTTCCTGTGTTGGCGGGATAGGTTGTCCTTGAAGATGTCTTGGAATGGGGCTTATGTATTTTGGCTGATTTGCATGTCTTTTCTTTCTTGCAGATGGGGTCTTGGAATGCTGCAGCTGTAATTTAGAATAGGTGGGTATAAGATGGAGCCTTTTCTTTACATTTTAGAGGGTTTACTCTTCTCCTTTTCCATGTAGATGATGGTGTGCCGAGTAATAGTGGTGGCGATACTCAGTGAAATCGCAGATGATGGAAGCAGGACGTGTGAGGAAATTACACATGGGGAGCACAAGTGGGCAACAGTTACTGATGGAAGTAAGTGAATTTCACAGTTGTTATGGTAGAGGATTTACACTGCTAGTCCAAGAAGGATAGGCATTTGAGTTTTTGATCTCAGAGTTAATTGGTTGTACAGTTTGTTCTATTACCCATTCAGTATGTTAGATTAACGTTGGAAGTTGTCCCTGTTTTGGGCATTTGCATTCAATAGTAAAAGGGAGCAACAGCCATAGGTAAGAGTAGGGTTGTACACAGGAAGGCTGGAGATGGGCATGTGTTGAGTGATCAGTGGTCAGCACCCTGATTAAATGCCTTTGAAAGGTAATGGATGCTTTATGTGGATTTTGATGGTTGGATTAGTGTATAATGGAATTGGGGATTTTGGTTCTTGAGTGGTGCGCAAGTGGTTATGTAAGGAGGTATGTTTCGGTCAAGGTAAGGTAAGACTAGGGGTGTTATGGTGCAGGTACCAGTGGCTGTTGTCATTGATGGAATGGTGCATAAATGTGCTTGATTGGGGGAGTGTAATATAAACAGTTACTGTCCTGCAGGAAATGGTTAAAGGTAGTTGATGTTGAGGGGCTAGATGTTCAGTTTGTTGGAGTTGTGTACAAAGGGGTCACAGGGAATTTTATTTTATTTGCTGTTTAGCAAGATATGTCGAACTTTGTGTGATTTGGGTAGTGTATCGACAAGTAAAGAAGTAGGTTGGGGGCTGGGTAAGGCAGGGTTGCGGATCTGTTATGGGGTGGCTTGGGGGGATTTTCTACAGGTGGGGTGGATGCACAGTAATTAAAGGCATATGAAGTCACTAGGTTACTGGTGCTAGGGCCCTTACAGTCAGTTTATCTATATTCATTTTATTTATGATTATTATGCATTTGCATTTGGAGGTAAGGTGTTCTGCTGGGGGAGGATGGGTTGATGTCTGGTAGATGGTATGTTAATAAGTGTTTGTTTTGTACTCATTAAGGCATTTCAAGGTTGGTGCAGCTGGGTAGTGTAAGGCCAAGGGAGGATAAGGTATGCTGATGGCAAGTTATAGCAGGGTTTGATATTTGCTTAGGAGTAGTTTTGGGTTCTTACTGGTGTGAGGAGCGGCACCAATTTTAGGAGTTGGGGTAGTTACTAGGTTAATGACTCTAAGGTTTTGGTTAACTAGACAGCCTCAGGTAAGTAAGATTCCTTAATCCAGAATGAATTCCATGTACATGGGTGATTGCTGCCCATGTCCAGAAGGAATATAGGTAGACCTGTGGGGGGTGGGGGATTTACACTTCAGGTTTGGTAATAGGATATAATAGCACGGCTATGGTTGTTTTTTTCTTTGCCTTAATTATGGTTAACAGCGTTGTTGGGAACTAATTGTTTGGGAAAAGAGTGGTATATTATTTATAGAATAGGCCCCTTTGTAATGCAATCATTTGTTTATTTTGCATGGGTATTAGTTGTATCGTGAATCTGTCAGGTGTGGAGGAAATCTTACTGGTATTTTTGTTAATGCATCTTAAGTTTCGTTGGTGTTTTGTATGCGATAGTAAATGCATTTTAAGCAGTGGATGAAGAAGATACGCTAGTGGTGATGCATTTGTGATTATGTGTGGATGAAGTATTTACAGTTTCTTCTTTTACAGGTAGGTGGAAGGAAGGTGGCTTTGACAGGCGAGAGAAGGGGTTGAGGTTGATGTTGGTTGATGAAGTGGTGTGAAAAGAGGTCATGGTCTTCCAGCAAGGCAGTCACATATGGAATTGTTATATTTTCTTCCCAATAGTTACAACATAATGGTTTGTTTGCTTGTTTTGGGTGGGGAGAATCAGCAGTGGAAGAAGAAGAAGAAAGAAAAAAAAAAAGAGGATATTGTACCTACTTTAAAGAGATCTCATTGGTATAATGGTATGCAATGGGGTTTAATAACGAAATAGCATGGCTTGTTTTGTTGAGTTGCTAGAATGCCATGATGTCTGTTGAGCTGTTTTATTGCTTATAAGGGATAATTAGTGTGATGGCGGGATTGCTAGACAACGGGATTTTATGATACTATTTTGGTTATTTTAAGCAGTGACATGGGGCTGGGATTAAGCATTATGGTTTGTTCTTGTTTCTGTATAGTGTCAGATGATGGTGGGCTTTGTGTTGGTTGTCCAGTTGAAGGGTAATGATGAGGGAGTCATTAGAATTGTTATTGCTCTGGCATTAAGGAGAGCTTATTTGGTTATTACTGGATTGGGTGGTAAATGGGGTTGCAATTTGGTATTATGGCATGTAGTTGACTCTGCGTGGTTTTTATAATGCCCTTGAAGTCTTTGTGGAGCTGCCATTGGTCATGAAGTAAGGATTATTTAGCTCATGTGCAGTGGGTATGCTAGGTTATCTTAGCATAGGTGAAGGGTCAGTTTTGTTTTCACTGGTTTTTGTAATAGGTTATTTTGTTATGTGATAGGGTTTTAGGAGTTAAATATATCCACCTTGGTTAGTGAGGACGGGGTACACTGAATGATATTTGGCCGGATACCTTAATGGTTTTTAGATTGCTGGAAGTGTGCTGCTGAAAGGGGGAACAGCCTGGTCAGGCTGGTGGCCAGAGAGGAGGGGCAGGGTTGCCCTCTTCTGTTCCTCTTCTGGTGCTGGATGGTCAATTCAATAAGTTGGAAAAGGAAAGTGAGTAGTTACACTGCTTGACAAGTACATAAGTAAGCGGAGGAAGCTGCTCATTTGGTTGATGGTATAATGCAATAAATGGTAATGAAAGTGAGCGGTTACGTAATGCAATAAATGGTAATGAAAGTGAGCGGTTACACTGCTTGACAAATACATAAGTAAGCGGGTGAAGCTGCTTATTTGGTTGATGGTATAATGCAATAAATGGTAATGAAAGTGAGCGGTTATGCTGCTTGATAAGTACCGATAAATGGTAATGGAAGTGAGTGGATAAGCTGCTTCAGAAGTAGGTGAGTGGAGGTATGGACACTGCTTACTGATCAGGATGAGCAGGTTTACGCTGTCCTGTCCTATGATAATGTTACATGGATGTTATTTCATCTGTATCATGTTTGGTTGAAATGATTGAATATTGAGTAACATTTATGTTTATGGAAATTTAATAAAGGTCGTCAAATGTCATTCAGTGTAATGTGTTTCTTGAAGGGGACCAGGACAAATGAGGTTTGGAACAGGCCGTTTTGTCCAGGGACATCTTCAAGGTGGGGGGTTAGAGTTGCAGGAATTGGGAGGATAGGGGTAGGATAGGGTTAATAGGAATGGATGAGGTTTGGGTGGAAGTGAAGTAGGGGTAGGGAATGTTAGGCAAGTGTAGCTGGATTAGGAGTCACATTTTGGCGTGAACTTGCTACCCGCTCTCCCTCCCTCTTTTATTAGTTGGGCTGTGGTTATGTTTAGTTTGAACAGAGCAGAGAAGAGGAGCATGCTTGCCTTCTTCTGTTCCGCCTCTGGTGCTGGATGGTCAATTCAATAAGTTGGAAAAGGAAAGTGAGCGGTTACTCTGCTTGACAAGTACATAAGTAAGCGGGGGAAGCTGCTTATTTGGTTGATGGTATAATGCAATAAATGGTAATGAAAGTGAGCATTTATGCTGCTTGATAAGTACTGATAAATGGTAATGGAAGTGAGTGGGTACGCTGCTTCATAAGTAGGTGAGTGGAGGTATGGACGCTGCTTACTGATCAGGATGAGCAGGTTTACGCTGTCCTGTCATGTGATAATGTTACATGGATGTTATTTCATCTGTATCATGTTTGGTTGAAATGATTGAATACTGAGTAGCATTTATGTTTATGGAAATTTAATAACGGTCATCAAATGTTATTCGGTGTAATGTGTTTCTTGAAGGGGACTGGGACAAATAACTTTATAATTAACTGCTGCATTCAACCCAGTTGTGTTTATAAGCAGTGAACAAGACTTGCCACCAGAATTCTGTGTATTTTAAGTCAACTTCTCTGTCTCCATTGTAACTCACTGGAATGTGGTCTATAACTGCAAAATAAAACTTGGTGTCCCCTTCCTGCAAAGACATGTCCCTAACCAAGGCATTATCCATGTCTTTATTTTTAATGGCATAATAATGCTCATACATCCTATTTTTCAACTGCCTCTTAGTCTTGCCAATGTAAAAATGTGTACAGGATGCACACCTAACTAAATAAACAACAAAAGCAGAATTGCAAGTAAAATGACTTGGTATCGGCCAGATTTAATCACTGGTGCTAACCTCAAAATAACGACCTTCCTGTATGTATCTGCAAAAATTACAATCACGATAGGTTTAAATGCAGGAGTTATCCCCCTAGAGTTGTTGAGAGTTTATTATGTCAAGCAGTAGAAAGGGAAAAAGATGTTTCTAAATGGAAAGAGTGGTCCATTTGTATGCCACTGTTTTTACTACTGATAGTGGGGCAATTAGAAACATTATTTGCAACAACTTAAGAGTTTTAGGTGCACATGAAGATTTGATGTCTATTATAGGGTCTCATCTGAATTTTATTAACAAGAGGGCCAAGAATTTTAAAGAATTGTTAGAGAAAGAAAATTCTGCTTGAGAGGGGAGGTGGGGGATAGAGGCACTTTTACGTGTCAGAATTTTAATTTTTGCAGATACATACAGGAAGGTTATTATTTTGAGGTTAGCACCAGTGATTAAATCTGGCCGATACCAAGTCATTTTACTTGCAATTCTGCTTTTGTTGTTTATTTAGTTAGGTGTGCATCCTGTACAGCTTTTTACATTGGCAAGACTAAGAGACAGTTGAAAAATAGGATGTATGAGCATTATTATGCCATTAAAAATAAAGACACAGATAATGCCTTGGTTAGGAACATGTCTTTGCAGGAAGGGGACACCAATTTTTATTTTGCAGTTATAGACCACATTCCAGTGAGTTACAATGGAGGCAGAGAGGTTGAGTTAAACTACAAAGAATTCTGGTGGCAAGTCTTGTTCACTGCTTGTAACACACCTGGGTTGAATGCAGCAGTTAATTATAATTATTTTACAGAGAAAAAGTGTATGACAGGCGCAAATGAAAAAGTAGACACTGTCTTTTCTTTTATTATATGTATTGAAAAAATATGCATAATATATACATATTTTTTAACACATTGTAGCCTTTTTCTGGTGTTTTAACCTATGTAAATGCACCTTTTAACTAATGTGAAATCATTGCATGAAAGCAGGAGTGTTGCTTTAACTGGAAGTTTGCACATTGTATTGTCTTTGATGAAGTACACTTGTTGATTGGCCACTATTTAATTAGATAGGGTTTAAAACAAGTTTAGATTACAAGTTTTCTTTATTTCTGATGAAGGCCTTTTTGAGGGTCGAAAGCGTTTAACCTGAGCATCACTGTGGATTTTCCACATTTTGTTGTGGATTTCTGTGAAGATTGAAGTCCTTTTGTATGGAGCTCCTTGTGGTACCTCATTTTCTGGTGATTTATGTGATTTTTACTTGTAAAGTGTTATCTAGATGTGCCCTATTACATTGAATAAATACAGCTTCTTTCAGACTGATTAGTTACATTTTTGATTGATTTATTTTCTTTTTTTCTTTTAGTAATTAGGTTTCTACTGGATGGGAAAATGAGCATCATGAATGAAATCTAGCATAAAAGAAAGTAAATACTGTTTAGACCATTACTCTCAAATTACTTTATAAGTAGTAAAACAATTAAAAAAATCTGCAAATAGATTCCAACTTTTCTCTCCACAGAGTATTCTTACCCTTTAATCCAACTTCAAAACTTAAAACACAATTTAACATTTATTAAGTAGCAGTCTTACTGATTTCTGCCTGTACTCACTTCTTTACACTCCAGTTTGATGGTCAAATCTTAGTAACTTGTAACAGCAAGCAGGCTAGATGGGGTAATTACATGCTAGACTTTGGTGACCATGAAAAACATTTAGGCAGGTCTTTGATTCTACCTGCAGAACAAACAGAGTGCTAAAACTAGGTAAAGACTGCAGTCAGTTTTTCTTATGCTCATGTTATCAGTCACAAACATACTGCTCAGACTCTTAGCTTAAGAATCATGGACAAAGTTAAAAAATAATGAGGGAGAAAAGTGCAAAATTGGGGACACATTTTATAAATTGCTTTTACACATTTAACTTCTAGAATAGTAGCTCTTGCATTAGCATGGATTTTCTGAAATTCAAACATCTGTCAATATTTGGTGAATGCAGCCCCTGACAGTTATAAAACCATAATTTTTATGCGGAATAAACCAAAGTATAAGGCAAAACCAGGGACATTCTGTGAAATCAGTCAGAGTTAAGAGGCATGGTCACAAATAAATGATAAGCTTCATAGGTTCATAGGTAGGTACTAGGCTATTGGCCCTAGGGCCTATACAAGCCTAGCCGAAAAGGTACCCTGGCTTTCGCCACCCAAGAAAATTATTTTCCTGTGCCCCTGTCAAGCATAACCACAGAAGTGATCCCCAGGGTGAATTTCTTATTACTCATCCAATCATCAAGATTTTTCTTGAAGAGTGCTAATGAGGAGCTCTGTTTGACATAGATAGGTAGTCTGTTCCAGAGTATGGGAAGTCTCTGGGATAGGAATCTATCCCTCCAGCATGTTCTGTTTATTGTGGTGACAAGGTTTAGGTCCCTAGAGCGTGTAGCTCAGAGGGATTAGGATATCTTTAAGTGGAGCATGTCCAACAGCTCTGGATTTGACATAGCTTTGTATGTTAAGCAGAGATCGCCTCTGAGTAGGTGATATGCAACGGAGTAAAGCTGGAGTTTTTTGAGACGGTCTGCGTAAGGCATCTGTTTGAGGCCAGTAATCCTCTTTGTGAGGTATTTTTGCGGCCTTTCCAGTTGTTGTAGATGTCTTGTGAGGTACATACCAAAAGGGGTGTTTTACTCTATAATGGGTCTAATGAGTGAAGAGTAGAGGGGAACAATGACCTCTGTTTTTCTGGATGAGAAACCTTTTGTGATGAGGTGTGCCACGTAGAAGGATTTCCTGACCACTGTGGCGATGTGATTATCAAAGGAGAGACTATTGTCCACCTGTGTCCCAAGGTCTCTTATCACACTTTCGGTGTTAAGTAGACTACCGCCTATGTGGTAGTTCATGGGTACAGAGTTTTTACCAAAGGGGATGACAATGCACTTTTTGGCATTGAGCTTGAGACCATGTCTTTGACACCAGGCATCTGTCTCAGTGAGGCCCTTTTGTAGGATGTCCACATCATTAGGAGTTTCGATTTTGGCTCCTAGTTTGCAGTCATCTACGAATTTAGTTAGCCAAAGACCTTCTGTGTTAGCCTGTACTTCAGAGAAGTAGATACCAAACAGGAGAAGACCCAGGACTGAACCCTGTGGTACTCCACTTATCACTGGTCTGAAGTCTGATTTGGAGTCTGCTAATTTCAGTGTGGGTTTTGTCAGTAAGCCAGTTGGCAACCCATCTTGTGACATAGGGATTTATACCTACTTTAGTGAGTTTATCTATAATTCCAGAGTGAGGGATGGTGTTGAACGCCTTGGCGAGATCTAGATAGGCTGTGTGAACCACCTTACCCTCATCTATGGCTTTGGTGACTACTTCAAAGAAGTCTATCAGGTTTAGGATACATGATCTGCCTTTTACAAACCCAAACTGTGTGGGGTCCAGAGTTTGGAGATCTCCAATGTCTTTGTTTATGAGTTCCATGATGATACGTTCCATGGCCTTGCAGATGAGACCAGTCAGGCTAATGGGGCGGTAGTTCCTGGGGTTTGTTGTGCCCCCCCCTTTGTGGAGTGGGATAACTGTCGCGGTGCGCCATTCAATGGGCAGGAAGCCTGAGGTGAGGCTATGATTGAACATGGTACTTAGGTGGGGTGCCAGTTCATTCTGTAGTTCATGTAGAAGGCAGCCTGGGATGTTGTCAGGTCCCACGGATGCTGTGTGCTTGGCATTGGAGAGAGGTTTTTACCTGTGCAGCCGTGATTACAGGAAATTTGCATTCTTCCGGTATAAAGATGGGCCCTTTAGGGGGTGAGAGGGGGGTAAAGTTAGCACTGAACCTATCTGCCAGGATGTTGGCAATGTCAGTTGGTTCTGTATATTTAGTGTTGTTGTACTGTAACTCAGAGCAGATCTTGACATAGCTATAGAATGCTTTGTGGTTGTCTTTAAAATCAGTGGCAATTTTATTTTTATAACTAGCTTTGGAGGATTTTATGAGGGATCTCAACTTCTTACTGAGGCTGACCAGGGAGTTCCTCCAATCATGGGATTTTACTCTTTTTTGCAACAGTTTCTTTCTTGTGTTGTAGAGTTTGTTTATGGCAGAAGACCACCAGATTGGCTTCCTTTTTTTGGAGGATAGCATCCTTGTTCTGTTAGGGATAGCATGATCCATGCACTCGTGTAAGTGCTTATAAAGTTCATTTGTGTAGGATTCAGCAGTCATACCTCTATTGTCCATCTGCATGGGTGTCGTGAAGTTTGCCACTTCTGTCTTAAGAAGCGTGATGTTGGCTTTGGAGAAATTTTTTACGGTTGTTTTCCTAATGGGGGGTGGGAGCGGGATGTGGATGCCTAGGGTGATTAGCTTGTGGTCAGATCTGACCAACAAGGAGCTGACCTCTGGTGTGGAACACCGGTCGCCCATGTTGGTGATGACCAGGTCTAGGATATTGCTGCCCCTGGTGGGGTGTGGATAAGTTGATCCAAGACATTGGAATTGATGATTTCCAGAAAACGTTGAGCAAAAGAGTTGGTACATGAGTAGTTTTCCCAGTTAATGGTAGGGTATTTGAAATCACCCATTATTAGAGTGTTGGGTTGTACCTTAATACTTTCCAGTGTATCAAGAAAAGAGGAGTGGGAATCCTGGGGCATGGTGAGGGGTCTGTAGCAAACTACAGTCTGGATTGCGGTTTTGCCCAGAGTTAGTTGAACTTGGATAATCTCGGATGCATTATGCTGAGCAACTAGCTTGGAGGTGTGGATATCCTTAATGAATATGGACACGCCTCCAACTTTACCAACAAATACAAAAAATGTGGCTTAGAACTACAGTCTAAACCTGAACAAAAATATTGAATAATCTCTCTTTCAAGCTTAACATTTAAAAGTAACTTAAAATATTATGAGATGGCCTCTAATAAAAAAAAATCAAAAAATATAATTTTAGTAAATACACTGGCTCTTCTTATAGTAGAAAGCTAAAAAGAAGGAACGTAGGAAATTAAAGTGTTTTCAACACAAGTTTTTAAAGAGATACTACTGCTACAGCAGATGTCCTCTCACCACAGTGTACCCTGCGTCTCAAAAAAAAAATTACATCAAGAAAATTAAAACTTATGAAAAAGAATATAAAAACATTTGACTATATAATTAAATAACTTAGTATGGTTAGCCCATCCAGCTGTGTTGGGTGTATAAAACATTTGAATTAATAACATCCAAAAAAATCATACATAAAATGAACCATTGACAGATGTTGAAACAAATACATAGAAAAAAGCATCTACCAGAGGAACTCATGATCATACACTGGACCAAACAAAGATTTATTTAGCACTTTCATCCACCAAACTGATATGGACTTCATCAGAACAAAATTTAAAAAAATGGACTCATCCTTTTATATTAAAACTGAAGAGCTAATGGAAGCTTACATCATAAATCACATGATATGAAAACAGTGAACTTTAAGATCATATGACAGTTGACATAAAATGTTAAAATCTCATACCAAGTTATAAAAACATATCTTAGGACTATCCATGTTTCAAAGACAACAAACATAAAATTATAACTTAAGAGCTCTCATCTTTAAAATACTAGAAATGGAGATATAATTGTTTAAACCAGGAAATTGCCACCATTAATTGCCAAACATTTTAATTCTCTATATTCTAATCAACCCACTTGTATACCCAGAGGAACATTTTCTAAAAAATAAAAAAAAAATAAAGTTCCTATATTCTATGCTTTCAGTTTTCCCCATATAAAATGTCTCACATGAAAGGCATTTTGCTATATAAAAAACCCTGCAGTTGTACAATTCTAGAGACCTTTAAAACCAATAGCTGTAGAAAAAACAGCTATGGCAATGTTTTATCCCTCATAAATGTGTATATAAATGTGTATCTACATTGCTTAGACTGGCCACATTTTGACATCTTACATTTAACAGCATGAGTCAATAGTGGAAAATCAGAAGGAGATTCCAAACTCTGCTATTTGTTCCTACTTTTCTTGAATGCAGATCATGTCACTAGACTATATGAAGAGAGACATCACGGAGCTCTCAGAATATGTGTCCCAGACTGGTATGAGCCTAGCATTGAGCAACATTTTAGGAGATGGTCAACAGACTTCACTACTTTGCCAGGGATGGTCTGCACCTCACCCCTCTAGGCTTTTGAATATTAGCTAACACATTGTCTTTCCCATAGTGCCTTTTCTAGGCAATGCCAAACTGAAAGTACTTCCAACATAGTAAATCAAAACCAAGAAAATGTAAAAGGTATTACTGCTCAATACTAGGAGTCTAAACAAAAAACTCCACACCCTAGAAGCTTTTTTTACCCTAAAGAATGCTGATATCTGTGTGGTCACAGAGACATGGTTTAAAGCCGCGGAAAGCACACCAAAAGTGCAAGGTTATAATGTCTTCCACCCATTTAGGACAGCTACTTCACAGGCAGGGAATAAAGGTGGAGGTGTCTCTATTTACATCAAAAATAAATATACTTCAAGGCTGGTCAAACAGGACAATGCTCTTGAGCTGCTCCATGTTCAAATCAAAATAGGTAAAATCCAATACCACTTCCTTGCAAGCTGTAGGTCCCACTTTATGACCCAGGAAACCCATACCATGTGTTTAAACGTATTGGAAACATTAACCCTCCAACCCAACACCATATTCATGGGTGACTTTAATTGCCCCACTATTAACTGGGAATCCTAAATGACACCAAACATACATGCAAAGAGATTCCCGGACTTTGTAAACACAAACTCCCTGGACCTGATAGTCAATACATCAACCAGGGGTGCAACCATACTGGATCTGGTCCTCACTAATATGAGAGACTGCTGCACATCCCCTACTGTAATACCTTCTCTGGTAAGGTCAGACCACAAAATGGTCTCCATTGAAGTAACAGTAAAACTTGAACCTTCAGCTAAACCTGGCATATTCAAGAGCTATTCTAAGGCTAACCTCCTGCTATTAAGTGAGAACCTGGCAAAATTTCAAGCCCCCATAAACCCTGAGAACACTTCTGCCTATGCAGAACTGTTCACAGAAACCCAGCATAAGCATGTTAATAGCTGTATAGAAGCAGCTGTACCCAGCAGGAAAAAGTACAGAACTAATTAAAAAAACAAGCCAGCCTGGTGGAATCACAACATCAGTTATCTGTATAACAGGAGGAAGAAAATCATGGCAAAACCTAGGAGGTCCAGCATTCAGCAGGATAAAAGCACTCTCATTAAACTAAACAAACAACTCAGAGGACAAATAGTCTACCAAAGCCAAATTTGAGGTAAGTTTGGCCTCCCAGGCCAGGGATAGTCACAAAGCATTATTTAGCTATGTCCACAACCTCAAAGGCAATACGCAATTGTGTGCAGAGCTCATTATAAATGAAGCCACCTATACTGAGCCAGAAGATATAGCAAACCTCCTGGCTGATAAATTCAGCTCCAACTTTACTCCTCTCTCCCCCTCAACCTTCCCTCGGGAAATATCATCAAATCTAACTCTCCCTACAATCACTAGGGAACAGGTCCTTAATGCTCTCTCTAAGACCAAGAACACTGCATCACTGAGCCCAGACAATATCAAAGGATGCCTTTTAAATAGCATGAAACATGACCTATCAGGGCCTCTGCAATTACTATTTATCTGCAGCCTCCAAACAAGCTTCATGCTTCATGAATGGAGAAAGGCAATAGTCATCCCTATGCACAAAGGTGGGCTGGCTACAGACCCTGGAATCTACAGACCCATAAGTCTCGTTAGTCTTATATGCAAAGCCATGGAAAGAATTATCATGGAGATGATCTGTAGTACACCTCCAGACACTGGACGCAACCCAGTTTGGTTTTGTCAAAGGCAGATCATGTCTACTCAACCTGGTGGACTTCTTTGAGAAGGTCACCAAAGCAGTGGATGAGGGCAAAATTGTTCACACTGCCTACCTTGACCTGGCCAAGGCATTTGACACAATACCCCACTCGGGCATTGTTGAGAAACTCAAGAAGTTAGGTACAAACCCATATGTCACCCAGTGGATAGCCAACTGGCTCACAGATAGGACCCAGGAAGTTAGAAATGGGGAGTTCACCCATACAAAGAGGCCATTCACAAGTGGAGTCCCTCAAGGACCAGTCCTTGGACTGCTCCTTTTTGGCATTTACTTCTGTGAAGTCAAGGCCAATGTCTATGGTCTCTGGCTGATTAAATTTACAAATGATTGCAAGTTAGGAGCTGTTATTGAATCTCACACTGACACAAATGTTCTACAGGAGGGGTGGACAGACAAACAACTGGTGTCAGAGCCATTGACTAAAACTAAATGCCAAGAAATGCATAATAGTATCCCTTAGGAAGTCATTCATCCCTGGTAACTATCATATTGACAACACACCCCTTATAGTTGACCCAGTAGTCGAGGATAGGGATACACACAGATAGTAATCTAGCCTTTGATCATCATATGTTTACAGTGGTGAGGAAATCATTCTATGTTGCACAACTTATAAACAAAGGTATGGCATCTGAGTCCAAGGAAGTCATCGTTCCACTGTATTCAGCATTCCTCAGCCCTATCATTGAGTACAATGCCCCTTTTGGTCTGTACCTAAGCAGGCATATCCAACAATTGGAATGTCCACAGACCTTCCTCACTAAAAGAATACAGTGCATAAGTAATATGTCTATGCAGACCACCTCAAGGCTCTATGCCTGTATTCTGTCTCCTACAGGCTTTTGAGGGGAGCTCTATGGCGTACAGTGTATTGTCAGACCTCACTCTGATGGACCTCCTGCATATCCACAAAACAAACAGCACCAGAATTAATGGTTCTAAAGATTTAAACCTTGCCTGTGATGTAAGTAGGACCTGCTGGAGAGATAGGTATATATCCCAGAGACTACTCCATCTACAGAACATTCTTCCCATCCATGTGAAGCAAAGTTCCTCCCTAACCCAATTCAAAGTGCAACTGGGACAATTGGATGGGAAACTGGAAATTCATCCCTGATTTGGCACCTATGTCTCTAATGGACACAGGTAACCTGTAAGTGGTTCATCTCCCAGGCCCATGCTTACACTTATCGTGGGTAGCAGAATTCATCAGAGATTTGGGATGCATGGCTACGTTAAAAAGGCCCTTGTGGTCGTTAGTCTAGTAAACACCTATGAACCTATGTGGTGTCACCCATCTTGTTTGAATGACTATATTACTTTTTTGGAAACAACCAATTTTATACAATGTCGAATTTTATGGCCCTATTATCAAAGAGAAAAGTAAATAACATAGACAAAGATGGACACATTAACAAAGAATCTTCTACTAGAATATTAATTACTTAATTATTGGCATGTACATTTTATATAAAATAGAGTCAAAATCCACTGTTATCCTGTCACTAATCAGGATAATGTGAATTGTGAAACGTATTTTTCAGCACCACCATTTGACTGTGAAATAATTTACAACTTCACAGATCAAATGTGATAATCTAACCATCTGACCCTTAATAATGTTTTGTTTTAACCATTGTGAATGGTTGCTATCAAAATGTATACAGAAACTGGAGTAAGGGTGTTTATGAAAAATACTGGATGAAAAGCATTCCATATCTAAATTCTTTGAGTATTGGGCAATTCAGCACTATATTGTAGAAGGCATGCATCATCATGTCTTGTCTCTTCTCTTGGTAATCTTTTCTATGTGCACATTTTTGTAAATATACAAGAATGCCACTGACAATTGAATTGGAAAAGCTTAGTAACATCTGAAATGTCAGTAAGAAGACAGATTAGTGGATGGAGAGTCAAAAAAGGGGAGCATAGAAAGAGAGATGATAGTGATCAGGTAGACCAGATGCCTAGGCAGTGAGATGGCCATGTTGGTAGCTCTACTAGATGAGAATGAAGATGCTGGTCTTGGCTAGTAAAAATGTGGTCTAATGGTAGAAGGAGATGGGGTAGGGTAATCCTGAGCTATAATGGGAGGAGGAGATGGGCTAGGGTAATCTGGAATTATAATGGGAGGAGGAGATGGGGTAGGGTAATGATGAGTTATAATGGGAGGAGGAGATGGGCTAGGGTAATCTGGAATTATAATGGGAGGAGGAGATGGGGTAGGGTAATCCTGAGCTATAATGGGAGGAGGAGATGGGCTAGGGTAATCTGGAATTATAATGGGAGGAGGAGATGGGGTAGAGTAATCTTGAGTTAATGGCTGCTTAAAAAGGACAGAATAAGTACAGGCAGTCCCCAGGTTATGGACATCCGACATGCGGACAACCCATAGATATGAACAGGCTGCCACAATGTTGGAAATAACATTAAAAAAATAAAATTATTAAAGCTGCACAAATCTGTGTGTGTGTGATCAGGAGAGTGAGAGAGATGTGAGTGAATGCAGGTATGAATGAGGATGTGACTGTATATGAGAGATCAGGAGTGTGAGAGCAATGTGTGAGTGAATGCAGGTATGAATGAGGAAGTGACTGTGTAGCGATCAGGAGAGTGAGAGCAATGTGTGAGTGAATGCAGGTATGAATGAGGAAGTGACTGTATGAGAGATCAGCAGAGTGAGAGAGATGTCTGAGGGAATGCAAGTATGAATGAGGATGTGACTGTGTGCATGAGAAATTGGAAGACAGAGAGCGATGTGAGTGAATGCAGGTATGAATGAGAAAGAGACTTATGTGTATGAGAGAAAGTGTGAAGAGTGAGAGAGAGCGATCCCCTGGCAGCAGTTAAGAGGCTGGTGGTTGCATAAAGGGAGGGGCTTTTTTTATAGAATAGGTAAAGTAGGGTTGAGTGTGCATATGTGTGCGTGTGTGTGAGATACCTCTAAAGTTCTTAGAGCGAGAAATCTGGACAAAGTCATAAATAAAAGTGGGGCAAATGCACAAAAATAGGGACAATTTTAATAAATATTGCTCTTACAAACTTAAAGTTGAGAGAATAACAGGTTTTTCATTAGCCTGAATTTTCTGAAGGATATGAATTCTGAAACACAAATGTTGGTCATTAGTTTCTAACTTCAGTTTTTGATTTGCCACTACTTTTGCTATACAACCACAATTTTATGAAAAATGAACCAAAAATATGAGGTGAAAATCTGTACAGCTGAGAGGTATGTGTGTGTGTGAAAAAGTCCTCATAAACACTGCATTTAATAACAAGATGTCTTAAACCAGGTTTGTTGGTAGGAAGTAAGGAAGCATAGCTCATAGGAAGCAAGGAAGCATAGCTGCAGTATACAATATTATATTTTAAGATTTTTTTGTTTGGAAGTGCTTCTAAAGTGTTTTATATGCAAAGAAAAGTAAAATAAATACTAGACTGAGGCAAACATTTGACAAAGTGACATTTAATTAGAACCATATGTACGTGTTTTGACTTGCATACAAATTTGACTTAAGGATAGACTGAAAAATGGATCTCGTCCTTAACCTGAAGACTGCCTGTAAAGGCAGAGCAAAATTTAGCAGTGTATGTGATGGAAGTCTTAAAGGGAAAGTGACAGACTGTGCAGAGGAGCTGGTGTAAAGTGGGGAGAAAAGATGGAACAGCAGGAAGAATGAGAAAATGATTAGGATCCAGTGGTACACTTCCTACAAACAATATTGCTAAGTGTAAAAGGGAAAACATTTCTACAGGAACATTTGCTTTGGTACTGAAGGAAGAATTACTGCCAGAGTAAGAGAAATGGAATACTAATTCATTCAAGGTGAGCAGATAAGCAACAGACAATAAGATATTTGGCCTGCAAGAGCTGGAGTATAAATTAAGAACTGAAACAAGGAGAGAAGACTCCAAAATTTTGCTTGTTTTTAATTTCTCAAAATGTTTAAGTGGTTTTAATGCTGTAACAGGAATGGATCCCATTTCTAAGACAGGGCATAGTTAAATTATATGAAATATATATTGTTTTAGTTGAAATAATTTTCTAAACACCTGTAATATACCAAAAACTCTTTCCTTCTATAGTTCATATGAGTTAGATTAAGTGACTGCATATTCTAATTTAGAAATTTTCTTTTTATCAGCCCCTTTGCGTAATGTACTATAAGAACTACCAAAGTACCTTTGTTCCACAGTGTTTTAACTCTGGCTCCCATATGTTTTGTATTTTATATGTGTATGACTCTTAGTGTGCTTAATATTTTACTTTTTCAATGACACGTTTTACTACTTCTCTTCAACTTCTTGAGCTATACTATCTGACTTTATTACTTCTTACTTAAAAGTTGGTAATGTATGATCCCATGTGATCATTACTTCATCACTTCCAGAAATTCTTTGTGGTTCATGTTTCCAGTGCCTCTTGGCTACTTGAACAACTATAGTATTTGCACATTTTCCATATACAAATGTTGCCACATTATTCTTTTCAGTAGATAGATTCTCATATATGAGTATATCACTGCCAGACACAAGGAACGCAGCTGTTACTAGTTCTGTACTACCTACTCTGTATTTATATTTCCTCCTTTTTGTATAGATATTCTGAAGCAATGCATATTCAGTCAAATGTCTTTTTTTCTTTAACCTCTTTATTAGATCACAAATGGAATGACATAGGGACACGCATGTTAATAGTAAACAAAACAAACCAAAGTGTTAATTTCTCATTGTTTTCATGCAATATATGTATATATTTTCTTTAAGAATTATCATTCACTCAAACATTATATAAACTGAGCAATTTCAACCATCCCTTAAACCTCAGTTGTCCTTCTCCCAAATATTATTCAGCATTGACTGTTCCCACAAATTGTGTTTATATGTAATTTGCTCCTTCCCATTGCTGTAGATCCCACTTCAGCCAGCATTATTAGCCTTTTATTTTTCAGTTTGAGATCATATCTTTTAAACCCTTCAAGCATCATATCTTGGCTCACATGGCTGTATCAAGATTTTTCCATATCTGTCACTTTAACTGTGAGCTTTCTGGATTTTATTTCAATAGGTTACAATTTTTATATACTTTCTTTTGCTTCATTGGTATTTTCTATTGCTACCTATTTCTATCCACATCTCTGCTGATTTCCATATTTATTTATTTATTTAATGTTTGTTTACTGGGAAATAGCCCATTTTCAGTTTAGGCCTGAGAAGAAACACTCTAGATGCAGATCTTTAGAATATGGGAAAAAGCGGAGTAGCCAGAGGAAACCCATACAAATACAGGGAAGACATGCAGCCTCTGCACAGAAGGCAGCCCAGCTGAGAATTGAACTGGAGAACTTCTTGCTGTGAGACAACAATGCTAACTGCTACACCACTGTGTCACTTTCTGATACTTTCTGAAACACTCATTTTAAACTGAGTAAGGATGGCTTAGGAATACTAGCCCTACTACCACCATTCAGATAAATCTTCCTCTGACACTATTCAAAGGTCAAACACATAAAAAAAAACTACAAATCCACAAAAAAGACCCAGAATCCAGAAGCCAACAGGAATACAGTTAAATATAGTGTCACATGCAAAGTAGCAAAAACGGAAGTAGACCTTAGTTCCAGCGTACACTACCTATTCCTCGTACCCTCAAGACATGTTTTTAAAACTTTTTAAAAAAAAACATTTAACTTAATAAGATCAAAATATATGATCATAATATAAAATACTGGTCTACCACATGCATAAATATTATAAACCTAAAAAACAATACTAGATAAAATAAAAACCTTTCAAAAATACACATACATATTCGTGAAATTATTATATAATAAAAAACATTCATATAATAAAAAGGTATATATGCTAGAAATAGGTAGTTAATTGAGAGATGGCCTGTTAATGAGTTAATTGGGTTAGTGTTATATATGAGGTGCTTCCTGTTAGTTCAGAGACTTTATCAAGTAAAAGAACAAACAGAGATGAAAGCGCTTGTATTTATTTTATTTTGTTTTAATAAAAGTGTGCACGCTGGAACTAAGGTCTATTTCCATTTTTGCTACTTTGCATGTGATACTATATTTAACTATATTCCTCCTGGCTTCTGGATTCGGGGTCTTTTTTGTGGATTTGTTTGTTTAAAATCTACCATAACGAATTGTATTTTTAAATGAATGTATATAACTGTATTTAGTATTACTGCACTTTCTTACTCAAATACATTATATTTTCTGCTTTACTACTATACACTCTATATATTGCACACTTCAGTAACTTCTCATATTATGCCATGATATGCTATTGTTTGCTTAGTCTATTAATTTGTACTCATCTCTGACTTTTGTATTTTAATTATGTATGTGGTGCTTTTGTATTTTGTATTTTTATGATTGTCATGTATGTGAAGCTTTTCTCCCAGGTCTCTGCTGAAAATGGGCACCTGATTGTCCAATCAGACCAACCCAGTAATCAAATATAAAATAAAACAAATAAATACTTTCTTCATGATCGAGGATTTTTTCAGTATTTGGATCATCTGAAGACATGTATGTATGCAGTCTGACAATTGCCAATGGTTTACCTATATGTACAGTCAATTTAAAGGCAGTCCATACCTCTTTTAGACCAAGGGATATATAATCTATACTTGTACTGGTTTGATATGACAGATAGTCGAACACCCAAAAAAAACTGAAGTATAAAACATTGAGTAGAGCTGCTTGAAGCTGAAATCATTGAAAAACAAGGTAAAAAAACATTAAACACTTTTTTGCACCCCAACATTCCATGCTAATTATATATATTAACTCAGTGATTGCACCACTGTGAGGAAAGGACAAATGTGTAGATCCTAGCTGTGCTGCAGTTTCACACAGAAAAAAAAAGCAAGTAGTGTCCAGTCAACTGACTCTCAATCAGCTGTATGGCTTTTTCCATTGAACCGTCTGAACATTCAGTAACATATAGCCATACCTTTTTTTATTTATTTGCTTATTTGTGTACAATTGTATCACTGTGTTAGTCCTACTAGGCCAATGGTTTCTTTTCACTGGAGAACCTGAGATGTTATTCATACTGACTAGTCTGAGTATATTATTATATTAAATGTATAATTTAATAGGCATGAAGCGGTTTTCTTTTTGGATGGGAACACACAATAAAAAAAAATATTTATTTTAGTAGTTTCATTTGTCATTTGGGCTAGACTGCCATGGGCAAGACAAAAAGGCCCCCTTTTAATAGTGACCCTGAAAGAAAACTTCCACAGTGAGAAAAATTGCTGTCATTTTTTTTTTAAAGAGAACATTACAATGTGACATGCATGGATGTTAAATACAAATCTGGTGATGGTGGTTTATAGACAGCCATTTACCAGAAGAAACCAGTGACCAAAACCACTTATCTTATGGTAGCTGTCACCCCAAGTTCCCATAGTCACAGTATCTGAGAATTTGTAGGATGTGTAGTGATCATAGTATGTATCATACTCAACCATGCTTTAAAGAACCACAGTTGAAATTGACAAAATTAGGGCCAATAACATAAATAGGTATGTTCTCTTGCACAAAGCTGCCAGTAATTTTCAGGGTAATATGACAAATATATGTTATCAGTTTTGAACTACTTATGGTACATATAGTTTTAACATTCAAAATGTAGTAGATAAATGTTGGTCTGTCCTAAAATCTGGCACTGTTTTGGGTCCTATATTATCTGACAGCTATCAGTATGGATTTTGCACCAAATGTAATCTGGGAGCATTTTTCTTTCTCTATGTATAAGTGAAATTTTGACTTGGCTTGCTGTTCTGTTGCCATGTCAGTGGAAAGGGATGAATGCTGTAGTATTCGTTCCTGTACTATGTGCTGGTATAGTTTTGAGGTACATTTTACTTTCATTAGTTTGCATAACATGTAAACAGGATATATTGTTTACCTAGTGACATATGTCTGTGTTATGGAGGACAGACCACCTTTTCGTTCAGGCAGCATTTTTCATTACATATGAGTGGCATCAACTGTTAAAGGTCCAGAAACCCATTGTATAAACATATAGTTTTTTTTCGTGATTAAACAGAACTAAAGAGGCTGTCAGGGTAAAACTGTTGTCTACTGCTGTTTTGTGGTAATATGTCTTCATTAAAATAACATTTCTATAGCTTTTCACTGTTTTGCTTTTGTATTGCATAGCTAGTACAAGTAATTCATTGTGATATATATATATATATATATATATATATATATATATATATATATATAATGTGTGTGTATGTGTATTAGAGACAGATACCAATACTGTTGTTAGAAATGGTATAACATAGATTTTTCTTTCTAAATGCTTTTTGCTTCCCCACCTGTCATTCATCAGCCCTACTCTAATAAGTTTAAGCCTGCTTATTTCCTCTCCCTAAAAACGTGGCCACTGCCTTGGATAAATCCTGATGGAAAGTAGCCAACATTCAGGCAAACAAGACAATTGCTGAACCCCAGCCATCCTTAAGACCATCAGCCTTCCTTGCAACCTATTGCCCACCAAATTGCTTGTCAGTCTGAAATTTCATAAAAACAGTCTGAAGCAGTACAAGGGTTTTGTAGTTTGAAGTTACAGTGGAATTCAGGTCAGAATGACCTTTGTAAATTGACTGAGGGTTGTCAAGTTTTATAGTATTGCAAGGTAATAGGCTGATCATCTGGTATTCCTCGATGTCTTACACACTCTGGCATATTCAGTCCATTATACTTTAGCAATATACCTCCAGGTTCTTGGTATTTGGCCTTTTAACTATGGCGTTTCTGCAGTTCGTCTTTTGACATTAGAGATTTGTCAGTGCTGTCTTTGAAATAATATGCATTAAATAAACATCCTACTTCATAATCTCTCACTGTTATGTTCATCATGTATTTCATGTATTAGCTGTATACTGTAACATTATTTTATGTGTATATTATAATGATTGCCTTAATTATTTGTAGCTACATTTGCCTTGTGGCCAAGTCAGTTTGGACTGATCTGTCTATAAGGTTAACAAACACTATGCAAATAATATAAATCAAGATCAGGGCGGAACCCTAGTGAAAATGACATGCATACGTTTTTAATGGTGGTATTATACAACTCTCAAATGAGAATTTTGCACTCCCTTAACCCAGTTCCACTATGCATTGCAGATCTAAGTTGTAGATAAAGTTTAGAAGTGGAATTTAATCCTAAGGTAACAGCCACATTTATAGCTTCTGGAACCCCCAAGCTTTGTAGTTTAATTTGCTGATTATGCTATGCTAATGCTAGGTTAGGGGATATTAGGACACAAACTGAGTCAGTAGAGTTACAATGGATATTAAGATTGGGTGCTACCAGAGGGAGTGGATTAAATGAATATTTTCCATTGAAACCTGCTCTTAAAACCCGTAGACTGCATAAATAGTCTTTTAGTATAAATCTATGTCTTATGTATGTTTTATATTCTTTATACATTTTGTAGGTTTATTTTATTGCACATGGTTTGTTTTAATGATGTATATGACTTTAATTGATGTAATTGGATGTTTGATATATAAGGCAGTGGGTGTGTCAGTTTTCTTTTGATCTGAAGAAGCGATTTGTGATTTTATCGTGAAAGCGCTTATCCTGGAATAAATACTTGATTTTTTAGTGTCATCCTCTGTGTTACTGGTGTTTTCTATGCTTTTTTGGTCTTACTGTTTTATTTCAGCCTCCATGCAGGTTTTATCCCAAGTGAATGGAGAACAGCTATAATCATCCCTCTACATAAAGATGGACCTTCCACAGAACCAAGCAATTACAGACCCATAAGTCTGACCAGTCTTATATGCAAAGCCATGAAAAGACTTATCATGCAATAAATCAATCAGAATATAAGGAACCTTGAAACACTGGACATGTATCCATTTGGATTTGTCAAGGGCAGGTCATGCTTAATCACTGTGGTGAATTTTTTTTGAAAAGCAATGGATGAAGGCAAAATGGACACACACACACACACACATACATACCTCAACCTGGCCAAAGCTTGTAAGAAACTTTCCCACTTAAGCATAACAGAAAAGCTAAATAAACTGTGAATAAACCCCATGCCAACTGACTCACAGATTGAAAGCAGATAATCAAATTAGTGGGAGTTACCTCTACAAATAGTCCAGTCATAAGTGGATTCCATAGGGTTCTGAGCTGGGACCCCTCCTGTTTGGCATCTAATTATCTAAAGTAAAAGCCAATACTAAAGGGATCTGGTTGATTAAGTTTACAGATGACTACAAGGTAGGAGCAGTCATTGAATCCCCAAATCACTTAATGATCCTGTAGGTGGGTTTTCTCAAATAAATAACTGGTGCCAAAATCACGGACTGGAACTAAATGCATTAATGTATCCTTTGGGAAGTCATCTATCCCAGGGAACTACCAGACTGACAATATGCCCTTAAGACCTGTCCTGACCCAGTTGTTCAGGACTAGAGAACTTATGTAGACAGTGACTTAACTTTTGACAAACATGTGTCTGTTGTGTAAGAAAATCTTTCTGTATTGCACAACTTATAAACAAACAGATTGTGTCTAGCTCTAGGAATGTCATTGTTCCCTCTACTCAGCCCTCATGAGGCCTACATTGAATATAATGCTCCCTTTGACATGTAGCTGTTCAGAAACATGCAACAACTGGAATGCCCACAGAGATACCTTACCAAAAGGGATACAAGGCGTAAACAATATGTCCTACATGAACCAACTCAAAGCCCTGTCATTGTACTTGGTATCCTACAGAGTGCTAAGAGGTAACCTGTGTCTGGCATACAAGGCATCCACTGATCCATTACTCATTGATTCACTGTACATCCCCAAGTTAAATGGCATCAGAAGTACTTGGTCTAGGGATCAAAATCTGTCCTATAGCACTAACAGAACAGTTTGGGTGGACTGATATATTTTGCAGAGGATAATGCTGCTGTGGAACAGACTTCCCATTCACATAAAACAAAGTCCTCTCTGTCCAATTTCAAATGCAGCTCAGATCTATGGATGGAAAACAGAAAAATGTACTCCCAGGACTGCCTGCTGTACTATTAACAGAGGCAGATCTTAAATGCTTTATATTGGTCCTCTCAAATTATCTATGGTATGATCCCAGTTATTCTAATTATTGGCAGAAAAAAGACAGAAAATCCACCCAAGGATGGCCAATCAACGAAATCCACAAGTATTCCAATTAAAATGTAGTCCTTTAATATGAATAAAACTTCGACTTGAAAATAAAATGAAAAATAAAAAAGCTCAAAACTGTCCCTTGAAGATATCCAATAAGCGCTTTTGACTGTTGTCTTCCTTAGATCGTATGAGACACTAGGGACTTCCATTTCCTTTTATATATGAAATTCTATACTGTTTGACCAATCACCATTGATGAATACTTGACAACATCCAATCCTATCTTGTTATCTCAAGATTAATTTGCATATAATCAACTCTATGCTTCAGTTTCCCGCCTTTATTGAGTATGTAAATTAGATGTTCCAGAACTTCATTTTGATTAGATGTATATTGTGTTATTGATGATGATGTGAGCAAAGTGAGTATTACTCTTCCATTTTCCTTTAATTCACAAGACCAATAACAGGTGGCACTGTTCTAAATGATGTAGTAACCATAAGTAAATAGAAGCATTCATAAACACTCCAAATATTAAATCTTCGAAGAAATTTGTGAATATAACTTTCTATTCATTACAGTGCTATGCAGGTATGATGGATCTTTACCTGCATAATCAAAATAATGCCTCTTGAAATAATGGAATTACAATAAGTATCCTTCAACTAAATTATATCACATTTCGAAAAATATAACCAATGCCTGCTTCAGATGTTTATCTCTAAAATACCAAAGTCTTGCCAAAAACAGGAAAGCGTGTGGATAGAACAGCAACGCTAACTGTTCTTTTTCCAATCTCTTTCAAGCAAATGAGGAAATTACTTCCCTTTTTTTCATAAATATTTTAGTTCTTTTAACTAACAGCAAAAACTTTGATTTTGTCAATAAAAGTGACCAACATGTATTAAACCATTGGTAGCATGATCTTGTTTTTCATTTAATCATTAATGTAAGAGTTCATTCCTTTTACCAATAAAAATATATAAAATATGAGGAAAATAATGTTGTTCGATAAGCAAGCAGTATAATATCCTTTAAATAAATTTGGCCTTAATCAGGTAAAATTCATTTGTTGTTACTATTATCAGACAAAATTCAAATTACAGGTTTGTCATATAGATGGCGCAATAATTTTGTTGTTATATACTTCTGTTCTTAAATATGAAAGTAACTTTCATCATTATATTCTCTTCATTCCTTAATATAGGGATGTATTCCTTTTATTAATAAAGATATGAAGAAGATGGTGTTGGCCAATAAGTGGGCAATGAAATGTCCTTTGACAAAAGCATTATGTATTTCCTTGTTCTTAATATTGTCTCTGTACCCTTCTTTTGAAGCATTGGTTAGTTTTTCCTATATAGAATGATGTACAAACCTCACAGGTAGCTAAATATACAACATCCGAGGTTTTACATGTTGCTTTGATGTTAAAAATATAGCCTTTCCCTGTAACCGGATGTGTAAAGTGGTTGCTGTCATCTATCGCACAACAGATATTACAATTGCCACATTTTATTGTTCCTTTCCATCCTGTTATTGTATTTGGTGTCTGGATGTTAGTACATAATAATCTTTTCATATTTTTCTTGTTTTTGAAACAGAATCTAGGTCTGTCTCCAACTATAGCTTTTAGATGTGGATCTTGTGTAAGCACTGGCCAAAATTGATTATCTTAGTAATCTGAGCATTATTTGAACTATATGTTAGAGATAATCTCACAAAGGTATCATTTGATGCAACATAATTTTGTCTTATGTTCCCATTGGATTGTAGGTCTTTCTCCTTGTAGCCACAGGCCTTCAAGTTGTTGCGCAAGAAGTTTATTTCTTTAATTCTATTTTCTTAAATTTTTCTTCAGGTAGATGGCAAATGTTTCAGATGTGATGGAGGAGAAAGAGGTAATTGGGAACATATGTTTTGGGAGTATAATGAGTTGGCAGACTTAAAAAAATTCCCTACAGAGTGCTGTGTAAGGAATACTAGGTGAACAAATGAGTGTAAGTAAGGAAATATTTTTTTTTTAAGTTAGCATACATGATTTGAATTGCCTAGACTTAGTACGGCCTTGTTAAGTTTAATTCTGGTGTCTGCAAGAAAAGTAATTACTAGAAAATCAAAATCAAAATCTAAACCAGCTATACCTGAAGCAGTGAATATTATTACAGAGATGAAGTGGAATCTTTAGAAAAAGGTTGGAGTAAATAACATTGAAAAATAGGAAATTTTGGGAAAATGTTTGCAAAAAAATGTTTTGGAGGAGGAAAGAGGTATAACAGATGGCAGGAATTAAATAATTAAAGTAATGTTGCTTAGATTGTATGATATATAACAATATATGTTATGTATAATGCTTGCAAACGTGAACTTGTTAATATGTTTGATTACTTTTTATATAGATTTAAGTTTGCCTGTGTCACAAGTGATGATTAAATAAAGGTGTTTAAAAAAAAGAATCACAAAGTGTAAGGTTCTGAAAGACATGTTGGACAGTCAACTAAGAAAGAATTTATGACACATCATGCCTCGAATCACCATCTAAGTATGTTCTGTTTTAGCTGTTGGTTATGATATTGAGAAATTTACTTTAACTCATGTAGTGAAACGAGTATTTCCTGTGAAGAAAAGACAGAATTAGCTAGTATAGAAGTAGATAGTGGGTATGTATCATTTACACATACTCTGAACATTTTGTTTTTATTCATGCTCGTATTGTGCCCTGACTATTAAAGCAACCTTGAGACACCACTGATTCTGATCACAGTGGGGATGAGGAAAAAGGCATATAGGAAAGGGCATCACTAGAAAAAAGTGATGATAAAACAATATGGTTTAAAATGACCATGGAAAATAATTAATTTGGGCAGAAAAGAGCACAATCTGAGATTTTAGAGAATAATAGCTATAAAAAGATGGGGATGTTTATAATATTGGTATGGGGAATTAACTGGGAAGCTAGGAGGACAACAAAACAGTGGAAAAGCTATGGAGTATCACAAAGGAAGCAGTCTAAGCAGACTTGAAAAAGGTGTTCTGCTACTAGCCCTCAAGTCCCAGCTGGTTTGAGAGTACTACCTTGAAAGCAGGGACTGAAGTGTCTTGTAGCTCGGACATACTGCTGCTTGCATTTGCATTGAATATGACTCTGAGTACGCAGCTGCTGCACCTTACCTAAACATATTATTTGAATGTGAACTGAAAATAATGTGCACTAAGGTACAAATATCTGTTCACAGGTACGTTAAAAGCCAGAATCCTATCTTGTCCAAAAACTGCATAAACACTAAAAAATAAATAAATAAAAAAATACAGTGTTTTTCTCGCAGCATTAGGACTTCATCAGATATTGAACCAGACCTCCCCTAATGATTTTATACCCAAAAGGTAATGACATTTTACCATGTATGCCATGACAAGCCTACTACTCCTGTACTCCATAGACCAGTTGTACTGTAATGACAGTCTATGTAGTATTTTTATGTTGGGAGGAAGACTGTTTTATGGCACTAATTATTGAAATGTTGGCACTCGAAATAGCAAGTGCCAGCATGCCGAAAAAAAAAAGACTGAGCATAGAAGAGAAGAGTGAATTTTGAAAATTGCTCTTCTCCTTAAAATGTCTTTTGCAGGGGGTCAACCCCCCCACACTCACTGAACTAGTATATACCAACTCCGAGACCACCATACCTCAGAGAGAATGTGATATTCCATAAATGGCATGTCGGACTTAGTATGTGTAAGTCCAATCTTTCGGCCATTTAGTTTCCATATTTTGAGACTTATTCTGACAGGTCCTGACATTTAAAATGGTTACCATTTTATGCACACGTTACTGCTGGATACACCTGATGAGGGAGCAAAGTGGTTGGGGGGTGTTAGTAATGTTTATGGATATGTATGCACACACACAAACACACACACACACATAAATATATATATATAATATATAGATATATATATATACAGATATATATATATATATATATATATATATATAAACACACACACACACGCACGCACACACACACACACACACACACACACACACACACACACACACACACACACACACACACATGACAATTGCTACTTTTGTTGAATGGTGCTTTAGTCGGCTTTTGTTTCGTTGGCACAAACTGGTTGACTAAACAGATGGTCGACACTTGTTGATGAAAGTATCAGATCAGACAGTTCAAGTTTGGGGAATTTTCCCTTTCCCAAAAACTGTGTGATCTATATATTTAGCAGGGGATGTTGGAGGTGCAGGGGGACTTACCCCCTACAAAATATATGTTTTCTTTAGGAATTTCTTTTAAATATTTTGCAGCCATTGAGACTGATACTTGGCACATGCATAGTACCATGTCAACATGCAAAATGTTGATAATTCGGTCTCGCCATTAGTGCCAGTCAAAAAAGGTACATAAATCTAACTAATATATATATATATATATATATATATATATATATATATATATATATATATATATATATATCACTTTGAGTGCCCGCATGAGTTTTACTTTGAAGCAGAAATTCATCTTTTCTTCCTAGTTAGGAAGGTATCTGCTATGTCAGTGATGCTGCTGTGCCTGAACCAAAGTCCTGTCTGTATATGAATGTACTGTACCTATCTGTAGGTATAATCATGTTAGCCTTCTAAAGGTAAACCTGCATGCTGTCAAAGCCTTGGCCTAGGAAAGGTCAGCCACTGGCCATCATAACATTGATGGTAATCAACAGAGGGGTATTGTATGAGGCCAGTACCAGTGGGGAACATGTGCAGGCATCAAATGACATCTGTTCACTGGCCCCTTTTGGTGAGGCACAATACAAAAAGCACATAAATCCTGTCCATGGGTATGCAGTATGTGTATGCAACTCCTGACAGAGCTACTTTAAGATTATAACTCTCCATCACACAGGTACCCGGTAGATTGTATCAGGGTTCTCATATGATAGCTACTGTTATAATTATCCTCACACACATTTTCTTTTTTCTTCCAAAGTAGAATGTTCAGATATAGAAAAACAAAGAAAATAAAAGTTCTTTTATGTAAAGAATAGGATCTTTTGGCAAGCTATCCATCTCCATGACTGATGGATGATCATCCATGGTAAATCTGACAGGCCCTTTCACAGCCAAGCCTGGCTTGATGTTGTAAATAACATTAATGCTGTTACTATGTTTGAAGGGCATGTAGAAAATCCATCAGAAATGCCCAGGTAAGCATGTCTACATAAGTATATAATGGCATCGTTAATGGATACATATCACTGATGATTAAAAATATCAAAGTGAAAAAGTCAGAGAAAAAGATTGCACATTTAAACAACAGCATCAGTAAACCTACACTGAACTGCATTTACATGAGGGCTTTCTTGTCCTCAAAGACTTCAGAAATATTCATGCTCCTAATGCCTGCTAACCCTAAGATTAACCATGATTTTAACACTAAATCTAAGACTGCATCCTACCTTTAAAAAAACTTTCCATAACACTACCACTAAACAAAGCAGTTCAGACACACATACAGACACACACACACACACACACACACACACACACACACAAACACTAATTCTATCCCTTACTTAACCATTACTCTAAGAATAACATCTACATTTGCACAAACACTCCCAACCCAAATGCTAAAATCTTCAGAATATCTGGTAGATTCAGCTTACCTTCCCAAATGCACACATGCCTTACCCATGCACATTCAATGTTCTGTTAATATGAAAATCCAAAGCTTCACAAGTTGAAGAATGGAAGAATCAGTGGCATTTGACACTCATTCACTCTGTAGATAAATAGCCAGTTTTACAAAATGAGTAAGATATATATGTTTGTGTGCACGTGTTTGTGTGTGTGTTTATAATTGATTGTATATGATCAGTGCTCCACCCCTTTGTGTGCGTGCGTGTGTGTGTGTGTGTGTGTGTGTGTGTGTGTGTGTGTGTGTGTGTGTGTCCGTATATATATATATATATATATATATATATATATATATATATGCAAGTAAACCAAAAGCCCAGGTTAGAAGAAGCCAAAACGTACGTACTGCAGATCTTCGCACTATCAAAAAATATGTCTCTACGTATTCCTAAGAAGGATAATCTTATGGAATTGTAGTGCAAATACTCACAGAACCACGCACTAAATCAACGAAAAAACAGTTCTGCTGTACCAAGAAACAAGTGTTCAAAGTTGTTCTAGTCTTGCAATCGAAGTAATGTTCAAGAAACCATTCGGTCAAGTAGTAAATCCACAGTTTAATGTAAGCGCTTTCACGGCATGTAACTGCCGCTTCATCAGACATACAGTAAAAAACTGAGAGCAGGAAGTTTAAATACAGGATATCCTGCTCTTCAGCCAATGACAATGACTTTAGGAGGCATGTTTCCTGCTATCATTAAATCACATATTAACTAAAAGTGACACACCACTATAATTCATTTGAACAGGCCTACAAAATCACAAAGTCTTTTCATAAAAACATTGCAGAATCAACGACACCTACTATAAACATATATATATCTAAAAGGACATAAAACATATCTAAAATATATATATATATGTGTTTGTATAAAATTAGATATATACCTAGCCAAAAACTGCAGGCTAATTCAAGAAGTGCCTAGCCTCACCTGCTCCTACCGCAAGACCAAACCCCATATCATACAGCCTACAATACACAAATAATTCTACTCCTAAACATCAGACAATAACTATCTACTAAAATCCTAACATTTTGTAATACAGCCTACTCGGCCTGAATACTGGCCCTGAATTTGTAAACACGCACAGATATTAAAAGTGATTAAATTAAATTAATTATTATTTTTATTTTTATTTTTATTTTTATTATTATTAATTTTTATCTTTATTATTGTTGATTTTTATCTCGATATCAGCCTTAAAGGCATATACCGGGCTGATACGAGAAAGTTAGCTAAACTAAGCAAAACAGTTGCAGTTACTATATTTTTTAGATATGTTTTATGTCCTTTTAGATATATATATGTTTATAGTAGGTGTCGTTGATTCTGCAATGTTTTTATGAAAAGACTTTGTGATTTAGTAGGCCTGTTCAAATGAATTATAGTGGTGTGTCACTTTTAGTTAATATGTGATTTAATCAAAACGAGTTTGAGGATCCTTGTTGGCAGAAACCACGCAAATAAGTCCTTAACGCATTTATTTGAAAAAACCAACAGAGCGTTTTCGCCACGGAACACCGTGGCTTCTTCAGAGGTAATAAAAAACAAACGTTAAAACACTCCGTTTAAATCAGGTATACCAGGAAGTGACATCTTCCTGTTTCCTGAAAACGGCAGCAAATCTTTAAAATTTGTAAACAGCTTAGAAAAGCTTTTTTTTAAAACATCTTTGGAAATGCGTACAAAGCACCCAAAATTAACCATACTCAAAAATATTACAAATTATAAAAACCTAATACAGTTATCGTACAGATGTTCAATGTACGTTAACTTAACACTAAAAACCAAACAAGGAGAAAAAACATCTCCTACAAGGTGTACATAGATATGCAGAACTACAAAACAAGTTACTACCAACCCTAACTTATGCCTAAATAAATAAATTATATATAGCCACAAAACATACAAGTGACTATAAGGCAAAATTCATTACATGAACTCTAATAGATATATTTAGGACATTACCTAAGTAAGGCCCATAATATATACATATGTCCCAATTATAAAACGACCACTAACCCCTATGTATAATGAATGGGAAACCAACAAATCCCTAATCTATACTAAAGGGTAAGGCAAGACTAAAATTGTTGACCAAGTGGGACAGAGTCTATCTAAGATAACTTTTCAATTTTAGGACAGGGGCTATATTGCAGTTACTATTCAGCCCGGGGTAACTAAATGCATCTAAACGTAACTGCCATTCCAGCTCCCGATTTTCCAAAATTAGTGAAATGGGGCCACCCCTAACCTTTAATGGTACGTGGTCGATGGCCATGAATTGGAAGCTATGACCTGGGTTCAAGGCTATGTGCTTTGCTAATGCGTTATCATCTTTACTGTTCCTGATTGCATACAAATGTTCATACATTCTGTCCCGGACACGCCTGTCCGTTTTCCCAATGTAGAACCCTTGGCAACAATTACACATAGCAATGTAAATGATAGATTTACTCTCACAGTTAAGAGTAAACCTAATGTCATACTTTTTGTCCCTGACCTGAAATGTCTCACCAATACGGACATTGTTACAAAACTTGCAGAACCCACATCTAAACATCCCTCTCCTTTTATGAAATGTGCCTTGAGGTACGTCCCTTTGTAATAGTTCCTTGAGGTTATTTGATCTTCTGAAGATAAATCTGGGCTCACTACCTAGTTTTTCAACCAGCAGTGCATTGGAAGAAATAAGATGCCAATTCTTTCGTATAATGTCCAAAATACCCTAAGAGTTATTACTAAAAGTAGTAATAAAACTCAAGGAAAAATCACATTCTACACCTCTAGATGTTCTTGTAAGACTCACTTCCCTCGTAAGAGGAAACACTTCTGAACCTATGTTGGTACTGGGGTCAATATGTACAACATTTTGCTGGAATAATAAAGGTTTATAAAAACCATTATTCCTTTTAAGAGCAACTTCCCCTATAAGTTCTAGTAGCATTTTATCTGGATAACCTCGATTAATAAACATCTCTCTTAGTAAGGAACATTCCTTAGTAAAGTCCACCAACGTACTGCACATTCTTTCTGCCCTCACCAGCTGTCCTTTCACGATGGACCTTTTCTGTTTATACGGATGGAAGCTGGTGAAGTGCAGGAATGAGTTGCAGTATGTGGATTTCCTATATACAGTTGACATCAATGCCTGATCAATGGTGTCCTTCACTAGTTTAACATCGAGGTAGTCTATCTCACTAGTTGAAAATTTAAATGTGAATTTCAAAAACTCAGTTGTTGAATTGATAGTTTCCACAAAAGCTGCAGCTTCTACTTCCGAGCCCCTGAACAACAAAAACATATCGTCCAGGAACCGGGTGTAAAATGTAACAGGTTCCATAAGGCCAGGGACCCTCTGTAAGATATTAGCCTCCCAGTATCCCATAACATAGTTTGCTACTCCAGCCCCACAAGGGGAGCCCATCGCCACACCCCGTTTCTGTAGGAAAAAATCACCATTAAAGGTAAAATAGTTACTGGTCAAAACAATTTCCAGTAACTCTGTGGCCAGATCAACTTCCAATTTGGAAGCCCCAAAACCCTGAAGCATACTCCCAATCCACTCCACCGCTTCTTGGTGCGGTATAGAAGTGTAAAGGTCTGTGACATCTATGGTTAAAAAATTATTGCCACTATTATAAGGGATACAGTTAATGCTATCTAGGAACGTCCACGAATCCTTACATATACTAGGAATCCCTTTGATGTATTTGTCCAGTATATGTGTAATAAGCTTCAAACAAGGATAGGTGATGGACGACCTACCATCGATCAGCGCCCTCATAGGGGGATTGTTAATACTCTTATGAATTTTAGGGATTCCGAACATGACGGGTATTTTTGAACAATTGATATCAATATAGTTGTACAAATTCATATCAATTTTTCCCGTCAGGAACAAGTCCCTAAAATATCCCCTAATTCTCTGGGTGCTACCATTGACTTCATTCTTTGAAGCTTTTGTGTAAGCATCACTTTCATAAAAGGAGAGGGATGTTTAGATGTGGGTTCTGCAAGTTTTGTAACAATGTCCGTATTGGTGAGACATTTCAGGTCAGGGACAAAAAGTATGACATTAGGTTTACTCTTAACTGTGAGAGTAAATCTATCATTTACATTGCTATGTGTAATTGTTGCCAAGGGTTCTACATTGGGAAAACGGACAGGCGTGTCCGGGACAGAATGTATGAACATTTGTATGCAATCAGGAACAGTAAAGATGATAACGCATTAGCAAAGCACATAGCCTTGAACCCAGGTCATAGCTTCCAATTCATGGCCATCGACCACGCATTAAAGGTTAGGGGTGGCCCCATTTCACTAATTTTGGAAAATCGGGAGCTGGAATGGCAGTTACGCTTAGATGCATTTAGTTACCCCGGCTGAATAGTAACTGCAATATAGCC
>NC_056735.1:971435268-971462768 GCF_019279795.1 Protopterus annectens
TACAATTTGGATTGCAATCTTACCTAGTGTTAGTTGCACCTGGAGAATTTCAGATGCATTTTGTTGGGCAACTAACCAGGTGGTGTGAATATCCTTGGTGAATATGGACACTCCTCCACCTTTAGTGTTTTGATCCTGGTTTGGTGTCCGAAAGGTGTGGTAAGAGTTGTAGCCTGGTATTGCAGGGGTGCTCTCTGGAGCCTTGAATCAGGTCTCAGTTACTGCACAGATATCGATGTTCCCCATTTTTAGGAGTGCCTCGAGAGAGTGCTTTTTGAGGTTTAGACTTCTATCATTGAGTAGCATTACCTTCAGATTTTGCATGCTTGTACCTGTTACGGTGGTGGTTTTGTCCTTTGAACTTTGCCTAAAAAAGGCACTATAGGGGTGGCAAGAGCCTTTGCCAGTATCCTGAATCCTAGGGGTGACAGATGCAGACTATCTCTGACAAAGCATCGTGGTCTGTCGATCATGTTGTCCCAGGCAGACAGATACTGGATCCCCTTTGAATGACACCAGATGCTTAGCCAATTGTTGAAGTCAATCATTTTGTCCTTATATTGTGGTATCATTCTGGGTGAAGGCAGGATGCTACTCAGGGCTAGGGTCATACCTGCCTGGGCCACATGATCCGAGAGCTCTTCCATGTCTCTTTTCATGTAGTCCAGGGAGGTACGTCTCAAGTCTTTCACTCCAACATGGACAATGACAGAGTCATATTTGTACTTGTTATGGAGTGACTTGAGTGCATGAGTTATGTGGCGGATCCTGGCACCTGACAGGCAGCTCACTGTAATTTTCTCCTTGTTCAGCCTGGTGAGTGGGACATCAGTGTGTCTGACCATGGAGTCACCTATGACTAAAGTGTTAGGTATGTTGTCTTGCCTTAGGGGCTGTTGCTGCGTGGCACACTGGTGTTGTGAGCTATGTGACACATTGGTTGTGATTGGTGTTTGTTTGCATTTCAGCTTCGGAGGTCCTGGTTGCTTGGGCAGGTTACAGTTAAGGGCCTCTGCATATGTGGATTTAGTGTTGCTAAGTTTGGGTGTTGGTGGTGTGAGTTTAGAAGGGCTATGTGTTGCTTGAGGTGTAGTGCGGGTGGTAATCTTCTCCTCTTGAGTGTCTAGCACAATCTTAGGTGGAGATAGCTTTGCTTCCAGTTTGGCTATGTAAGTGCATCTCTCACAGGTTGTAGTGTTGGGTGGTAGGAGAAGAGGGTTGTCTGTGTACATGAGGCAATTGCTGCATTGCCCCAATATGCCCAGATTCACCAGGTGGACAGGAGAAATCAATGGAAGCTGACCCTTGGACATGCCTGGTTTGGTGCTTTTTTTTCAAAAGTACAGGAGCTGTTTTCCCTTACCTTAGCAAGGTACTTTGCAATTATAGGCTGTTTAGTGCCTATGATTAATTTCTCCTTATTAATAAGGAGAGTTGAGTGCTTGTATCAGTTTAAGGCTTCCTAGTGCTTTCCAACAGGTATTAGAGCAAGTGCTAGTCACAGGGATGCTTAAAGGTAAGATGAAAAAAAATGGTTTATCCTAAACACTGCAGTGTGCACTAGAGAAGTTAGATGTGAAAGTAGGTAACTTAAGTTTTACCTGTTTAAAAAGATAAGGTTTAGTGGAGATTACTATTTTTAAAACAGCAAGATGGATTGAAAGGGGTGGTCACTTTTGTATTCTGGTACTATGGAATACAGCAGGATGGCCAATAAATTTAAATAGTTGAAGGGGAGTGATTTCACAAAATGATAATTTTGTACTTACTCACACAAGCCAGTGAAAGCAGAGATGAAATGAGATATATGGTCAAATTAACATAAGAGACAGGCAACTAGAAAGACAGTGGTATTTAAGAACACGACAGTGACAGGGTGAGGGGTGGGGAAAAAATCTGCCTGACTCACAAGAGACAGAGCTGTGGGGTCTTTTGAAATTTTAATATGGGGTTAAAAGCAGAACACAAGCAAAACACAAGGTAAAGAAAACAAATCACAGCACTCAAAATATAAAAAGGCAATAAACTAATACAAAATACAACAAATAAAAAGCATATGCGGAAACAGATTTCACATTATTAAATGTGTGTGGAGATAGTGGCACCTAAGGGAGGGGGAGGTGATTATAATTATCCTTCTTCTGAAAACAATAACATGTGTAGGTGTTCCTCAAGTGTCCAAAGAGACTGGTTATGAATTTTGGGTATGTGTTTCTGGATATCAGAAGGCTTGTGTTTTCAATTTGTTGGTACTGGGTGTGGCCACAGTGGTGCAGTGGTTAGCATTGCTGCCTCACAGCAAGAGGTTTGCTGGTTCAATCCTTAGCTGGGGTGCCTTCTGTGTGGAGTCTGCATGTCCTCCCTGTGGTCATGTGGGTTTCCTCCGGGTACTCCAGTTTCCTCCCACATCCCAAAGACATGCTGTAGTAGATTGGACACTCTAAATTGGCCCTAGGTCTGAGTATGCATGTGTGCCTTCTGTGGAAGGTTGGGCATCAGGCTGGCAACCTGACACTGTAAAAATCAACTGCCAATTGTGAGCGGACAGGTGATCCGCTTTGGTGACCCCTAACCAGGAAAAGCCGAAAGAAGAAGAAGACATTGACAAAAAAAAAACCATCAGTAGCATAGCTGGACTGGTGTCTCTGGACTGAGAAAATTCCAGTGCATGTGATGATATCTGTCATATGGAGAAGAACATAATTTTAATTTTTTTACATAATGATCAGTGATTGCTATGGATAAGTTTAAATGTGAGTGTCAGGCCTAGTAATGTAGCACAGTTTTAGATTCTTATTACACTCAGTTTCAGTTACACCACTGAGAAGCTCAGTCTCATCACCCACTATGGATATTAGACTAATGGTGTCCCCCATCCTGTCACCCTGACTGCCTTTAGAGTATGCCAGTGAAGTACTCTGTTAGGTATATACCTGCAGCCTGCTCTAGAAATGGAGGATATTTTGGGTAAGGTTCTATTATGTCATCTTCTTGTATTCTTAATATGTCAGTATAGGTTTAGGATTCCAGAGTGAATATTTCCTTCACTAGTAGTATTTTTTTATGTAAATTAGTCCAAAGACTGCTAAGCTGTTCATAGCAAAGAAATCTCAGAAGAGATTACACCTCATGAGTCTATCTGTGACACTATGAAATGATAATACTTTACTCTACCAGAGCACCTAAAGATACAGAGACTTGAGATTTTTTGGTGAGGACATTTCTCTTGAGTTGGTTTAGCTGCTTACTGAGGGACTTACTGAGTGGACATTATATTCAATCAAAGGACTGACAGGATAAGAGTTAAGTGGGGATATAACTATACTAAAGTGTAGTGAAGTGTTATATTTATTGTAAGTGTTAGCGATGTTAGATTTACCATGCTGCATTTCTTGGTTTTGAAGGTAAGCACATGAGTAGCATACTAGGTATTTGGTCCAAACCTTGTTGGGTAATTTGAGTATCAGAATGGGATATGCTAACTGCCTCCAGTTTGCCATTATCAACAGATTTGTAAGGCACAACCCCATCATATGAACTTTCATGTCAGAGAAAGATATGCCAAAGAGGACAGGCCTGGGACAGATCCTAGTTAAGGACAATGGTGCTGAAACAAGTTTCCCCCACCTTAATGACATGAATTCTGTCAGAGAAGTAAAAAAAAATAATTACCTGGAAAACTATGTTGGGATTAAAGATGAACTGCAAGATTTTGCCAAATTTGCCTGTAATCCCATCACGTGGACAGTGATGAAAGTATTTGGCAAGGTCTAAGTAGGTTAGGTGGTGTGGAGTGAATGCCCCTTGGTCTGATATCTGGATACATTAACACTTTTAAAGAACTCAGCAAGGTTAAGCATCCAAAGTCTGTTGCTATGAATCTAAACTCATGAGCATCCAGGGATCACTTATATTGTTGCAGTTTCTTAGTTCGGCTATGATACATTCCACAGCCATGCAAACAATGCCAATGAGACTAATATGTCTACGGTCAGTAGAGAAACCACCTTTGTAAAAGACCACCTCAACAAGTTGAGATAGTTAGCCTTAAGGAGTGCATTACAGTGATTCTCAGTTTTGTGAGTTAGTGGTGTGAAGTGTTCTGGAGTTCTAGCACAGTATAAAGAGACTAAGAGTAGGGCATGCTGAAGTCTGGGAATAAAACCATTTTTGCTGAAAACAGTGCAAGGCTAAATTATTATTTAATTGGTGTAACAGGCCTTTAGCTGTTTGTTTGTTTTTTTTCCTTTGTTGTGATCTGTATGGAGTTTAAATGTGAGACAGTGTTCCATTTGGAGATCAAAGTGTTTCTGTTGTTGAACATGACTTGTTGACAAAGTTGGATGTAGCAAAAGGGTTACTTTAGCTTAGCGTTTGTTTTGTCCCAAACAGTTCTGAGGATATCTTTGTTATGTTTATGTATCCTACGATGGTTGACAGAGATGATAACAGTTTTCTTTCAGAGTTTCTCAACAGCCAAAAGTGGACAGGCCTAAAGCTTGAAAGTAAGATCTAATTTATTGTAAAGAGTAAATGTTGGTAGAGTGATTAAATAGATTATGTCATTGATGAATAATGAAAAACAAATGCAGCCTACAGTGGAGTATGAGGTATTCCAGAGGTGAAAGGGCCAAAACCTTAATGAAGACTGGTGTTTTAAAGGTTCTTTCTGAGGGGGGTAGTTTTTAAACCAAGCTACAGAACTGTCACTGATCAGAATCAGTTGTCCGTACTTTTAAAGGACCTTTACAGATTTACAAACCTTCTTCAGTACAGGTGTGGATTTTTTCTGTTAAGGTATAAAGTAGCATAAAGGCATTCTATATATTTTAGAACTGATGTAGAGCATCAGTGAGGATGCTTATATTTATTAAATGATAGAAAAAGTGATTATATAGTATATTTTTTAAAAACATTTGTAAGGAGGCAGATTATGGAAATAGAGCAAAAGTTTTAATGAGCAGAATGGGAGGAGGTTTTAAGAAAAGGCATTCTTACAACAAGTTTAAACTGTATAGGGACGGGGATTACACCAGTAGTAAGGGAGAGGTTAAAATGTGGGACAGAGGATTGGAAATGTAAAAGGGTCCCACACAGAAAATGAAGGCATGAATTTCATTAAGACTGAGGTTGGTCTTTTTATTAAGTTTTTCAATTATTTTCCTAATAGTAATTTTAATAACAGCTGTTACTATCAGGCTAACTTTTGGCTATGTATATTGAAACTTCAAACATTAAATCAAAAATTATAACATTCCAAAACAGTGACACTTTCCGCTTGGAGTTAATGCTCCGTAGTGAACAGCCAAGATAAATCGTAAAAATAAAATACTGAGGAGCAAAACAATACCCAAAAAGGGCGCGAAAATTATGAATACTAATTCACATTCTTTTAATACATTGAATGACTTTTAATGTATTAAAAGAATGTGAATTAGTATTCATAATTTTCTCGCCCTTTTTGGGTATTTAAATCCGTGTTTATGAGCATTTTGTTGTATGAGGTCTGAAGAAGCTAACCAGCGAAAGCGCTAACCTACTCAATTACTATAATAAATTTACTCAGTTTTATTTGAGTGTCCTGGATTTTATCGCATCCTTACAACGAATATATTTTTGAATGGGACTTTGGTACATATACTCCTTCATTGTTTTGCTCCTCAGTATTTTATTTTTAAAAATTATAACATTGATTAACTAGGTTTTAGTTTATTGAAGACAGCAACATCAGCTGAGTGTTTTCATTTTCATCAAAATATTATCAGATCATTGTAAGAGAAAAACAAATCTCATCAGCTCTTATTAGCATTTATTGTCAATAGATGTAGTAGATGCTTTGGTATTCAACGGCTGAAAACAATTCAAGTGCTTTCTTCCAGCAATTTGTGTTTCTGAACTTAAACTAATGAAGAGAGTCCTCAGTTTGAAATTCAGAATGGAATTTGCTCCCTTCTCTCCTATACAGGGCCCCCATTTTCATAAGTCTACATACACCTTTAAAGAATAGGCTTCAGTCTTTCTAGTATAAAATTTCCAAGTTTGCTTCTGGTACATCCTATTGCTCACACCACTGTTATGCCCTAAAAGAACTAAACTAAATTTCCCCACCATCTTGACTTCCTACAGTTATCTTTAGCACACAAAATAATATACAAACCTGATAGCTGTCCTGCCTTAACATCTATTCTGCATCCCTGCATCCCCACCAGAACCCTCTGAAAACAAACAACTTATAAGTGTACTCAGACCTCTGCCACTGTCTTTACTCCTGTGCAATTGAAAAACTATGGAGCACCTTACCAATTAATATTTGAACCATAGACTGCCTCAGGAATTTTAAGTCCTCACTAAAAACTACCTTCTTAACTCCCATAGCTGCACTTGCACCTTGCCAGACAGACATTACATTTAGATCATTCATTTTACATTTTCAATACATTTATTGCCATTTTTCCAAGGGAGATCATTGCAACACCTCTTGCAAGTTTATAAACATAACACATTTTGTATAATTGTTAGACATTCAGATTTTGTAAATATTTTGTAAATATGTAACATGTTATTGTAGCATCCCTAAGCAGTTGTGCATTCTTAAGCATGTAACTGACTGTAAAGTATTATGCAAAGTCTTAGCTAATATTGTTTTAGCTGTACGTTATGCAACTTAACCTAAGGGTTTAAATGTGTATCTTAATCTATATTTCAAACTGTGGAGCTTTTCTCCCCAGGTCTCCACTGGAAATAGGCTATGTAATCCAGTCAAACTATCCCAGTTAGCCTCACAGTTAGATGTTGCCCGTTTGATTCTCAGTTAGAGCGTCTTCTGTGTGGTGACATGCATGAACAGGCATTCCTTCATTGAAGGCTGTGTGTTAGGGCCGGCAAGCCAGCACGTAAAACTCTACTGCCAATCATTAGTGGACCGGAGTTCCGCTGTGGCAACCCATAACCAGGAAAAGCCGAAAGACACAAACAAACAGCTTTGAAAACACATGATGTCTCTCTCGCTCTCTCTCACACCCACACACACACACACACACACACACACACACACACACACACACACACACGTGGTTTCCCTACAATCACTTCAGATAACACATTTTTAGTTACCCTTTCCCAGAAATCATGTTCCAAAAGCTGTAACTTGAATATGCTAAAATAAATCTTTTTTGCACAGGACAAGCCCCCCCCCCACACACACACACACACACACACACATACACAGCCCCCACTTGTGCAGCTTGGCTCAAGTGATCTAACTAGTTGTACATGAAAGCCACTGTTTGTCAACCTACAGTGCAAAATTATGATAACCCCCTTTTCAGATAGTGCATAGCAATAACACAAATAAATTATGAATGCCAGCTACAGGAGTTTAAATGCTTATAGAGCTAAATATATACACTAGCTGCCTCTTACTAAAGAAGTACTGACCACTGAAGCCTCCAAATTAGATAAATTAAAACCAGGCAGAACAGGAAAGCAAAACCCTATGTGTCCCAAGCAAAGGCTAAGACATCTTGTTTCACTAAGAGAAAGCAGTTTCAAATATATATACATTTGTATTCATCAGTCCCATTGCAGAAGCCAAGGTAATCAGATTTCCTTTACCACACAAAAGCAAGTATAATTATTATATTACATCAGCTTATATAAGCTGTCAGTCCTGCTACTGACTGCTGGCATTAGAGAGTTCTAGACAATTTCTTATTTGAAAATATATGCAGTTTCATTTTAGGGCCCTTGGCTTTCCTGTTTCACAACCTTTATGTGATCTAATTATATGAAGGGAACTACAACAAGTTATTTTTCAAATACATTTCTTGCATTTTTCTTACTTTCGTCTCCTTTTACATTTAAAGGAAGATCTTAAATTTACAGACATGTACAGATTAAAACTGAGTTGAAATAATATTTGAAAAGCTGACAACAGTCTGCAGTAAGAAATAAAATATATATCATATATTTTCAATCAGTTTTCACTATTCTTTCATCCTCTAGTAACAGGGCTCCATTTACTATACATCACTACTTTATTCCATGTTGTGCATACATAGTATATGAAAATGTGCCAACATATAAAGTTTTTCTAATCTTGATCCTGGATCTATAATGTGTTTTTTTTTAGACTTCTGATACATAGACAAAATAGGTGCATCATTGAACAGGGGCGAATTATTCCTTTGTAACTTAAAGCTATTGGGAAAATGTCTATACTGTCATATATTGCTATTCCTTTAAAAAATTCACATTTATTTAATCATCCTTTTTTCTTGCATTGCTTAAGCAAAAGGTTTATTGAAATCCTGTCATTTCAGGTGATCTGCAGTATGTTTGCAAGTAATTTATCAAACTGCTTGCTAGCTTCAGTGGAAATATGATCCCATTTTATGATAAGTATGAAACAAAAAACAAGTATGTATGTAAATAAATAAATAAAATGCAACATATAGTGCTGTGTCTCTCTGAGTCTACCAAAAACTTACCTGGCGCAGTGGTGTAGTGCTAGTGTTGTTACCTCTCAGCAAGAGGTTCTCTGGTTTGATTCTTGGGTAGAGTGCCTTCTGTGTAGAGTCTGCATGTCCTCCCTGAATTTGTGTGGGTTTCCTCCTACATTACAAAGACATGTGTCTGGAGTGTTTCTCCCTGGGCATCCTCTGAAAATTGGCTTTGTTCCAAGTTAGACTTTCCCAGTTATTAAATGTTTTCATACACTGTAACTTTGCCTTGTAACCCTTCCTCTCACAATCTCCAATATTGTCTTGCATTTCAAACATCTGTTCCACAGCATGGCAACTAGATTTCTAAACAAGGGTTACCACTTTACATGTCATATCCTTATATATACATATATATATATATATATATATATATATGTATATATATATATATATATATATATATATATATATATATATATATATCATCAACATTGTCTTCCAAAAATCAAATCAGCCTCAAGAATAATTGTAAATCAGCAATCGAAACCCAGCCTGTATACTCAACCATTTTATCAGCTTCTGCCTTTGAAGATGTTATGGTTTTTGCATGGTCACTATAAATGACACTTCCATGTTCCATGGCAATGGTTCACACGTTTAACGTTATCTGCTCCATCAACAGAATACAATAATACAGTTCATTTGGATTAATGAACAGAAAGAGTTGCTATAAGTCTTCAGCATTCTCTGGAAAAGAGAAAAAGATCATGTAATCTGTGTTACATCCAGCTGCAGAGTCTTAATCTGACATGAGTGGGCTGTTTAGACCATTTAGAAGAAGGGCAATAAAAATGGGACCAAAGATATTACCACAAAGTATGTCACCTTCTTAACAATTAAGTGGAAATAGTGCTAGTCAGGAAAACATGGGTCTGATAGCTGTGGCTGAGCCATTCATGATATTTCAAAGGCATCAGTCATGTTCAAAGATGCTATTCTTTATATTTGTTTGAGTTGTAGCTCTTTTATATGGAGATGGCAGTGCCCAAATATTTTTCCCCGAGAAGTGGGGAGATGGCATTATTATTCCCCAGGAAACTGGTATGGCTTCAATAAGTGCATCCTTAACTAACTATATGCATATTACTTCTATTTATATTATATCATGTCTGCATAAGGCACACAGATAACAGACTAGAAGGTTTGGATGGATTCTGTTTGCTGTCATTTTCTTCTCTTTGCATCTTAGGAATTATTGCTATATAACATCTTGCAATCTTTGACTGATAAAGTTACTGTAACTGAATATAATCATTGTAAAGTTGCTCACAGACGTAGTAATTTTTGTTTTGGGTTATACAGATCAATTCTGTTATTAAATGTGCTTCATTTTTAGTTGTTTGAGTTGTTCCTCAGTAACAGAACTATTGTGTTAATAGGCAAATCCACAGGTTACCCATATTGTTCTTGTAGTTTGGAAGAATAGATGTAAATGTATATAGCATTACCAGTCTTCTCTGATGAGAAAAATGAAAGAAATAAGGATAACTGAAATATTCTTCTAAATTCCACTGTATTTTTCTATTATTTAAGGCCTGTGGTGTGGATTTTGAAGTTAAAGCATTCTGTGCAGAAAATGTAGAGGAAAAGATCCATAAAAGGTAAAAATATGTTGTCTTCTTTGTTCTGTGTTTCCAAATAAATAATGCATACAGGCTGCATCATAATGTAGCCTCTTTATCTGCTCTGAAATGTGAATGCATCTGAAAGAATGACTTTTTTGTGTATATAATTAAAAAATATCACTTAATGAACTATATGGAATGTTTGTACACAGACTTTTCTGTCAGTTGTTTGTACATTTGAAAATAAACAGTATTTAAATAATTTAGCTGTAGAAGTAATACATTGCATAACGTTCTTGGAACATGATGACCAGATTGTGCAATTTCTTCTTTTGCAGCATCAGCATTTCTTTTTACTGTTTCCTAATCAGCTTAGTTCTGTTTTGTATCAATTATACTTTCATTCTATATTAAACTTTCATTCCAGTGGTTATCAATCTACCTATCCATTTTGTATGTCACTTGTCATGGTAAGGGTGTAGTGATAGCATCCTTGGCAGACCAAATTTCCATCTCACCAGTAACAGTCCCCACCTTATCATTTGGGATCACTCCATTTTCTCAGGCAAGTTGAAATATATGACCTTTCCAGGATGTCCTAGATCTGTGCTTGGACCTCCTAGGGATGCAAAGTGGCAGACTTCATGAAGGATCTAAACCACCTCCACTGACTGATTAACTGAGAGTAGCATAGACTTCATCTGAGATCTTTCCAGATTGCTGAGTTTCTCACTCTCTCACAGAAAGTGAGGCCAGCAACCAAATGAAGGAAGCTTGGTATTCTCATGTGTATCCTTAACTTATATAACTATATATTCTCTTTCAATATATAGCTCTCATTTTTACCTTCAAAACAAGAGACAAAAGCAAGAAACATTTACTGAATTGGTCCCAAAATTAGGGACACTTTTAAATGTTGGTACTATTCAACTTACTCAAAATCATTTCTAGTAATAGGTGGAATGGAGTAGGAGTTTGAAAAACAATTAAGAGTGTCCCTACAAAATCCAGAAAGATGAAAAGCTTGTACCCATAGGTAATGATGAAGAAACAAACTAACCAGTGAACTGAGTGCTTTGCTGTATGACTGAGCTTTCCTTTTATCAACAAAATGTAATAGTATATGTGTGGCACTTCTATTGCTGCAGCCATTAAATGATCAATGTCACAGTACTCTCTGCCTCCAGTCATAAACAAGACACCAAGAGTAGCTCCTGCTCTCTTACATGCACAGACAATTAGCTGTAACATGTGTTGTGAACTGCTTCACACTCTGTACCAAACGGCCTGAAGAAGACCTTGTTGAAAGCGCTAGCCGGATGTTAAATAAACTTTTCTTTTCCTTTAAACTTCGCTGAACGCTTGGATTAGTGCATTTGAATGTCTACAAGTTATTGTTCGGTGAAGTTAACTGATGCAATTGGAAGTTCCTGACAGTGCTGAATAGCAAGTTGTGACTTTTTGTAACTGACTTTTGAATTTAAAGAACAGTTGATGGTGTGCCATTACAGGCAGCCTTTTTGAGTATACATGGACATTGCTTTTCAAGAGTCCTGCTTCTCCGTGCAACAGTTTTCACTTTTTGGACTTGGTATTATTTATTTTCTTGTGTGCACGGAGCTTGTTGTGAGTGCTATCTTGTCTTTACATTATGTTTTGATATGTGTTTCATAAAGGTCATGAACAGAAAGTGAGAGAAGTCAAACCATTAGAGTAGTTCTGTACCGCCTTTAGTTTTTTCAGCACCACAAATAAAGAAACTGAATGGTGTGCATTAGTGGCCCTGGGATGCTGCAAAACTGTATAACTTCTTATGAGATATCTTGAGTTACAGTGGATATAAAAAGTGTACACACCCCTGTTAAAATGCCAGGTTTTTGTGATATAAAAAAATGAGACCACAATAAATCCTTTCAAAACTTTTCCCACCTTTAATGTGACCTATAACCTGTACAATTCAATTGAAAAACAAACAAATTTGTTAGGGGAAAAATATAAAAAAAATAAAAAAAAACATACAATAAGCTGGTTGCATAAGTGTGCACAGCCTTAAACTAATACTTTGTTGAAGTACCTTTTGACTTAATTACAGCATTCAGTCTTCTTGGGTACTCACCTGCCATTAATTAAAGAGACTCTGATTAACCTCAAGTAAAGTTCAGTCCAGATTTATTTTTTCCACTGCTAAAACAAAATCTACATTATTCCTAATGGACCACAGGGTGATCAAGTTTATCACTGTACTCTACAGTGACCTTAATAATGATTTTCCAGGAAGGCTGAAGAATTTGAACCATCTAAAAATGGAATACACTCTCCTCACCCTTAGTTTGCTAATACAGAGGCACTCACCTTCTTTTCTTCAAAACCGTGAAATGCTAAGTTAACCATCTTACTCCAAAAATATCCAACAAGTTCTGTATATTCAGCCAGGTGTGAGCCAGTTCTGCAACTTTGTCACAACAGAACTGTTTAATTAGTGCAGTGGCTCATCTACAGAAATGGGTGACGTTCCACCAGGTGTTTTGTGGTACAGCATCATCTAACATCTTCAGCTAGCTGAAACTCATAAAACCATAGGGATACCCCTTAATAGATACCCCATTTCCTTTGGCTATATTCCATACTGTTTGTGTATGCTCTCTTCCAAATGCTAGTTAATCATTTCCATCTAGTATCTGCATTACTCCCCCCCATGCAGATCTCTAGATGAAAAGTTATATTTCAGCTTTCTGAATTTCCAATTCATGAAAAAATCCTCTCTTCTGTGCCATTCATCTTTTATTATATGTCAAATTAACAATTTTCTGAAGGACATAGGCTTCATCATAAATGTCTCACATATTTGTCTAAGGTATAATACTAGGATATTGCTGTAGTCCTTAAAGCCACTGTTGGGCAGACTGATCAGATGTTGCACAAGCCATGCTAAATTTCTGTCGGTCTTTTACTGAACTGACCTTTGTCATCATGTTGCAGGAGTTCTCTTTCTGTCTTCATAAACACTCTTTTACATATATTTCTCTTTACTTTTATATATATATATATATATATATATATATATATATATATATATATATATGGATCCATGTTACATTGACGGAAATCCACATCCCCGATGACCAAATCACTGAGACGAGATCGCCGACACCACACATCCCCAACAAAAGTAAGTGTATGTGTTACGGAATGGAACCTATTCCCGTGTCCGTAATACACTTAAAAATTAAAGAGATACCTGTATAGCAGGGGGGCAAGTTCCTTACACCCCCCCCTACTTAAATATACCAACTCCGAGATCGCACCACATCCCATTCTGCGCTACTCACTATTGTCAGGGATGTGCAGTGTCGGCGATCTCGTCTCAGTGATCCGATCATTGGGGATGTGGATTTTCATCGCTCTAACAGGAACTCATATATATGCTCCCACAAAGTAAGTCTAATAGATTTCTAATTAATAACACGGATAATCCATTGTTAAGACTTAGCTTCCTAGAGCAAGACGTGCCAATAAATACAGGCAGTCAAGTTAAACAGAATGACATTGACATGCGGAATTTCTACAAAGATGTAAGAATATTAGAAGACTAGAAAACAGTTATCCACACCTTACTGGAACTCCAGAAGACAGGAAACAGCAGATGGGCTAGTTCAGTATTCATAATGAAAGGGCATTGCGCACATCTCCCACATTTGCCCCAATCTTGGGAATTCCAGAATTTAGCCCTGTGGGTGATCATTTAAGTTTGAAAGAAAATAAGAATGAGGGGAACTTTGGTTCGGCATTCATCACTGATTTTAGTGGTTTTAGTGATTTTAGTGCGGATGTTAATGGAACCATCGAAAGGGAATGGACTAGGTTCAGTAGAATCAGTGACCTTCTAAACCCCTTTTAAATGTGTCTATAGGAAGGGAACAAGTATCAAAAATGTTTTGGAAGGATACTATGAGTTTAAGGGGGGGGTGGAACCCGAAAAAAGAAAGGGACATTCAAATGTGGGATATGTGCGCAAAGCCCTTTCATTATGAATACTGAAATAGTCCACCTGGATTCCAGAAATAGAACCCTCATGGCAAGGAGCTATAGTAATTGTGAGACCAGTGGGGTTGTATATATTGCCTTATGTGAGTGCAAGGCATTCTATGTAGGAAAAACCGAGAGGAAGCTGAAAAGGAGAGTATATGAACATTTGAATGCCATAAGTAATAGAAATGTTAATAATGCACTATAAAGGCACAGTATAGAATGTGGAAAAGCAAAGTTTATTTTTTTTCTACTTGAGGAGATCCCAAGGGATATGAGGGGTGGTATGTGGGAGACCAGAATTAAATACAGGGAACTTTACTGGCAGATTTTTTTAGAAGCCAGTAGGTTCCCTGGACTAAAAGATGGTTTATCCCTGGCCCCAATTTTAAAGCTGAGAGCGGCAAGATTATAACATTTACAAAAAAGTATACAAATGTGGTATTTGATTGTGTTGAGTCCCTGCATAATGACATTGCATAGTTATTTTAAATATGAACTAGTTGTGAGTTTTAGATCCAATAGACAGCACATGAAAAACTGTTTTGTAAATTTTATAAACTTATATATCAAGTTTTTATATGTTTATTACCCTTAAGGAGAGATGTTGTTTTAACATTTATTGATGCAAACAGTTACAAGGTTTATTTTACATTATGAATTGTATTAAAAATAACTTTTAAAGTGTAGAATTGTTGTTGTAAGTAAAGTTATTTATGTTTGTGGAGGTGAAAAGGATTGTGGGTAATGTCTATAACATGTTAATTTTAGTGATGCACTGTTTTTATTGGTGAATTTGTATTTAATTGAAGTATTTAAGGCATGTAATTTAGCTTGTTAGCTGTATCTGATGAAGTTGAGGACGAAAACATATTTTCATGGAGTATCGTTTATGTGTCGTGCTTTCTTACTGCATTAAAACTGTGTTAAGCCCATCTACTGTTTCCTGTCTTCTGGAGTTCCATTGTGGTGTGGATAACTGTTTTCTAAGCTGCAATTGCACCTTTTTCTCCTTCATTGTGAATATTAGAAGACTGTTTCTATGAACTGAAAAGGTTGCAATGGCAACACCTCCATTTGGAGGCGTGCCTATATTATCAGATAGTACCGAGAGGTTTAAAGATACTGGTAATGCCGACACAAGGCAATACGCAACCAGCGTTATTGAAAAAATGGCAAAGTTTAAATTTAGAGATTAGCCGTAATTACATGAAATTACTTATTGATCACTTTAAACCGAGACAACAGGAATTGATAAAGAAAGTTGAAGACTTGCAATGTTATATGGAGCGAGAATATGAAAAAGAAAACTGTATGGCCAAAACTGATGATGTGTATTACAAAATATCCCTATATGATAACAAACTAGAACAGACCAAAACTAAAAAATTGATTAGAGATTATGCTGACTTCCAAAGGGGAGATGTATTCACTTGGCCAAGGGAATATAATAGTGAAGGCTTTATGGCAAGGGAGAATACAGCACTAGAGAAGCAGTCACAATATGGTGGAAAGAAAACATTGATTGAAAGTAACACAAGAGATAAAGGAAATGAAAGTAGACTAAGAAGGAATGATTCTAATGACAGCCATATCATACTTATACAAGAAGATAGCACTGCACATAATCAAACAGTTGAAGTGCCGATTATTCAAGAAACAGTGCAAGAGAATCAGGAAACAGTAACAACTAATAAAATGTGGGCCAGGCCAAAAAATGGTCTACAGAATATGTTTTTTCTGGTACTTCCACTGCATATAAGAGAAACAAGGAACAGAAAAGAAATAATATCAATAAGCAGAGGAAGAAAAAGAAGGAGGTCGAATATAGAAGAAAGATAAGTGATGTTGGAGAAAAATTCCTGGTATTCAATTTGTCATTGTTTACATCGAATGAAGCACACATCAGTGTTCTTAATAAAGGGTTAAAATTTATTCCTGCTAAAGGTTTGGACAACAATGAAGTAATACTAGGTTTAAAACTACTAGGACGTGATATTATGCTGAAGAGCATTTATAAGGGAAGTACTACAACAGAGTTCAATCTGTTCAAAAAACCTAGCAGTTTTGTCTGTCAGAATAATGCCACTGTGGACACTTTTATAAATGTGTGTGAACAGGAGATTACGGATTATTTATATAAAAATAAAAGGAAAAAGTACAATATTACGAAGGAAGAGAATGAAGCTTTAAAGAAGATGGAAGGAAATTCTGAATTAATAATAAGACCAGCTGATAAAGGAGGGGGAGTTGTCCTAATGGACTATATAAAATATAAAGAAGAAGTGTTACACCTCCTGCAGAATGATAAATCCTACAAGAAAATTGGGAAAGAAGAAGCAGAAAAGATCAAGATGGAAGTGAAATTTTGTTTGGAAAGCTATAAGGAGCAAGGGTTGATCACACAAGATCTATGTGATTATTTGCAAGTTACACATCTGGTTATTCCTTCATTTAAATGCATACCCCAGGTACATAAAGATCCCCACCACCCACCCATGCGGCCGATTGTAGCAGGAGCTGGGTGGATCACAGAATCTGCCTCTATATATGTAGAACATCATATTAAGGAGATATTGGCAAAGGCTCTGGCAGTATTGAAAGATACTAAAGAGTTCATAAGAAGGCTGAATCAGCATATGAATAACAATTTAGAAGGAAGGAAATATCTAATGGTAACTATGGACATTAAGAACTTATTTACAAGTATTCCTAATGACTATGGGCTGTCAGCCCTAAGAAGCTTCTTGTTGAAAGAAAGTGATTATGGTGAAAGGAAAATAGAAGTTATCTATGGTCTGATGAAAATAATATTGAACAACAATGTTTTCATGTTTGATGGAGAGTTTTACATCTAGTTATGGGGGGGTGGCCATCAGAACACCATGCGCCAACAGCTATGCAAATTTAGTGTTGGCGCATTGGGAAGAAGTTATACAGAGCCATAGCCCATTAGAAAATTACATCAGTGACATCTATATCTTATGGGATGGAAACCACTAAATTGGAGGAATTCAATATGTACCTGGAGGACAGTACAACTTTCTTAAGGTTCACTATGGCTTATAGTAACACATATGTGGATTTTTTTGATGTAAGAATCCACCAGAATGATGAAGGGAAATTGGATACCAGCCTTTTTAGGAAAGATTGTTGGAAAAATAATATCTTACCAAGAAATAGCATGCATCCAAAATATACATATAAGAACATTATGAAGGGACAATTTTTAAGAATGTGCCGACTGCATTCGAATGAGGCAGACTTTGGAACAGCTATGATGGATATGCATCAAAACTTTATAGAGAGAAGTTATAATGAACATGAAGTTATGAAAATGGAACAGCTTGTAAGGGGAGAAAGAGAAGGTGAAGGAATACCATACCTCAGAGATGGGCAAGTGGAAAGTGGTTCAAAAGGAAATATGCATAAACAGAGAGATTTGAGGATGACTGTTATGCATACTGTTGACACAAACAATATCTGTAATATTATTAGGGACAACTGGAAGATTCTTTCCACTAATGATGAACTTAGAGATATAGTAGGTGAAGTCCTAAAGTTCTGTTTCAAGAATGGGAGGAATTTGAAACAGATTCTATGTAAAGAGAACAAATGTGCTCCATCTGTAATTTCACAAAGAATGGGAACTTTTCCGTGTAGAAGATGCACCATATGCAAGTACATTTACTCAGACAAGAAGTTTATACACCCAGATACCAAGGCAGTATATGAAAGTAATTTTTGTGCTGATTGTACTACAGGAAACATAATTTATTTAGCTACATGTTTAAAGTGCGATAGTTTCTACATAGGAAAAACTATAAGACAAATGACGAAATAGTTTCGAAACATATTATTATTATTATTATTTTTATTTTACATTTGTTGACCGGGCTAGTCTAACTGGATATATGTCCATTTTCAGTAGAGGCCCGGGGAGATAAGCTCCAAGACAGAAACAAGAAAAAACAACAAAAAATGAAAAACAGCAACAGTCTTATATACAATGCATATTCCAGGTTAAAACAGAATATTCAGCGAGGACAAAAAAATCCTAACAGTGCAAAAATGCATGTACAATACAACATACAGGTATAATACATAATAAAGAAGAAATAAAAACAAAGAAGACAGGTTAATTGTATTAAAATAAAGAATTCCCTCAATAAAAAGTATCCACAGAGGTTGGACATAGTGTAACTTTAGAGGGAGAATGTATTTATAGTCAATAAGCAATGTATAACAGTTCATGAGTAGTGTGGGATAGGCAGAGCTAAGTTTGAACAGATAGATAGATACCTAGTCAGGTTTAGTACAGGGGCATAACCAGTGTGTTCTGAGGAAAAGGTTCAGTCTGTTTTTGAAGAGTGATAAAGCAGGAAGTGAGGAAAGGTCACTGGGGAGAAGATTCCAGGTTTTTCTGACAGCATTGGAGAAGAGAGAATCTCCAGCCTTATTGTTAGGTTTAGGGGTGTGTACAAGACGTTTGTGTGAAGACCATAAGGACTTCAGATTTGTATATGGGGTGATAAGGGTAGATAGAATAGGAGTACTGGAAGGTTTATAAAGAGTTTTATGGGCAATGGTTAGTTGGTGGAATTTAATCAGGTTTTGTAGTTCAAGCCATCCTAGCTGCTTTATATTAATGCAATGGTGGGTTCTAAAAGGGTTGCCTGTAGCAAATCTGGCAATGTTATTGTAGGACATTTCCAATTTGCTGAGGTTATTTTTAGATAGCTTAGTAAAAATGGGTGAGGCATAGAGGAGTGTAGAGATTAGATGAGTGTAAGCTATAGTTGTTTTGGCTGTAGGTGAAAGGAAGGGTTTAATCCTATAGAGAGAGACAAGTTTTTTGTTGACAGTTTTTACAGTATTGTTGATATGGATGTCAAAGTTCAGATTGTTGTCAATGGTGATACCCAGTAGTTTGGTGGTTTGGTCTGGTGATATAATGGTACCATTGGTGGATGTAACTGAGAAATCAAAAGGAGAAGACTTGTGAGTAGGATTGAAGAGGAGGAGTTTAGTTTTTTGGGGGTTCAAAAGAAGGCAACGCTGTGTGAACCATTGTTCAACTGTGTTAAATACCTTCTGGGTAAGAGAGTGAAGTTCAGAAGTGGATTTGGCTGAGCACATAAGTGTGGAGTCATCAGCATATTGTATGCATGTGGCTTGGGGGATGGCTAGATGAAGGTCATTAATAAATGTGGAGAAGAGGAGAGGTCCTAGTATGGACCCTTGAGGGACACCTAGGGTAATGGGTAGGAGGGTAGATAGAGTCTTTTGCCAAAGTACAGCCTGTTGTCTTTTATCTAGGTAGGACTGGAACCATTTTATGGAAGGTGCATCTAATGACAGGGATTTGAGTATGTTGATGAGAATCTGGTGATTTACCATGTCAAATGCTTTAGACAGGTCAATAAATAGTGCAGAGGAAAGATTATTAAGGTTGCGGTTTTTGTTTATGCAATCAGTAAAGGAAAGGAGGGCAGTGGTAGTGCTGTGTGAAGGTCTGAAACCATGTTGACAGCTAGAAAGTAAGTTATTTTGGGTAAAGTGGTCAAGTAATTGCCTGTGGATGCATTTCTCCATGATCTTTGCCAAAGGAGAAAGAAGGGCAATGGGGCAGTAGTTAGAGAGTTCAGTGGAGTGTCCACCTTTATGGAGGGGGATAATATGAGAGACTTTCCATAAGCTAGGGATGTGACCTTTGGTAATGGTTCTATTGATCAAAATGGAAATGGGATATGTGATAGCTTTGGCTGATAGCTGTAGAAATTCAGCAGGTAGCTGGTCTGCTGAGGGAGAGCATGGTTTTAGTTTTTGTATAAGGGTTAGAATATATGTTGTTGGGATGGGTTGAAAATGAAAAGGACGGGATGAGGTTGTGTTATAGGAAGGTAAAGTGAAGCTATTAGGTGATAGCTGACTAGCTAGTGTTTGGATAGCATAAGTAAAAAAGGTATTGGCTGTATGCATGGGATTATTGTGGTCAGTATTTTGAGGGTTAGGTGTGGTGGATTGACCTGGATGGAGTAATTGGTTAATGCTAGTCCAGAATTTTTGTGGGTTGTTTTGGTTAGTTTGTTGAAATTGTAGGTAGTAATTTCTTTTATCAGAGAGTGTAGCTCTCTTAGTGTCATCTCTTAACTGTCTAAAGGTTTGTTTGTCTACAGGGTTTTTAGTCATTCTCCATTTGGCCCTATATTTATTTCTAAGATGCATTTTGTGTTTGGTTTCTTTTGAAAGCCATGGGGCAGACTTGGTTTTAATTCTAATTAATCTGGTTGGAGCATGGTGGTTAAGAATGGCAAGGAAGTTAGAGTTAAAGTATTTAATGGTTTCTTCTAAAGGGAGGTGTCTTAAGGGAGACCAATTGCAAGCTCTTAGTTCCTTTTTGAATAGATCAGGGTTAAAGTTCTTTTTGGATCTGATATTTCTGATAGATGTTGGAATGGGAGTATAGGCTTTATGCCTGATGATGTAGGTAAGTGAGTGGTCACTTATATCATCAGGGAGGGTTCCCGAATCATAATTGTGAGGGTGATGGTTTTTGAAAGTCCAGTCTAATATGCTTGCTTTCTTGTTAGCTTTATTGATCCTGGTGGGGGAGGTAATGGTTTGTGAAAACCCATATAGGTTTATGTGGGTGGTAGGGAGGTTGCTACAATAGCAGTTTCAATCAGTATTTATATCTCCTAGGATTATGGTTTCTTGGGGCAGGTGTTGGGATAGCCAGCAAGGGATATTTTCCATGGTGGCAATACCAGGAGATAGATACATACAGATAATATAGATGGATTTGGCATTGTTAAGATGAAGTTTGGAGATGAGAATTTCTGCATTGGAATCAAGAGGTAGTTTACAGTCATACGTGGTTAACTGTAAGCCATATTTAAATAGAATAGCTACTCCACCACCCTTCTTGGCTACTCGGTCAAGTCTCAGCATGTTATATCCAGGTGGAATGATTTCATTGGCTTTGGTTACAGGTTTTAACCATGTTTCTGTTAAGCAGAGGATATCAAAGGAATAGACTTCTACTAGAGCTTGGAGTTGAGATATGTTGTTGTTAATGCTATGTATATTAAGATGAGCTACTAGGAGGGAGTTAGATGGTTTGCTAGGGTAATCAATAGGTGAGTGAATGTGGCTATGGAGAGTGATAGAAGTTGTTGTTGGGCCTGGGTTAATGTGGATGTCACCATCCTTTAATGAGAGTAGTAATCCTAGATAGCTTGGGTTAGGGAATTTGCTGTATAGAAGTAGACCTTTCCTGAGATTTAGAGTGGTATATTTAATATGTAGTATTCTGTGATACTTTGCAAGTAGGTAATTGGGTGAAGATGTTATATTTGCATGGATATAAAGGAGTGGTAGGGATAGAGCATTGGTTTCCTTATTAGGGTAGTGAGGGTGTGGATAAAGTGGGTATTCATAGGAGGTGAATAAGAAGGCAAAGGTTAAAGGAGGTAGTAGCAAAAGTGTGAATAAAAGTAGGGCATATAATGGGCTGGGTGGTTTATACATTGGACGAATTTACTATTGGATGTGTGTAGGTAGAATATAAAAGTATAAAGGGTGAGGATGGGGAACTGTGAAGGGTGTGGTAAGATTGAAGGGAGTGGTAAGAGAAATTAGATATGAGAGAAGATGAACAATGGTAAAGTATGCAGAGAGTAATGGGAAGAGGAAGAGGTGTGATTAGTAAGTATAAGAGTAATGGGAATAGGAAGAGGTGTAGTTAGTAAGTATAAGAATAATGGGAAGAGGAAGAGGTGTGGTTAGTAAGTATAAGAGTAGGACGCCTGGGGGTGGGTGGGAATTGGGGGTAGAGAGAGAAGCCGAGTGAGCCCACAGGGCGAATGGAGCGGGTAGAGCCAGATACTGATGAAGTTATAAAAAACAATCAGCAGGACTGACTCCAGAAGGTAAGTTGGAAAATTCAGATGTGGGTAAAGGATAGTGAGAACTGAGCCTATAAAAGGTGGATGTAGACAGTAGAAGTAGAGGGTAAAGTGAGAGGACTGAATAACAATTAAGGGACAACAGGAGAAATTAAAGTAAGTAGCTAGTAGCTGGGCATAAGAGATACGAAAGAGATTATGGCTGGGATAAGGGTGCCACCTAGTGGACATGTCTGATATCGCAGGCTGATATGAGAGTGAGTTAGAGTACAACAAGGAAAGTGGGTGCTAGACAAAAGGGGTTTCTATAGAGGATAGGGGAGAGAGTGTGTGAAGGTACAAAAGGGAGGGGGTAGAGGCTGCTGGCTGTCCTAGCTCAGGACTTGCTTTAACCCTGTAGTAGTGGTACAATAGTCGAAAGTCTTTCTGGCAGGAATTATTCAACAGACATAGTTTACAGGTGTCCTTGAGAGATCGATTGTAGGGTAGTTATTCAGTGAGTTATTAGTGATATAAAGCTCAAGGACTATAAAAATCCTTTGGCAAAACATATAAGAGATAACGCTGGGCATGGTTTTGGCTTTAGAGCCCTACAAATAATGTATGCTTCAGAGTGAGGAGGAAATATGAATAACATTTTAGAATGGAAAGAAATGTACTGGAATGGGAAATTAAGAGCTTATAAGGCACCAGGACTTAATACTGACTTTCTGATGAAATCAGAGCTACAAGGACGGAAATTGAAGAGACGGCTATGATTGGACCCATATGGGGGAGTTGTTATGAAGGAATCCAGTTATTGGTGGAGTGGTTTTATAAAAAGTAAAAAACAATGGTGGAGAGTTAGATCTGAAGAAGGATCAGTGTTGGGATCTGAAAGTGCTTATCTCACTGAATTTTGTCCACCTTGGATTTCTAGGGTTTATATTAGATGCTCAAAGTTACTGAACTTCGAATACAATATGATCAACACCATATCGTCAAAGTTCAGTAACATCAAACACCTAATAAAAACATCACAAAAAGTCATAAAATAGACCTACTAGATTTAAGCAGGGGGCAAGCCCACCCTGCACCCCCCACATGGGGGGCTACACCCTCCACACCCCCCACTATTTAAATATTCCAACTCCAAGACCACACTACATTGAAGTAAATGGAAATCTCCCTTTATGGAGATTTCCGTTTACCTCTTCGATGTTCTGCGGTTTCTCTGTTTACGTGTTGACAGTGTCAGATTCGACATTGTGAACGTTTGCTATTCTGATATAGATCTGGATTTCTATACCATTTGACCAGCGTTTTACCTTTTTATCTTTGGTGTCACTAAATGTTTTAAGAGGTTTTACTGAGAACGGTTCAACGTATTTTTGGTTTGGTAAAGAAAGAAGTGGATGCCCTGGTTGTGAAATACGTGCTGATTTTTGTTAGTATATATATATATATATATATATATATATATATATATATATATATATATATATATATATATATGGATTCACTATACAATCTCAAAATATTGAAATATCAGATTTCAGTATCTCAAGACTGTATAGCCGAAAATCCACATAACCGAAAACCCACAACTGTGAAAATCAAAATCACGACCATACACATACACACACCTCCACACAATCACACATACACCTACCTAACTACATTACAGAAAACAAAACAACACACACAAACACAACATAACATACAAACACACCTATCCTACCTATAAACAGGGGGCAAGCCCCCCTGCACCCTCCCTGCTAGTTATATATACTAACTCCGAGGTCGCACTAAGCACACAAACACATAATACCCACCACTACACACACTCACAGACACTAAAATCCCTACCCAATACCATTATGAAAACACCACTTCCTGTATCTCTAGCTAAATCCACACACTGCACCACATGTTATGAACAAAACACCACAACAGCAGATTCGACATTTCCGCATTCAATATAGTGCAGTTTCACGTAACTGCACTTTTGACTATACAGTCTCGAGATACTGAAATTCGATATTTCAGTATTTTGAGATTGTATAGTGAATCCATATATATATATATATATATATATATATATATATATATATATATGTGTGTGTGTGTGTGTGTGTGTGTATGTGTGTGTGTGTAGAATGAGAGAGACAGGTAGATAGATAGCCAGGTAGAGAGATAGACTGATAGATAGATGGTAACCATCTGAAATGTTGAGATAGATAGATAGATAAATAGATAGATAGATAGATAGATAGATAGATAGATAGATAGATAGATGGATAGATAGACAGATAGATGGTAATCATCTGAAATGTTGGGAAGTCTGAGATGGCCATTTCTCAGAATATTCCCTTTTCTCCAAGGTATAGCAGTTTTAGAGTTGGAATGTATAAGACTGGGGGTGTTGGGGCCAACTCCCCCCATGTTGGATGTGCAGGAGGGGGTGCTTGCCTCCCTGCAAAAAATAAATAAATAAATAAATAAGAAGTTTAAAGAAGCGTGAACTTCATGATTTGCTCATTTCCTGGGTTTTCATTTTTTTTTTCTTGGTACTTTACAATCAGGAGCCTAGATAGATAGATAGATAGATAGATAGACCGATAGATAGACAGATAGATAGACAACTGATGCCATTGCAACTCCTTATTTATTGTAAAATTGTCCCTTGAACCATTCACTACATGCTCTGAAATGATTTCACTTGAACTCGCTCTACCTTCAGAAGGTCAGCAATAGGTAAATACAGCTTGGACTTTGAGCACACTGACACGGTAGCCAGGTCATCTATCACAGCTTTTAGTATTTCTGATATTTAAGAACTTTGTTGTGCAACTTGAATTAATATGATCGACTTGTCTGTGCAGATGTTTGTCATATTCTAATGCATCCCACCCAAAGCATCATGCACACAACCACAGCACAACTTACAGTTCTCTGTATATCTTCTATCACCTGTGTGCTGTTAAGTTTTCTATTTAAATATATGATTATCTTTGTAACATTTGCTTACCTTTTATCTCACATCTGTGGGCAACACCTGCCAAGCTTCTATTTCTCCATATTAAAAGGTTTTGTATTGAACATAATATTTTGCTTTCTTTTTCTATCTCACTTCTTTCTTTTGTATATCACCTGTCTTCTTGTGATTCACCCATTAATTTATTTTCTGATACTTTTGTTGTCTTAACTCAGGTTTGTGTAGGAGCTGTGGCCTATCCCAACCAGCAAGTGTAAGGCAGAGATGTGATCCTGGTCTGGGTGCCAGGAGAGCTGAGGGTATGTGCACATACACACACACACACACACACACACACACACACACACACACACACACACACACACACACACAAATATACCTTATTGGCAGCAGGAAGAAAAAAAGTCCTTTCCTCCTCCTCTTCAAAAATACATTGGTCAGCTTATTTTTTATTATATCCTGCATCATTGAAATCTACTTCTCGCTCTCGGCAGAAGTAATTTATAAATTCACTGCTGTCCTTCATTGTTTGTTGTTTAAATGGCTAATACATCATTAACAAAGAACACTGCCTGTTCCTGTGTGATAAGACTGACAATCATACTTTTCATAGGTAGTTGATAAGTATACAGGCCAGGAAACCACTGTGGAGAATAACCCACTTTTGCAGATGTCCCTGAACTCTGTCTGGTTCAGTGACATGCTTACAGTCGCATTGTATACAAATGGAAGCTAAGGGAATGAAACCCTGGAATACATTAATCAAGTTGTCAACAGCTCACGTCCTTAACTCTCTCCTGACAGACAATTTTTTTAATAAAAACAGTAACAGTTTATGACCAAAAATCCAAATTACCCACGAACATTCTTTTATATGCAATGAATTATTTCAAAAATATAAATTTCTTAGGTCAACCTTACATAATTATTACACAAAGAACAGCAGAAAACAAGTTTGTAGACTTCTAACTCATTTGTGTGCAAACTGCTTTTACTGTCAGTTTACATACAGTTTAAATGGACCTGATGGACTCGATAATGCTGTAGAAACATTTGTTCAGCAGTCTTCATATTAACTGTTTTGCGGTACTTTATTTAACAGCTATTTATTTAATATGAAATTTTGCTTTATATCCTGAATACTGCTGTCAGTAAACCTTCAATGTAATTATACGTCTCCTGTTAAAGCTAATGTAAAATAACTCTTCATTTAAGATTAATCACATGCTGTTTAATCAACATGCAGTTAATCATTATTGAATCATGTAATCCCACAAAACAATGTACAGTCAAAACAGTGACACTCCAAATAGTAACACTCCAGTTGCCACACAGCACCATAAGAATGGTTTTAATAAGGAGAAAGCCGCACCCCACGCACCCCTGATGAAGAGATATCTAACTTCTCCCTGCAAGCTAGTTTCTATATATAACAACTTCAAGTGCAATGAAATATTTCTTACAGAAATCCAGTGAGCTTTATATGTAAAACATTCAGAGATTCACAATATCATGTGTGTGCGCGTGTGTGGCATTATGACTGCTGATATGCTTTCTGGTATGCTGCTCGGATGTACAATACATACCATATGTAATAGTAATAATTGGTAATATATATATATATACACTGCATAATATGTTAATAAAATCTGGAACAGATAAGTTAAGTATGAATTACACATGAGGCTGATTGAGTGGTTGATTCATTCATGAGTCAGCTGACTGCATGTGTTTCAATGATTGGATCTTGATTTTTAAATGCTCTTCCTTTAGTGGTTTTATATGGCTGAAGAAGCAGATTGAGTATCTGTGAATGCGCTTATTTTTTATTTTTATGTGTTCTGTTGTATTAAAGTTTATAGTTCAGTTTCAGTCATGTTGATCAGAGTTTTATTTATTTTCTTAGAGTATTTTATTTTGTATTACTCCGACCTTTATCAAATGGCTTTGAGTTTTGTTTTGTGAAAAGGCAAAACTGTCTCTCTGTAAATGCACATACAATGCACTCTCCCTTCAACATGCATGTTATTCAATCACCTGGATTCCAATAACATTCACAGAATAAGATTGCAATTTGAACACAGTGCAGGGATGCATCTCTCTCTCTCTCTCTCTCTCTCTATATATATATATATATATATATATATATACATATACATATACATACATACATACACATATACATGGGGGTTATAAATTTGCTCAGCTTTCCTTATAGTCAGCATTTGCTTAATCAGCACTATTTATTAGACTAAACAGATGATCAACAGCTGTATGACATTACTACATTACCGGAATTTAGGAATTTCCGTTTCCCCTGTATTACACCATCTTAGAGCTAGAACATACAAATTAGCAGAGGGTGTGGGGAGTGCAGACAGCTTGCATACTTAGCAAAAAAACAATGGTTTTAATGTTTTAATTGCATGCATAAAGCTTGTATCTCATAACATGTTTATTGACATATTGATGTTGTCATTGTCAGCCTTTTGTTATTGACATTAGCGACATTGATATG
>NC_056735.1:971767768-971960268 GCF_019279795.1 Protopterus annectens
ACCAAGTACTTCCCCATGAACTACTAATGGACAGATGAAGTTCTTAAATGCTTTATGCCAAGCATGTGTCCCCTCAAATTATCTATGGTATGATATCAGTAATTCTCATTAGGGGTAATGTATAATTATAAAACAAGAGATGGTTAAGGCCGGTCTAACACCAAATGAAATAGGTTAATTCAACCACCAGAAGGAAATTGGCTAGGCTTAAAATAGCATACAAGGCCAGCCAGCCTAGTACTTACCTATGAACCTGTATGGACATCCCAAACAGACACCAGCCTGATAAACAACAGAAAAAGCATAGTCCTTCTTAAGAGTGCACCTACAAACCACACTAAGAACTATACACCAATTACTTGCCTTCTAACAATATATAAGTTGTATTTTGGAATTGATGCAGACAGAGTATATAAGCATTTAGAAAATGCAGCAATTGAAAGTGCAACAAAAAAGAAAGAAAGAAAGGATATAAGAATTGGAGCAGAAGAAAAGAAAAAAAAACTGAAAAGACCACAGTTTCAATGGCTAGATTAGAGAACTAGAAAAACACGTGTTCATCAAGATTTGATATATGAATGGTTAAGGAGAGATGAATTGTAACCGAAAGATGAAAGGCTAATAATGGCAACCAAAGAGAGTTGGCTATGTACACATTGGTATACAAAGTTTATAGAAAAAAATAGGAGAACAGACAAATGTAGGTTCTGTAATAGCACATCTCATTGCTGGTTGTGATACACTCATTGCTGACAGTATGTCTGCTGAAAGGCATAATAACATTGCAAGACTACTGGACTGGGGATTGTGAAAACACTACAGTGTAGAAGTAGCAGAGAAGCACTGGAAACCTGAAGCAGAAAGCATTGTTGGCAATGATGAAATTCTGATCATATGGGATCACACAATATCAGCAGTTAAGAAAATATATGCAAGAAAACCAAACATAGTAGTCCATGAAAAAGTGATAAATGTAGCATTCATCTTTGAAATAGCTACCCAGTAAATATATGCCATATGGACTGAGATACAAAGTCATAAAATAACAGGATTTGCAAATAGATACTAGACCAATGTGGGATAAATATATCCAGATAGTTCCATTAGTAGTAGAAGCACCAGAGCTAATAAGAAAGAATTTTCAGATATTCTTATGTTACCAGTGTATGCAACCCTACATGAGCTGCAGAAAGAAGCACTTTTAGACATAGTGTAGTTGCTGAGAAGTGTTAACATCGAAGACTGAAGCCGATTTCACGAAATCTAATTGCACCCTGACCCAAGAATGGAGTCCATTTCTGTTATGGTATTAAAAACCCAAAACATTTTGAGAAATTAAAAAAAGAGTAATACAAGTTTAATATGTTAGAATATAATGCATTCAACTTCAGTGTGTATTTTAGCCTGCTGAGTGATGTAAATTTGTTAGACAGGTATGTCTTGTCTTCTAGATCTAATTATGTCATTTTACCAACACATTTGCATGTTGCTTCCAAATGGAATAAAGTTATGGTGCTCCAATTAAATATTACTAACAATGGCAATTTACTAAAAAGAGATTAGAAAAGATTTCTAGTTTGGTTCCCAAGATGGAAAACAGATTTAGGTGTGCGTGGTAAAGAATGTCAGGAAATGACAGTGATACCTTTGGATAGATAAATCACAAAAGAATGTCAGAATGTGATGTGTGATACAGATGGAGCCAAATTTCATCCAAGTATTTTTGTTACAAGTCGTAACTTTAGAGTTCTTCACAAGAATCTGTAGTCCAGGTGGAGTAATGTAAAACTTACTGTCTTTTAGCACAGAGGATTAAGGCTGTAAGTTACTAATGAGCATCATCCTGTTGTTTCTACAAGATGAAGTAACAATTCCCCTACTGTGTCAGTATGAACTTCTCACTTAATTGAACAGCAGTTCATGCTTGGCTATCCCCCTGAAAAGAGATGAGAGGCACCAATGTATAAAAAGTTTAACTGGTTAACAAATTAATAAAGTAAAAGAAAAAAATGAATCTGGGTATTATATGTTCTAGTACCTCTGACTCATTACAAGGTAACATGGAACAAAGACTGCAAAATATTATTGTGAAAACAGTGAGCTCCTGTCTAGTTATCAAGCAAAATCTTAAGTGCATTAAAGGAAACTGGTCGCTTTATAATAGCAGAGAGTTTATTCCAGGATAAGTGTTAAAATAAATCTCATTCTCCTTGAACATATACATTTATGTATAACATAATTTAATACTGCATTTATATTAGTGTACCATTTTACAGCTCCAAACCTAAAAGTCTTTAACTTTCACATTATCTCTTGCTTTATAGGCTAAACATATTTTTGTCTATAACAAATCTATGCTATGCTATATAGTTTAAATTATGTCAACCTTTGATGGTATTCAAAACATTTATATGCAGGTAAAACTTCTGGTGAATATTCTGTTTGCACATTCTATCATCCCAAGATCAGTTTTAGAATTACTACAAAAAATAGAGTTATACTATACTGTAGCACCCCCAATGCAAGGTCTTCCCTGGTGAGATCTGACCATAAATCAGTCTCATTTGAAGTAACTATCACACCTGACCCCCCAGCAACAATTAAACTAAATAACTTCTACACCAATGCTTTATACAAACACCTGTATAACTGCATTGACTTGGCCATACCTGATAGGACCAAAACAAGCTCAGAAAGGAAGAGCAAACCTACCTGGTGGACAACTGCCATTAACAGGCTTTACAACAAGAGGAATAAATTGCTGTCTAAGAGTAAGAGGGAGCGAGCTCTAAACTGGAAACATTCCCTCCTCAGCTTAAACAAGCAAATAATACTTCTTGTGAAGTCCTCCAAAGCAAACTACAAATCCAAATTAGCTTCCTCAACTAAGGACAACAATAAGGCATTCTTTAGTTACATTCATAACCTGAAAGGAAAGGCTCAGATTTGTGATGAACTGGTAGTTAATGATACCACATATACTGAGCCTGTGGACATAGATAACCGGTTGGCCAACAAGTACTGTGAAAACTTCACTTCCCTCTCCCCACCACATGTACCCCATGAGATCCCTACCACCTGTCCCCTACTTTGTGTTTCTAAAGAGCAGGTCATAGATGCCTTCTCTAAGGCCAAAAACACAGCATATTTGGGACCAGATGACATCCCAGGCTATATCCTACATGGGCTGCAACAAGAATTAACAACACCATTGGGTACTGTTTTCAATCATAGTCTAAGCACTGGCTTCATCCCAGCTGAATGGAAAATGGACACCGTTATTCCCTTGCACAATGATGGTGCTTTCACTGACCCCAGGAACTATAGACCTATTACTCTGACTAGCCTTATCTGCAAGGCCATGGAGCAAATCATTATGGACCTTATCAACAAAGGTACATGTAATCTGCAATCACTTGACCCTAATCAGTTTTGATTTGTCAAAGCGAGATCATGCCTGCTAAACTTGGTGGTCTTCTTGGAGACAGTCACCAAGGCACTGGATGAGGGGGAATTTGTGCATACAGCCTACTTAGACTTAGCCAAGGCTTTTGACAGTATTCCCCATTCAGGCATCATTGAGAAACTCACCCAGCTAGAAATCAACCCTTATATCATTAGAGAGGTTGCTAACTGTCTCACTTATACAACACATATATTCAAAATAGGGGAATCCACATCCAACAGCAGACCTGTAACCAGTGGTGTTACACAAGGATTTGTCCTGGGACCTCTACTGTTTGAACTCTATTTCTCCAAATTACAAGCAAAAACTAAAGGTCTGTGGGTGACAAAGTTTGCTGATGACTGCAAACTGGGAGTGGTCATAGAATCTCCAAATGATGTCAACATTCTACAAGAGGGTCTTACATAAACAAATGATTGGTGCCAACATCATTGCCTTAACCTCAATGCAAAAACATGTATTATCATCCCTTTTGGTAAGAGCAATGTTCCTGCTAACTACCACATCAATAGCAACACCCTAAGTATGCACTCAGTGCTGAGAGACATGGGCATACAGCTTGACAACAACCCTACCTTTGATTGCCATGTCTCCACACTAGTAAGGAAGGCATTCTGTACTGCTTATGTCATAAGTAAGGGCATTGCCTCCATAAAAAAGAAGTTATAACCCCCATGTACTCTTCCCTCATCAGGCCAATCATTGAATACAATGCCCCTTTTGGTATGTACCTTTCCAAGCACCTGCAGCAATTGGAGAAACACAAAGGATCCTCACAAAGAAAATTCAAGGTCTTCAGCATCTGTCCTATGTGGATCATCTGAAATCACTGTCACTTTACTCTGTTTCATACAGACTACTCATTGATGATCCCTGCCTTGTATTCAAGGTAATCTCTGACCTTGCTTTATTGGAAATTCGGCATATCCGCAAGTCAAATGGTACACAAGTTACTCTCTCTAAAGGCCTTAACCTTGTATGTGATATTAATAGCACCTGCTGGAAGGACAGATTTGTCTCCCAGAGGTTACCACATCTTTGGAACAGACTCCCACTTCATGTCAAACACAGCAGTTAATTTCCCTTCTTCAAATGGAAGCTGGACGATTGGATGGGTAACTGTAAATTCACCCCAGGGGTTCCACCTGTGTCCCTCTTGGACACGTGCATTAGGTGCTGATTGTGGAAATAAGGGTAGAACTTGGCTAGGATTGTAAGAGCCGTAAGACCATTAGCCTAGTTACTTCCTATGATCCTGTGATCCTATATAGGGTGGATTAGGCTAAAAATAAGGCTTTTAAGTACTTGTGGATTCCTAAATTATATTGACCTCAAAAGTAAACTGTTTAATACATTCCCTTCAGGGCAATTTTGCATTTTCTTTGAATTTTAGCTTAATACTTATCCATACTCCTAATTCCATAATAACTTTCACTTCCTCAAAATGAGGTCACTTAAACTGATATCATTATTGAATAACTGCAAAAGTAAATTAAATGTCAACATCTGAACAAGCTGAGAGGATGATAAAAAGAAGAAAACATGTAAAGAGAATACATACAGGAGTACAAAGTGGGGTTGAGTGAATACGGTATAATATTTTAGGGGATGATATCCCCTTTTTGTATAAAGAATTAAGGGGATATGTGGTATGGGATGCACAGAAAAAATGAGTATATAGAGTGTAAAAGAGCTTGTGGGAAAAGACAGACAAACATGAAATAGTGAAACAGTGCAGACAAACTGGAGTGGTTGTGCACACATAAGGTTGGTGTGAGAAGAGATGGGTACATACATATAGAGAGTGAATAAATGGTGATAATGGGGGTTCAGTCATCCACTGGGGATGGGACATGACATAGTAGGAAGAGGGGAGCGACAGTACATAGGGAATATAGAATGGTGCAGACTGCCAGGGTCTGCCACTATGGCAAACAGATTAACTTAGAAATGATCACTGCCATTTGATAGCCTTTATCAGCCAGTATCATGGACCTGGATAGTCTCTGATGACCTAATGGCCAGGGATGCTCAGGCAAGTGAATAGACAATATTTTCAAAGACCCTCTAGAAACAACTGATATAGGCTTCCTGATGCCTGTCCACCACAGCTAGACCAACTGGTGCCACAGGTGATTAAATAGAGTTGTCAGCCTCAAAGAGGCTTTTACTGCTCTTGGATAAGGAAGCTCCATCCCCATCACTGGACTCGACCTGGTTCAGCTATGGCTAGTTGTGTGTGAGGTGCTTCTGCTTCCTCTTCATCTGAAGATGCCTCTGCATATAGGGTGCTGTTGTTGGACCTTTGCTTCCAAGTCTTGCAGCAGGTAAGGTTGGCAGCACTTTAATTCATTGCTCTAGATCACTCAAGCACAGAATGTCTACAGCTCATAGCAGCTGCTGGCCCAGATCATAGTCCAGCATAAGAATAATCATCATCAACCCCCTTTTGTCCTATTTTCTGTGGGGACCATGGTGTCATATCAATAGTCACTATATCTCTCTGTTCATTGATACTCTTCTACCTTCTTCAACAATCATGCCTGACTGTCACAGATCTTCTCTCAAACAATCCATCCACTTCTTTGCTGGACACCCTCATTTTCTCTTGCCTTCTTCTTGTCTGTCCCAAATATTCTTCAACAGATTGTCTTCTGCTTTTCTGTGCATATGCTGAAACCACCATCTTTGACCTTTTCTGCAATTGGAGCTACTTTGGCTTCTGCTCTTATTTTCTCATTTCTTTGTCTGACCCACAGTATGCATCCTATCACCCATCAGATGCATTTCATCTCCATCACCTCTAGCTTCCTCAACTGCTGTACCTTTACTGCCCAGATTTATGAACCATTATGGTCACACCACTGTTTGTACACATTATTTTTCAGCTTATTTGGCATTATTCTGTCATACACTACCCCTGACACTCTGTGCCAGTTGGCTGCAGCCCCTCTGATTCTAGCTTTGATCTCCTCATTCAGACTTCCCTTCTCAACCACTGTTCCCAGATACTTAAAGCTGTTGACTTGTTACACTACTTTCCCTTCTTTATCAGGTCTCAGTTTCTTCTGCTTTCCCCCATTTTCTGCCATTATAACTTTCTTGTCTGTATTCAGTTTCATCCCATGTACCTTCAGTTTTACATTCCTGTCCCCTATCCTTTGCTGATGTTGTTGCTCAGAGTCTGCCTGTAATGACAGATTGTCTACATACAGCAACTTTGTTGATGTGACCCCTCTGACCTGTTTGCTAATGTAGTCCACCATCATTGTGAACAGCAGTGGGTTCAGAACTGAAATCCAAGTCCCACTGAGAACCCCTCTGTGAGACTGGACACTGTTCTTGAGTCATTGGGTCCTTGTACATAGCTTGCACAAATTCGACTAATGTTTCTGAAACTTCCAACCACCACAGGACTGCCAAAATCAGCTATTTTAGGACCTTGGCATATGCTTTCTCCCAGTCTAGGAATGCATAGCTGGATTCTTTTCTCATTTCTAGCTTCTTCTCAAGTATCTCTCTGACTTCAAATGTCTGGTCAGTTGTGCTACATACTGATCTGAATCCGAAGTGCTCATCTTCCATCTTGCTTTCTGCTTCTCTATTTGTTTATCAATCCTGCGGGCACAGCAGCCACTTCATAAATTTCCTGTCAAGAAAATACTTAAAATATTTCCTTCAAATACCTACAGAAGCCCACCAATTTGCAATATTAGAAGCAGCAGCCATAGTTTCCCTACTGTCCAACTAAGTTCAGAAAGATGACAGACTCTCGCATGTAGATATAGGTGTAAATCACAAGTAGCTGCTTGCAAATGCCTTCACTGCTTATTAAAGCATCATGTGACCATGCACAGGTCTCCATCATAAGCTTATGATATAGTACCACTTGAATCATGCACTAACTGCATATAAATATTGTGATTTGCAAACCATAGTTAGGTGATTCAGACACATTCATGTTGACTATGCCAAAAAGTGCAGTGTCATCCCCTTTGGTAAAAACTCTGTACCCATGAACTACCACACAGGCAGCAATCTACTTAACACTGAATGTGTGATAAGAGACCTTGGGACCCAGGTGGACTGTAGTCTCTCCTTTGATAGTCACATCACCACAGTAGTCAGGAAGTCCTTCTACGTGGCACACCTCATCATAAAAGGGTTCTCATCCAGGAAAAAAGAGGTCATTGTTCCCCTCTACTCGACACTCATTAGACCCATTATAGAGTACAATGCCCCTTTTGGAATGTACCTCACAAGACATCTTCAGCTGCTGGAAAGGCCACAGAAGTACCTCACAAAGAGGATTACTGGCCTCAAACAAATGTCCTACACTGACCACCTCAAAAAACTCCAGCTTTACTCCATAGCATATCGCCTACTCCAAGGTGATCTCTGCCTAACATATAAAGCTATGTCAAACCCAGAGCTGTTGGACATGCTACACCTAAAGAAATCCCAATACCTCCGAGCTACACACTCTAGGGACCTAAACCTTGTCACCACAATAAACAGGACATGCTGGAGGGATAGATTCCTGTCCCAGAGACTTCCCATACTTTTGAACAGGGTACACATCTATATCAAGCAAAGTTCTTCACTAGCCCTCTTCAAGAAAAATCTTGATGAGTGGATGGGAAATAAGACATACACCCCAGGGATCACTTCTGTGTCTCTGCTCGACAGTGGCACAGGAAAATAACTTTCTTGGCTGGCGTAAGTCAGGGAACCTTGTTGGCTAGGTTTACGTAGGCCCTTGGGCCGATAGCCTAGTACCTACCTATGAACCTATGAACAAGCACATATTCAACTATGTAACATGTGAAAGGGTATAACATGTTGTTTGGGAACATCTCACCATTTTGTTCACAGTTTTGGGGAAGAACATGTGGCATGGCATACTTGTAAAATTGTGTTGTGTGTTATTTTCATATCTGAATTTCTCTGCTAAGATGTATATTTTTTTATTAGAACTGTGTGCACACATCAGGGGTGCTGATTCAACAGTAGTCAGGTTTAAAAAGTATATCATTATGATTTATTAATGGCCTATTTTTCTTGATAAGGGCAGGTTCAGAACATTACAAATAAAGCTTAATTTTGTGAGATGTCGCATAAACAGAAAAGTTTATTTTTTTCATCATGTAACTGCATGTCCAATTTGTTCACATAGATACTGCACGGGCGATATACTACCCTATAACCTAGGCTAGTCCAGTGATTATTTGTAGATGAGGAAAGACAATTATGACTAGCAATGCCCTTTAAATATTTCCAAGAGTTGAAGCAGAGGCAAATGTTAAGACCTGTAGTGGATGTTGGAAGCACATCTTTTTTTCTAAGGAAACCATAACAGCTACTTTTTAGTTACATGTGTAACATGCTGGCTATGGTCTGCTCAGAAATGATGTTACACAGATATTTCACCATGACTACCATATGGGCAGAAGTACCTCTGGCAGTGTACTGGTCACCCAACAACATGGCATACATCTCCTCACTTTCTGCCACATCTGATAGTCACATCCCAACATGAGTCAGTTATTTAAAACAGTTGTACATTGGGATATCACTGTACAGCATATCTCACCTAACCATTTTAAAGGCTAGCTTCTGTCATGAATCATTGCAGTATAACATACCAGGGCTACTAGGCCCTGAATGTTATGAATATATGCCTGTGAACAACAGCTATATCCACACTATCACAATCACAATGCATATGTATTGCTACATTCCTTATGCTTATAGCATTAATATTCAGTATGGCCAGAGAATCATCTGAAAGATAGAGTCCAAAAAATGTTAGTGCTGCAGAAAATGGCCTATGCCTGTTGGGCAGAAATGGAGCAGATAAATACTTGCAGAAGCAGATGTGGCAGCCCCTGGAACAGGACATCAGTGCCGTGGAAAGAAAGACGGGGACAATGGGCAAGTTTCATCAGTGCCTCAGAGATATGACTGTCTGGGCCTAGCACAAGGAAATGTCGACTGAAATTAGGTCTTCTGCCACAGAGGCTGGGCCCCCAGAGAATGCATGCTTCACTGATATGGAGGAATTTCTTGTGCCCCTGTGTGTAAACAATGAAACATGCATTGTCCATGGAGGTGGTCTAGATGTTGGTGCAGGGTAGTCTAACTCCCCTGTGTTTCTGTGGATGATAGACCAGGTCAATACTGCTCATCAGAGGTTTGTCCATACTGCTGTTAGACATACCAAGTTTAGAGAAATCTAACTTAATATGCATGATGCAAGTTTGTCTTCAAAGCATCTCAAGTCTGCAACAATATACTGCCACCATGGAAGATAAATTTGGGTACATCGTGATTTTCCTACACAAATGAGTCTATCATAAAATATCACACTGCCTGCCACTCTTGTTGGTACTCAAACCTAGACAACCATTGTCTCTATGCTCAACCCCTGTGACATATTTGCCCCAAACACATCTGTTTGTCTTGTGCCTCACCCAGTTTTTGACAGGTTTGAATTATTGTAATCACATCCCCTATGCAAATGATGATGTTGCGCCCCACAATACTCTCCATCCTGTGTTGTACTGAGGTGATGTCTGATGCACAGTGAGGCCAGATCATGTATTGGGCATAGTGTGATAATAAAACTGCATGCATCATATATAGTCATATATAGTCAATGTGACACTGTCACTTTGTGATTATCAAGACCCATAGATGTCAACCACACATCATTGTTTCATCATCTGCACCATATACTGCACCTGCTGCTGCCTTATGCATCTTTCTCTACTTATCTCATTCAGTTCCAGGTCCCTGCCGTTTCTGCTGGTGTTGTGGTATCTGGGATAGGATTTAACAGAGGAATGCTATTGGGATGACAACCTTGTTTCCACACAGTCATGTTGTGCAGCATGACACATACAGCAACCAGTTTGCAGGCTGTGTCACTGGAGTATTGCAGTGCCTAACAGATGAGACTAGGTAATGGAAACATGCCTTCTACATACCGAAGATCCACTCCATGACATTCTGGGTCTCAGCATAAATAGTACTATACTGCTTTTCAGATGTAAGTTTAGGATTAATTATAGTAGTCAAGATTTGGGGTTCTGGGATACCATTTTATACAATGACAGCCCTTTCTGGTCAGAAACATCTGTGATTTGGAACAAGGAAATGCTTTTAGTGCTGTTTGCTCAACTTATGGTACCTGTATCCCAGAGAGACATGCAGTGTTATAGAAGCTATGCATAGAAGTGGTTCTCTCCTATCCTGTCATAGGGAACTAGGTATGTTCACCCACATGCAGAGGTATAGTATCAAAAAACTTGTTCAGCTTTCATGAGGGAGATGCCTGTAATATACCTAAAATGTTCCAGTTGGTCACTGAAATGTCCCAGTAGCTATTATACTATGTGTTACATATACTTCCACAGGGACAGGATCACCACACATTCCCTTAGAGTCAGCATATGGATGAAACGTCTACCAAACTCTGTATTATGTCACAATCTACACAGAATTGGATATCAGTCAGCAGAAGCATAGCTGGCTCAACCAGCATGCCCTAAGCCAGTAAAATGATGTAGTGCCCATCATGTCAGCTCTTCCAGTGAATAGCAAAACAAAAAAGGACTTCTGCAAAATTGCATGATGCCAGTTGGATGGCTTCATCCTGACAGTACCTCCAATCTGTGCACCCCCATCCCCAAGCTTTTCATGTGCAATTTAGTAACAAAAAATCTTTATTTCTTTTCATTTAAACTGTAGCAAACTGCTTGCTACAAATGTAGTAAGCAGTTGCTGCAGTTTATACAATGTGTGGAATGCTACATTGCTCAGGTTTTAGTTTAAAAAAGAAACATATATTTTCTCCTTTAAACTGTAGCAATGCTACAGTTTAGAGCACACATGGAGACCTGCAGTGTTTAGGTTTGACTCAAAATGCAATACATGCTTTTAAAAGCTGATATGCATTAAAAAACAATTGAGATCAGATTATTGCAGTCCCCCAACACTTTGCACCTAGTGCATTTGCCCCCTTCTTCCACCCTAACTATGCTACTGACAATCTGCCACTAACATAGTTAGCCAGTCATGTGGTAAGAACAGAGGTTTATGTAGCAGATAACTGCTGCATAAACCCCTGTTCTTACTATGATCTGTCAAAATGCTAGTAAGTCAAGATCAGCTGCTACAAGAAGGAGTAAATGCTACTGAGAACAAACTTGCCAGTGAGAGTATTTTGCAGATATACAACTAAAATGTCCCATGTGCTGTGCATTTTTGTATAGTCACACAGTGCAATGCACAAGCTTCAACACATATGACTGAAATAAAACATTGCTCCTTTATCTTTTAATGCAGTTTTACATGTTCTGCATACTGTATATTGCAGGTTGCTGGGCTCCTACACAGCTTGCTTTTCTGAATCACACACTTCCTCCCCATGATTGCTAAGGTTACAATTTTCTTTTGTGTACAACGGAATTTGTTTATGAAGTCCTTTCTCTATGGGAGGTAGAAATACTTGATCTATATGATTTACCACAGGTTCCTCTACAGTTGGTCGAGGTGAAATTCCCCAAGCTTCTGTTCCCTGCAAAAAAAAATACATCGAGAGGCATAACACTGAATGTTGTTCTCCACTGATGATTTATTTCTTTGGGAGATTCCTGTGGAATTGGTATATAAAAGTTGTGTAGTGCAATGGAGCTTGACCTCCTGGAAAAAGTGCTTACAGTTAAACATTTTAGTCTTCTGTGGTTTGGGATTTTTTTTTTTTTTTTGGTATTTTGGATCTAAGACTTTTAGAAATTGGCAATTCATGGTAGAACACTTACCACATTACTCCATCTTGCTTTATTAAAATGCTGGATTATTCTCAGCATGTTTCGCTAAATAAATGCAGTGCTTTAACTTTAAGTTCAACCCTATTTCTCTGGAAAATATTGTAATTCTTCCTTTAATATCACTTTCTTAGATGTCATTAGACTTGTTATTGCCTTAAGATGTTTGCATGATTTCTAGGCAAACTATTATTTTGTGTGTGTGTGTGTGTGTGTGTGTGTGTGTGTGTGTGTGTGTGTGTGTGTGTGTGTGTGTGTGTGTGTGTGTGTGTGTGGACTCTACAGAACTCTGGTATACTGAGGGATATTGAACTTAAAAAAAATGTAAATCTTTAATCATTTTAAGTAACATAGTGTTCATTTTCATTAATATTTACAGTGATGATGACATTGTGTTTGAAGACTTTGCTCGTCAGAGACTGAAAGGAATGAAAGATGATAAAGATGAAGATGAAGATGCAGTAAACTCAGCCAGCTTCAATGACCGATAGACATGGACATGATAAAAAAATGAATAATGAAGTACTGGGATTTTTCATGTTCATTTTCAATGACAGTGATATCTTTCTTGGATTATGGTCATAAAAAAAGAAGAAAAAAATGTCATTGAGTTTGTTTTCATTCATGGTAACTGTGTTTTGTTATCTTAAACAAAATGTGTTTTAAAATGTAGTTTACTTAGCCGTGTACGTCTCAAACCCTGATCATGAGGTAGCAATTTCAGTTAGTTTTTGTATTCTTACATGAGGAATACTGTTAAATATTTTTGCATGTTTTGAACACTACTGAAATTTTATAATGTCTAATGATTTCATACAGCATATTGTGAAAGGTTCTAGCAGGAAGGTGGAGCTCACTAAAAATATTTTCTTAAACCCGGGCCTTAACTAAATATTTAACATGAAAAAAAACAAAATTTCTGTAAGAAATATTTCTACATATGGCAACATATGAAAATGAATCTGTTTCCATTTAGGGACAATTAAAGCATGCCACCAAAGTAAAAATGTTAATATATCTCAGAAATTGTTAATTGTATACCATTGTACAGTGTGCCTACTTTATTATAATGACATTTATGACAGTTGCTAGCCATAAAACATTTATAACTGTGAGAATGAATACACTGCACATCTAGTTTCAGAGACCTGCTTGCAAAGATGTTCTACCATGGTTGAATAGTAAACTTCATTGTATCTATAAGCAGATATTGCCCCATTAGAAATCATGCCCTTGCAGTACTCTTATTATAAACAAAATCTCTCATTAACCGAAAAATTACCAAGTCACCTTGCTGAACATTTATTCCTCTCCAGTGGCTGATGGAAGATCGAATGTGTTCACAGGATAACAATTTTCTAGATTAAAATACTTAATTTATGTATGTCTGTTTTGGTGGGTACTCTATTTTTCCAAGATACTATGTGCATTTTTATGACAGTGTACCCAAGATCAACTACTGAATAGCAACAGTGATGTGTGGTCAGTATGGGCAAGGTAGGCACTACCATTCTTAAATATGTTGACATTTTGTGTATAATATAAATAAAATATGAAATAATCAAAATGCTTGTATATGTGTTACTAACCTCTTCCTACTAAGGGTACTAGCATTTCATTTTACTTGCATAATGGTAGAATGAAAGTAAACTAACAAAGACTTTAGAAAACAGAAGATCACTGACTTCATTGCTATGGTGGTCTTTTATTTTTTTCTAAGCTCATGAGGCTAGTGGCCTTGCTGGTCTCATGTTTATTATTGTTAAAGGACTTTGCCACATGAAAAAAACAATAAGTTTATCTAGATTGCATATTGCCTCCATTAAGCATTCTGCTGCTCCTCTGTGAATATCTACTTATTCAGTTCTTCCCAGCTGCCCCTTGCCTTCTTGAATGTATCTGTGTAGTCCCCTTCTACCCAATTGGTTTGGCTTTACTTGCTTCTTTGCCCCCTTCATGTGGTGGTCTTCCTCCTCCTCGTTAACCTCAAATTTGATACCCTATCTTATGCATATTAATACTGCATCTTCATCCCTCCCTTCTATGCTAATTTTAAAGAGGCTGCGTTTAGGAACTCTATGTCACCGCCCCTTGTTTCTGTGATATCAGCAATATTCACCCTTCATTCTAGCAACACTGTATGCAGCTCCTCATCTACCTAACCACGCTGTTTTCACTGTAATGACTTTCTCTCTATCTCCCATGCTTGTTACATTGCTATTTTCTAAACCATGATGCATTTCTTCTGGAAGCAAGACCATTTTTTACTTTGTGAAATATTAAAAAAATAATAGTTTACATCACTACAAACTGGAGAGCTAGTTCTGTTAATCAGCAATTCAACCTCACTGTGAAGAACTTCACCAAAAAAAAAATCTAAGAAAATGATGACCACGCATCAGCCTTCACACCTGCTCTGCTTTTCATTGTATTTCCATATATTTATTTCTGTTATCACCTGAGAGCAACATGCAGCACATGAACTTCTAGTTAGGGAAATTGTATTACTGTATCCCTATTCTTGAATTCAGATTGAAGATTATGAAACTGCATTCTGGTGTACAGAGCAACATGTCCCCTAAGCAACAAAGAAAAAGTGGATAGAGAAAAGAATCATAATACGTAACAGACTATATTACCCACTTTAACCTGAATTACTGTGGTCATTTCAACAGTATAGTAAACTAGTACTTCAAAAATGAGTGTAACTAAATATAGATTAAAGTGCATTTTCATGTGTTGAAGCATATAATTATGATTTTGCAAAACACAAGTATTGCAACATGATGTTTGATTTTTTTTAGTTTCATGTTTATTCAGTTTTATTCTCTGCACACACACACACACACACACACACACACACACACACACACACACACACACACACACACACACACACACACACACACGCACACAATAATGGCACAGAAGGGACTGAAGAAAAGGTTAGATGCAAAACTTCCTTCACTAAATGAGCAGGCCTAATTTACATTATAGTTTCAGAACTACTTCATCACGTGGGGATTTTCAATGCAAGAAGATTCCCCTTGCAAGATTTAGTTGACAACGTGTCCTTCTAGGAAATAAGAAACACTATTAATACTTTAGAATGGAAATACAGCAACATATACATTCATTTTGTTAGTGAGGCATTGAGGCTTCAGTCTTTCTTGATATCATGACAGAGGTATGAAGCTATGTGAAATTTTTCAGGGAAGTCATTCTTATCAACAAACTAAAATGCAAGACTAACACTTTTTGCATCAAAAACTGTGCACTGTAAGAGGCTATATTCAACTCCAAATATGCTTTTTTGCTGACACTTGCTTTAGAAAGCGACCATTGCAGTCTATGTAGACCTGTTATTACTGATAAGATAAATACTGAGCACAATCCATAAGGTAATTATGGTTAGGGTGTTCAAGAACAGTAAGCATAAAAATCTATGTTGAGCTCTACCAGTATAAAAATATATATGTGAAAAAGGAGAAATCTACTACAATTGTATTTATTTATTTACTGAAATTTGTTTACTGGAAAAGTCAGATGGGGCAGAGCTGCTCTTTTTCATTGGAGGCCTAGAGTGAAAAGCTCCAAGGTATCATATTTAATGCAATCAGTGTTTACAATAACAAATTTTAAAATACAGTTTCAGTGAATACATAGCATAATAGTCAGTATAATAACATTTGTATTGATAGTCACAAACACTAAATTTACAAGCCTCGTACTGAGATTTTACAGATAGAACAGTGGTGTATAATATAGGTAGAAGTAATTTAAGGAATACAATAGAGTAAGGTATAAGAGGAGATAAGCAATTCTGAGTGTTAACAGAGAATTAGTAATAGAACAGCAATTTTGTTGTGCTAATTAGAAGTAGGAACAGTAGTTTACAAAATACAATCAAATTTGATATTCGAAGGGGATAAGCAGATTAAATTATTTAATGCTATAAAAGGAGGTAAACGAAAGGAGATGAAGGGTGTTAGAAAGCCATATCCTAGATGAAGTGCAGGGACAAAGCCAGCAGGCAGAGAGGAAGACTTTTGGTAATGGTTTAAAAAGATGAAGGTGTGTGATAGAACTGATGAATATAGGAATTGTATTCCAAGTTCTAGCTACACTATTGGAATAGAGACTGACCCCAGCAGCCCTTTGTGATTTGTAGATGGTATGCAGTTTATTATTTGACTGAAGGGGTGATTTGGAAGATAGTACTGGAGTAGGGGAGTCTAATAGCTGGGCAGGTGTATAAGGTATAGATGATTTTATGGGTTAAGGTGAGCTGAGTATAAGGGATGTGCTAAGGAAGCTTGAGACAGTTATGTGTTTTTAGTGCTAAACAGTAGGGGGGGGGTCCGGTAATGCTTGTTGAAAGCAAATCTGGCAACTTTGTTATAGCAACATTCAAGCTTAGAACTAAGTGTGGCTTGTAGTTTCAGTCATGTCATGGGATCCACGTAGACGAAATAGTAAGAGTTAAGTGATAGCTAGAGTTACTTTGGCAGTCTGTAAGGAATTTCTTTACTCTGTGTAGGGTGTCTAGTCTTTGATGGGTTTTCTTGATGCTGTTGTAGATATATAAATTTAATTTTCTATTGTTGTTAATTGTCATACCAAGTAGTTTTGCATGTGGAGTTACTTCTTTCATGGTATTATGTAAGGAAGAACTCTTAAAAGTTTTTTTTTTCATGGAAATTTGCATTTTTTTTGGGGGGGGGTTAGGACAGGTGATTATCCTGTAGCCAACTTTCAACAGAGTTAAAGGCTTCTTGAATAATTATCTGAGGATGGACTAGGTTGTCAAAAATGCATATTAGGCTAGAATCATCAGAATATTGCGTGAGTGAAGCTTGTTGACAGGATTAATGTAAATTGTTAGTGAATATATTAAAGAGCAGAGGGCTGAGAATGGAACCCTGTGGCACATCAGTATCGATAGGAATGAAGGGAGAAAAACTGGAGAGTCATTTAACAGACTGGTATCTATTGGTTAAGTAGTTAGTAATTCCTGATAAATTACTATTTATTCAAAGTTTGAAACGTGAGTAACAAGTTATGAAATATGTAACAAATGTTTTAAGGTCTGAAGACTGTGTTTTTCTTGTTGTACTAAATTTATGTATACAGTTCAATCTATAACAAAAAAGTCTGCCTTCCCCACCTGTAGTGCCATAAGCCATGAGTTACAAAACAGAAAAAATGGATTGCTGGCAAGAAGGATGGTGAAGTACATGCAATTGTGTTTAGCAATCACTGCAGTTCACCACAGTAAGCAAATTTTCAGTCAAAGTTGAATTATTTGCACATAAGACATAATATCATTGTCATACTGTTTCTTACAAATTAGTTTTTTTTTCTCACCTCTCCCCCCAAAATAAACAATACATATGTGCATGCATTTGTAGATATATGTTCTTCATATTGATCACTGCTGCAGTAGCCTTAGCTATATGGGTTATATCGTGCCAAGGATATACATACATATATATATATATATATATATATATATATATATATATATATATATATATATGTATATATAAAATATATATATATGGGTCTACTTTGTTTCATTGAAAACTCATTTCACTGAATTTCAATTCACCCTGACCAAATTCCTGAAAGCTCAAATTACTGAAAACTCATTTCACCGAATCTCATTTCATTGACGTGAAGTACTGGGACTGTGTAGAGTACTGTAAGGCAAGGAAAAGGTATATGCCCTTTTCCCCACTGTAGTGTGATTCTGGAGTTAGCATATATAGTTAGGGGGTTTGGGGGCACAGCCCCCACATTTAGGGGTGTGAGGTCGTAACCCCCCACTTAGTTTGAATTTAGGTTCATAGGTTCATAGGTTCATACTAGGCTATCTGCCCGAGGGCATTTACAAGCCTAGCCCATAGTTTTGTGGCTTACGCCACCCCTTTAGTATGGGGAACTATACCCATTATTTTGCTGTGCCTCTGTTGAGCAGTGACACTGAGGTAATCCCTGGGGTATATCTGCGATCTCCCATCCATTGGTCAAGATTTCTCTTGAACAAGGCCAGCGAGGTGCTCTGCCTCACATATACCGGGATTTTATTCCACAGCATAGGAGTCTTTGGGTGATGAATCTATCCCTCCAGCGTCCTATTAATAGCCGTGTCGAGGTTTAAGTCTCCCCCTTGTGGCTCTGACGGATCTAGATTTTTGAGGTGAAGCATATTCATCAAATCTGGGTTTGACATGGCCTTGTATGTTAGGCAAAGGTCACCTCTGAGCAGACGGTATGCGACTGAATAGAGCTGGAGTTCTTTCAGTCTGGCAGCATAGGACAGATGTTTGAGACCCTTTATCCTTTTGGTGAGGAACTTTTGTGGCCTCTCCAGCTGCTGCAAGTGTCGGGTCAGATACATTCCGAATGGGGCATTGTACTCAATCATTGGTCTGATGAGTGATGAGTATAGGGAGACTATGACCTCCCTTGATCTAGATGAGAATCCCTTCATGATAAGGTGGGCAATGTAGAAGGTCTTCCTAACTACTTTAGCTACATGGGTGTCGAATGACAGACTACTATCAACCTGGGTCCCCAGGTCCCTGATAACTTCTTCTATGCTCAGTGGATTGCCACCTATTTGGTAGCTAGGGGTAACCTTGTTTTTCCCGAAGGGTATGACTATGCATTTTGGCATTTAACTTTAGGCCATGGCTCTGGCACCAGTTATCCGTTTCTGTGAGACCCTTCTGAAGGATATCTGTGTCAGATGTGTTTTCCACTATGGCGCCCAGTTTGCAGTCATCTGCAAACTTTGTCAGCCATAACCCTCCTGTGTTTGCTTGTACTTCCGCAAAGTAGATGCCAAACAAGAGTGGGCCCAGGACTGAGCCCTGTGGTACACCACTTGTGACAGGCTTTGAGTCTGACATGGCGCCAGCAACTCTGACCCTGTGGGTTCTGTCACTCAGCCAGTTTGCAACCCATCTTGTGATGTATGGGTTAACATTTAAGCTGATGAGTTTTCAATGATACCGAGTGGGGTATTGTATCGAAGGCCTTCGCCAGATCGAGGTAGGCTGTATGGACTGCCTTTCCTCATCAATGGCTTTGGTGACTGTTTGAAAAAGTCAACCAAGTTTAGAAGGCATGATCTGCCTTTGACAAAGCCAAACTGGGATGGATCCAAAGTCTGCAAATTCCCTATGTCTTTATTTATGAGGTCCATTATGATCCTCTCCATGGCTTTGCAGATAAGGCTTGTCAAGCTAATGGGCGGTAATTTCCAGGGTCGGTGGAGGCACCGCCTTTGTGAAGTGGGACCACAGTTGCAGTGCGCCACTCCTGGGTACGTATCCAGAGGTAAGACTATGATTAAACAGCTGTCCTAGCTGTGGGTTTAATTCCTCGTTGAGTTCGTGGAGCACACAGCCGGGGACACCATCAGGTCCCATGGATGCTGTGTTTTTGCTTTGGAGAGAGCAGTTCTCACTTGGGCGTTGGAGATGTTTGGGGGCTGCAATCGCTTGGTATAGATATCTCTCCTTTTGGGGAGGGGGAGAAGTTTGCACTGAACCTGTCAGCCAGTATGTTGGCAATGTCTGTAGGATCAGTAATCTTCACATCATTTTGAACTAGTTCTGAGCATATCTGGGAGGTTCCTCCCAGGTTTCTAACATAGCTAAAGAAGGCCTTATGATTGTCTTTTGAGTCTTTAGCTATTTTTCTCTCAAAATTTGCTTTGGATGATTTTATGAGAGCTCTTAGTTTTTACTTATAGTGATCAAGGGTGTCTTACCTTTTAAGGATTTTGCTCTATCTTGTAGTAGCTTCCTCCTTTTGTTGTAGAGTTTGTTTATGGCTGGGGTCCACCAGACTGGACGCTTGCCTTTGGTACAAAGAGTCTTTGTTTTGCTTGGGATTGCCTTATCCATGCAGTCCTGCAGGTGCTGGTAGAAGGCATTTGTAAGTGATTCAGCGGCTTGAGTACTGTTTTCCGCCGGCTCGGGGCCTTAAAGGAGACCACACTAGTCTTTAGAAGTGTGAAGTCGGCTTTCGAGAAGTTCTTTACTGTGGTCTTTTTATTTCAGGTGGGGTGGGATGAGGACCTCCAGCGAGATTAGTTTGTGATCTGATCTCACCAGTGAGGGGTATACTTCCGGTGTTGAACATTGTGCTCCCATGTTCGTGATGATGAGATCAAGTATGTTTTCTCCTCTTGTGGGGATGGTGACTAGTTGTTCCATGGCATTTGAGTTTATGAATTCCAGGAACTTTTGGGCTAGGGTGTTTGGGCTTGAGTAGTGTTCCCAGTCTATATTAGGGTAATTGAAGTCACCTAGTATGATGGTGTTTGGTGATACATTTATCCCTCTAGTGTTTTCAGGAAGGCCATGTGAGGTTCCTGAGTTTGTGAGGGTGGCCTGTAACATGCTACAATTTGCAGAGCAGTCTTGCCTATGGTTAATTGCACCTGGATGGTCTCCGATGCATCGTGCGTTGCCACCAGTCTTGAGGTGTGGGTGTCTTTGATGAATATGGATACCCCTCCTTTCTTGGTATTGTCCGGATTTTGGGGCGGAACGCATGATAAGAGGTAAAACCTGATAGTGCTGGGGTGCTCTCAGGAGCCTTGAACCAGGTTTCTGTCACTGCACAGACATCGATGTTCTCCATACTGAGAAGGGCCTCGAGCGTGCATTTTGAGATTTAGACTTCTGGCATTGAGCAGCATTACCCTTAGTTTTTCCTTTTTGTGTTCTAGGGTGGTAGGTTTAGAATTTGAGCCTTGCCTAAAAAGGCACTATGGGGTGGCAAGAGCCTTTGCCAATATCCGGAATCCCAGGGGTGACAGGTGCAAGCCGTCCTTAAGCAGCGTGACTTGTCCAGCATGTCATCCCAGGCAGACAGACATTGGATCCCCTTTGAATGACACCAGAGTTTAAGCCAATTGTTAAAGCTGATCATCTTATCTCTGTATTGTGGCATCATTCTTGGTGAAGGTAGGATACTGCTCAAGGTCAGGGTCATACCTGCCTGGGCTACATAATCAGAGAGCTCCTCAATGTCTCTTTTCATGTAGTCCAAGGAGGTACGTCTCAGGTCGTTTACACCAGCGTGGACAATGACTGAGTCGTATTTGTACCTGCTGTTGAGAGACCTGAGTGCTTGTGTTATGTGGCGGATTCTAGCACCCGACAGGCAGCTTACTGTGACCTTCTCCTTACTCAGTCTGGTGAGCGGGACGTCAGTGTGTCTGACTATGGAGTCACCAATGACTAGTGTGTCTGGCATTGTGTTTGGCCTTAAGGGCTGTGACTGTTTGACACTCTGACTGTGAGGTCTATGTGTTGCAGGTGTTGTGTTCTGAGGTGGTGGTTGTTTGGGTGTCTGCTTTGGTGGCCTCTGCTGTTTTGGTAGATTTTGATCAGAGCCTTGATGAGTATGTCTTTGTGTGTTTATGTGTATGATTTGAGGTTGTGATGGTACTATGTGAGACTGGGTCTATAGTGTGTGTGGTAACCTTCTCCTCCTGACTGGTCTTGCCAGTCCTATGTTGAGAGAGCTCAGCCTCCAGTTTGGCCGTATAGTTGCATCTCTCGCATGTATTTGTGTTTTGTGGGAGGAGGAGAGGGTTGTCTGTGTACATGAGGCAATTGTAACATTGCCTCAATATTCCCAGGTTCACCAGCTGAGCAGGAGAGGACACTAGCAACTGATCCTCGACATGCTAGAAGGACTAGACAAAAAACTTTAAAAGAGATTCCGGGGATGTGGGTGACCGAGAAATGGGGTTTGCCTTTTGGGGTGCTATCTATAAGAGTGCCGTATCAAGGTAATAAGTACTGTAGGAGCAAGTGCTAGGTTTAACAGATAGAGAAAAGTCTACTTGGAGTCAAGTAGAGATGATCTTTTTAGGTATTAGAGAAAGTGCCAGTAACAGGGATGCTTAAAGGTAAGATTGAAAAGAATGCACTCTGCAGTGTGCACTAGAGAAGTTAGATATGAAAGTAGGTAACTTGAGTTTTACCTGTTTAAAAAGTTAAGGTTTAGTGGAGAGTTACTATTTTTAAAACAGCAAGATGGACTGAAAGGGGTGGTTACTTTTTTTATTTTGGTACTATGAAATACTGTAGGATGGCCAATAAATTTAAATAATTGAAGGGGTGGGATTTCAAAAGTGATGGTTTTGTGATTACTCACATAAGCCAGTGAAAGTAGAGAGAAATGAGATATATGGTCAGATTAACATAAGAGGCGGGCAACTAGAAAGACAGTGGTATTTAACAAGACAACTTAAATGGGTGGGAGGGAGGGAAAAATTCTGCTTGACTCAGAACAGAGAGAGCTGTGGTCTCTTTTGAAGTTTTAATATGCTGTTTAAAACAGAATGCAAGCAAAACACAAGATAAAGAAAACAAACTACAGTATTCAAAATATAGAAAGGCAATACAGAAATACAAAAAGTAACAGCAAACTAACCTTTCCTTCACAGCAAAGAGTTAGTCATTGGTGTTGTAATATGCATGTCTGTGGTTTAAAATGTATTGTTTTGACGCTTTTGGTGAAATATAATATAAAATCAACTAGGTGGGGGCTAAGCATACATTCAAAATGGCACTGATCTTGCACGTGCTCAGTAACATATATGCATGGGCTGTCTAGCTACAGTGGCTGACTAGCTTCAGTATACACACTGATCTACATCCTCCCTCTTTAGTTTGTTTGATATTGCAAACTACAAGAATAAAGGTATATTTAAGAGCTAGACATTATTTCAACATTTCAACAAAACATAACTGACTTCAAGTCCAAGTCGCTGTGTATTTAGGATTGTGTTTGCAAATTCTACCCGATCTAGTTACATAGAAATTCTAACAGGGTTTAACAATAGGGAACAGTCTCTGGGGATTCATTCAATACTGAAATATCTGGGTTTACATCATAGTTGTTTGAAGAAAACACACTGTCCTTTTGAATTTGAACAGTTGATTAGTAACTCTGGAAATTAGAATCATTGGCACAGGCAATCTGTTGTGGCACTGGTTCTGAGACAGGTAACATATGTCTACAATTGCTTCTATAATCCATTCCTTCAGATTGTATGATGTAAGATCTCAGCTTCTCACAAATGTCCTTCACAATTCCTACACGATCATGACCTTTGGATGTTTGCATTTTCACAACTTCTCCTTGTAACAATGGTTGAAGAGATTTACTGGTTTTATCATAGGGCAAATTCTGTGACTGACATTTTCTCAAAAGTTGAACCTTGACTAGTCTATTTTTCTTTGCGTTTGGTACTAACAATTGTTTGCTGATTGGAAGAGTTGTTTTGTCTGTCTGGGCATCAACCTTTGAGCAGGTGAACCAAGCAAGTAGTCTCGAGGAGTGTTTGTGAGAATCAATAAGTTAAGGAAAATATTGGTATCATCTCCTTTGGAATTTTCCAACAAATACTTTGCACTCTGAACTGCACTTTCAACTAGGCCATTGGCTTGTGGATACTCAGGACTACTGATAACATGAACAAAGTCCCAAGACTAAGCAAATTACTTGAACTGCTCACTAGTAAACTGTGCACCACTGTCAGACATGACTGTGTGCGGACTACCATGGACAGAAAAATCTTCAATTTTGTAATCACTGTGCTAGACGTCAAGTTAGGAAGTAGGTCAGTTTCAAACCAGTTTGAGTAAAAGTCTACTAACACTAAGTAATTTCCTTTGAAAATATCTGTAGCAACCATCAACCATGGTAATTCAGGAATATGGTGGTTTGTTTTGTTGATGTGGTTTGGTGTTGTTGAAAATTACATGTGCTAGAGTTTCCTCCTCTTTATCTTTAGACATAGAAAGCCAAAATACAATGCTGTTTGCCCTTCTTTTGGTTGAATCAGTACCTGGGTGACCACAATGCAAAATGTTTGATATATTCCTGTTGTAATGCTTTAGACATTACCACTTTTGAACCTTTCATGATGATTCCATCTTCCATCATGATGAGCTTCTCTGTGTAAGGAAAATACTAATGAATGTCAAGTAGTAAACTGGTTTGTCATGTTGGCCATCCTTGACAATGTCTTTTAGCTTCTGGAGAATTGGGTCTGAAGCTCTGTGATTTCTTAGTTCATCTAGCTGTGATGAAAAATTTCTGATTCCATAACTTCCATGACGTCAAAGTCTGCTGTTTCATTTTTGTGCTGCTCTGTTATTTGTCTGGGTGTGCATGACAAAGCATCAGCAAGGTACAAGTGTTTATCTTTTTTGTAAACAGTATTGAAATTGTATGTTTGTAATTTTAACCATTGCACTTGAGCTGGGGCTGTATGCATTTGCTTTTTTAAAATTGTCACTAATGGTTGGTGATCAGTCCCTATTTGGATAAGTTTGCTATAAATATAATCATTGAACTTCGAACATGTGAACACTACTGCCAAAAGTTATTTTTCTATTTCTTCATAATGTATCTCTGTTTGACTTAAAGTTCTTGTTGTATAAGCAACGGATATGCCTTCTTGAAGACATGCTGCAACAAGGCCATACTTTGAAGCATCACAAGAAAGAGTTACAGGTTTGTGAATATCATAATATCTCAATGTGGGTGGACTGGCAGTTTTATTTTTCAGAATATCAAATGCTCTTTGGTGTTTTTCCAACCAGGGCCAGCTAACATTTTTGCATGTCAACTCGTGTATTGGTAAAGAAAGCTCACTCAGGACTGGAATGAACTTTCCTAAATAGTTGACCATACCTAGAAAACATTGTAAAGATGTGACATTCTCTGGAACTGACATTTTCACAATTGCTGTTTGCTTAAATGGAGCTGGTTGTAAGCCAGAACTGGTAAACAAATTATATCACATAAGTAACTTCTTTCAGCTTGAATTTACATTTCTGAGGACTCTGTTTGAGATTTACTTCATGTGCATGGTCTATAACTTTCCTGAGATTTCTATCATGTTTTGTTTACCATTGCCTCCAACAATAATATTGTCTACTATAATAGCACATGGATAACCAGAAAATATTTGTTCCATGGCATGTTGAAAGACTTCACTGGTAGAATTGATTCTAAATGGCATTCTTAAAAACCTGTATCTACCAAAGGGTGTACTGAGTGTAGTTAATGATGAAGATTTGCGATCCAGCGAAATTTGCAAAAAAACAGCTTTTAGCATCTAAGATTGAAAAAAACAGAGAAATTTGGCATGAGAGTGGCTACCTCTTCTACTGTAAACATCAAATGATGAGGACACTTAACTGCTTTGTTTAGGTCTCTTGGATCAATACATATTTGAATATCACCTGAGCTTTTCTTATGAGCAACAACCATGGAGGATACCCATTCAGTCAGTTCTTCTACTGGAGTAAGGACACCTACAGTGACCATTTTGTCTACTTCTGCTTTTACTTTACTCTGCATTGCTACTGGAATCTTCTATGCTTGTCTAACAACTGGACTTCTTTCATGGTTTAAATTCATGGAATATGTGACTGGAAGTTTGCCAAGCTCATCTTTGAAAATGCAAGCATACTCATTAAAAAAATATCATTGTTATTCATACTTACATTGTGAACATCTTTATTAAAATAAATCAGGTTTATATTAGATGACTGAAAGCTGAGAATATCGAAGCTCCAAACCTTGAACTGTAAACCTCGAAATGGGAAAACATTGAAGTGTAAATCGGGGATCGTCATAGAGTGCGAGAAGGGAAGATTTCCCTTTACTGCACTGTAGTGCAATCTCAGAGTTGGTATATTTAAGTAGCGGGGGGTGTGAGGGGTGCTGGGGTCTTGTCTCCCTGCATAGAGCCTTTTTTGTGTTGTTTTGGGTGTGTACTGTTTTTTTTGTTTCATGTTCGATGTTTTCCGGTTTCAAGGTTTTCAGTTTGAGGTTTGGAGCTTCGATATTCTTAGCTTTCGCTCATCTGATATAAACCCAAGAAATCAGTCCAATTCTCAGACAGTCTTTGAGGCCTAACAGTGACTACACGTGTCTTCTGACTACATAGAACTACAAGTCATAGCTGTTTCCAGCCGAATGGCATGAAAGAACTACTGTACCAATTTAAATCTCTTCACCACCACTTTTCCTCTGCACAAAGGTGGGCCATCTACAGACCCTGAAAACTACAGACCTGTAAGTCTCATTACTCTTATATGTAAAGCTATGGAAAGAATTATCATAGAGATGATCAAAAGAGGTATAGTAAACCTCCAGGCACTGGACTCAGCCCAGGTTTGGTTTCATCTGGGGCAGATCACGCCTACTCAATCTGGTGGACTTTTTTGAAAAGGTCACCAAAGCAATGGATGAGGGTAAAATCATTCACATTGCCTACCTTGGACTAGTAAGAGACGTTTTATTTGAATTTATAATTTATTTGTTATCTCTGTTTTTCACTGTTTATAGGTAGGAATGGCTTGCTTGTTAACAAGCTTTACGTTGATTCATATTTTGTTCTTTTACCTTTAATTTCACTGTTGGATATTATAAAGGGATAGGTTTTAGACAGGCAAACTCTAGCCATCCCAAGAGGCTTAGACAGCTATAGATTCACATAGACTGCATAGAGGAAAATCCTGAGCATATCTGAACAATCCTACCTTGGTTTGTGATTTCTTGACTTTCACTGTTAAAACGTAGTGGAACTGTGAGCGATACTGAGCAGAAGCTACTATGCACCTTCACATGCGACATAAAGGAATTACAACTTTTGTCTGTCTTGCAGAACTTGTATGGTCAAAGCAACTTTACTGTACTTACTTTTGTATTTAGTTGCATATTGTTCCTGTGATTTTTTTTTTGTCATAGAAGTTGATTTAAGTTCTTCTTGAATTCTGTGATTAGTGAATTTGTTTATTCTTTTTTTTACAATATTTTATTCATTTGAAACTGAATATGGATTTTTTAAATGAGTATGCAGTTAACCATTTGCTAATTCACAAATATCTTGTACAGCGTAATAAATGCTATGCATATTTAAAGGTAACACCTGATAACTCTGGTGGTTGTTGTTCCTCATATCAAAGGTTGGATGATTTGCTTACCATTGTTAGAAGTAAATCTAAACTTAATGATGATGACTGTACTTGTACAATTGGCATGGCTTGGAGAACTGTTGTTTTGTATATTAATGACTGGACTGGTGAAGTAAATAATGTTAGGCAAAGAACAAATGAACACATTTAGGAAATGATGCATCTATTGCCTGTGAAGATTATTCAACCCCTATGAAATAAGACGATGCCCCTGACAACTCTGGAATTCTGGATGCAAGTATTCAGCAATCTGAGGATCCAGTTTGTTTAGTAGGATACAAAAAAAGAAAGAAATGAAGAAGTTCATAAAAAATAAGGAAGAAAAAGTGTTCATTTGGGAGCCTATAAAAACAAGAATATCATACCAAAAACAATCTCTACCAAAACTAAAAAGGGGTTTAAATTTGCCAGATTTTAAACTGTACTACACCATTATCAATAGCAGCAGAATATTAAAGATAGCAGAATATGCCCCTTCTACCAACAAATGGTCTCCAGTTTGGCTCAAAATATATCATAGTTGTATCAAGCCTCTAGAAATTAATCCTAGAGCTCTTCCTTTTCTAACCAAAAAAGATATAACAGCTTATAAGATCATTGACCCTCTAAAACACTTCATTATCACACTCCAAATGTTGTTCATTTCCCTTGATCTTGGGCCAACAATGGACATATTTCAACCAATCCATAATAACCCAGACTTAAAAATTAACAACTCAATGTTAAATCTCAACATCTATCCTTTATTAAAAGACTTGAGAATTTGAGATCTCTACCCTTATCGCAACTATACAATTACAGACCTGAGATCTCAACTTAATTTACCAAAATCCTACACAATTATCTTGAGACAAATTAGAGAAGTATGTTCCAAGCACTTTCAAAACACTAAATTAAATAAGGTGGATATAAACAATTGTGAAACTCTATGGAACACAATGCTAGCCAGGAAAGAAACAATATCCAACACATACAAATTAATATCCAAGATTAACTTCAAAGACAATATACTTATCTCTAACAATTGGTTTAAAAGTAACTCATCAATAAATGAACAACAATTAAACCAAGTTTTGACCTTAACACATAAAACATTACCATTGAAAAAATTAACTTACACACAACTCATGATTAACAACAATGTACCCCCTCAGTATTACACAAATTTAATTCTTCTAATTCACCAAACTGTCCAGACTGTAGATCACAGGAAGCAGATCTAACTCATATGTTTTGGAGCTGCAAATATGTATTTAAACTATGGAACTCATTAAAAATCCAACTACAAAAACAAGGTTATGAAAAAGCAAATCTTACATAGGAATACACACTACTTCACACCCCCCCCCCCAGGAATATCACATAGTCAAGCGACCATACATATCACATTATTCCTATCAATGAAACTATACATAGCATCCAAATGGGGGGAACAGTGTGAATATCAATTGAGATGAATTCAAAAAGATGGCAATCAAACACATGCTAGCTCATAAATGGGCAACCAATATGAAAAACAAAAGAGTCAAAAAACTAAAAATGCGGGAACAGATATTTAAAATACTGCTAGCTTAATCCATCTGCATTATCATAAAGACATGGGCATTTATGTGCATGGCTGTACCCTCAACACACATACAGATATATAATGGCAAGATTTCACTACAACCGGGTAAGCTCAATAAATGGATGTAATATAATAGTTGATGGCACTTCTGTACAGTTGTAAATATTGATGCTTCATGTTGGTGTATAGATACTGTTCACCAATAATTCTGTACCCAGTGTATTAATACATTCTTGTTGTTCTGGCTTTGTTTTTTCTGTACATTGAAAAATTCAAAATAAAAAATTTGGGTTGAAAAAAAAGGAAGAAAAAGAAGCTGATTAATGTCTGTAAAGGAAAGAGAATACCTACTAAAAAGAACACTGCTTTGTGTAACACACAGGTTACAGGGAATGATAATATTTTTCTATCTGAAAACCTTCAGTCAACAGATAAAGGCATCATTTTTCCAAATGAGAATGTAGAAAAAAGGGGAAAGGGGCAGTTGAAAAAGAAGAAATCAAAATTGAATGTGGAAGGATTGAAGTACATTACTGTAAGAAAAAAAAAGAGAAAGACAAATGATGATTACATGGCTCAAGCTGTGGATTTACAATATCAGCTGGATGAGAATTTAATACAAAGTGAAAACAGTGGGATTAATAAGACTAATGGTGATGAAGATCTATCCTTCATAACAATTGATAGAGCAGATATTACTGTATTAGAAGCTGGAGATTCTTCAGAGCTGGCAAGCAAAGATATTCTTGTAATTGGAGATTCAATTATTAGAGGAACTGATACTTATATTTGCAGAGAAGATAATGAACATCAAATAATGAACATCAAATAGTGTTATGCTTGCCAGGAGCAAAAACAGAAGATGTGATGCAAGCTTTGGAAAACCTTACTGTAAAGATGTACAGATCTGTTTTTAGACGTATTGGTAAAAATTATGTCATCCGCAAGGATTCTCTAACTGTTAGTAAGGAACTGACAGCCCTCTTAGATAGTATAGCTTGTACTGGTGTTAAAACGTATTTTTCACAAATCACCTATAGAAATGATAGCCACGTTACTGTGGATGAAACGATTATTAATGTGGATGAAACGATTTTTGGGGTAAATACCTACATGGAAAAAATGTGCTGTTTTACAAAATGGGAATGTGTAGAGCATCCAAGCCTAGATTTGGGTACACGTGTTCAGGCAGGATGGCATGCATTTGTCAAGATCAGGGAAGAGAATTTTTGCAGCAGATATTTTGCATTATTTGACAAACACTAGGCAGGATTTTTGCCAGGTTGAAAATTTAACAGTTCACAGAGAGCAACATTTGATGCATATCTGATTGTAGTTAATGATAGGAACATTAATAATAAAATCATTTTATTGGAAAATGGGCTGCGTTAACACAAAGATTGATATTGTTATTGTTTATGAAACATGGTTAAAGAACAATGACTGGAAAACAGTTCTGTCGGGGTATAAATGTTTTTACTGTAACACACATTCAAACAAAAAATCAGGTGAAGTTATGATAGGGATTAAAGATAGTTATAAGACCTCTGATTATAACACGTTCAATAATAACACCAAGGTGATGATTTAATAAACTCCTTGTAGGAATAGTGGGAAGCCTACACAGAAGGTACAATGGCCATGTCTGTGGCTCTCCTCAGCAGTGCGCCTTGCATATTAATGAAGGTGCACTACGGAGAAAGAGCCATGTAACACGGTTACTGAATCAATGTAGGGGGTGTGTTACTGACACTGTAACATACCCCCTGAAATGTTAAAGTGCCAGATGGTACTGAAATATAAAAGTGGAATATTTTATTTATTTATTTATTTGTGTTTGCCCTGCTCAGCATGGTACTTAGCAATGAACATGTGCCAGACATCTAAAAATAGAAACCAGATATTTTTAATTTTAATGGAAAAGGTCATGTTTAAGCATAGCTGAGTGGTGCTCAGTAGAGATTACATGTAACTGAGAGCTATATAGAAATGTATAGCTGTAGTCATATATGCAGTAGCGCAATGGTTAGACTCATGGCCTTGTGTGCAGTAGGTGCATGGTTCAAATATACAGACAGACCATTCAGTTTTTACATGTGATAGCAAATTGTTATAACAATTTATTTTTTTAATTTTATATATGTATATATATATATATATATATATATATATATATATATATATATATATATATATATATATATTGACATTTGTTAACCAGGTTAGTCTAGCTGGACCAGAAGCCCATTTTCAGTGGAGACCCAAGGAGAAAAGCTCCAGTTACACACAAGTGTCCAATACATTAAAGTCACACTCCAAGATAACATAATTAAAATACATAAAGTTAGGAGATATAAAATAAAATAGATACACATAATAATAAAGGACTATTCATTTAAATATTTTTTTTGCATATTTTTAATAAAATCTGGGTTGCCCTTAGCTAACCTTTGCTAAGCACTGCTAAGCCAAGCCAAGCAATGCTTAAACAGGACCATTTTAGCAGTATTTAGCAACATGCAGATCCACTTAGCTGGTTTGGGCACTGCTAAGCAATGCCTGTTTAAACAGTCCTCAGCTCACCTAAGCTGGTTTGTGCACCGCTAAGCATTGCTAAGTATTGATGGTTTAAGCACTGCTCAGCTGAGCTTAGTGGGTATGCACAGTGGTAAGTGGAGCTGTGCATTTTTAAAAATGGTCCAGTGGTGGCAAAGGGTGGGAAAACAGCTTTATTTATGTGCAGCAGGTGGGAATACAGCCAGAATCTGTTTGGAGTTTGATCTTGGCAGAGACTATGGCAGGAGTTGGAGAGGGTGCATGCTTCTGGGCGCAGCAGTGGGGCATTTTGGACTCCAGGGTCATGGTTGAGCTCCTTGTGAAAGACCATGACATCCAGCTGCTGCAGGGCCAGTACCAGGGGTCAGAATAGAAATTGGAGGCCTAGGACTAGCTGGTACCCAACCTCACCAGTGCAACTGGTATCCCCACACAGGTGAGCAGGTATGTCATCACTATGATGACCTGAAGCATAGAAAGGGGGAATCTCTTGGCCCAATGGATCCAAGATGCTCGGGAAGACAATGCTTCACAAGTTTGTACATATAGGAATTATTGGTTTACCAAATTCTATATGAATATCTAATAGACAGGTTTGCATAATAGTGTGTTTCTCTCCCCAAAGCTGCAGAGGAGAGAGCTAGCAACCTGGATAACCATGCAGGATGCCTGGCCAGATTGCACTATGAGTGAGGTGAGTACAGATGTATCTTGCAATCTAAAGTCATATAAACAAGGCAGAGTAAATTAGTAACTGCCAGTAGGTATATTCTGCTTTGAGTATAATGCCAGGTACAGTTCAATACAGCTTAAAGCATGAAACCTGACAATGTCAAAAAATAAAATATTTTAAATGCATTAATAATGTCACTAAAATAAAAGTTACCATTGCATTAGTAATATTAAGGAAAAAAGGTCAACTGCATTAATAAATGTTACAGAAATAAAAAGTTCAACTGCATTCATAATGTAAAATATATAAAATATATACTGCATTAATTGTAGAATTACAGCTGTCTTGCAACATCAATACAGACTGTTATATGTATAACAATCACTGCATGATGTCACCGATAATAAAGCTGTGACCTTTAATGATTTGTGTATTTAGGCTGTTGGTCATGAACTTGAGTATTATAAGTGCTGTGAATGACAAACGGGAATAATACCACTAAGTGACTGAAGGTTAGCTAATAAAGACTGTTTTGCTAAACTGTAGATGTGGAGCTGTACAACAATATATAATGCATACTGATATTTGTTTTGCACTAAGATCTGAACCTGTATACTACTGCCTATTTCCGAATTGTCTTGTGTTAACCATTACATTTCAGCTATATGCGTCCCTGATCTTAGGTTATGCTGCTGCAGGCAAGTATGAAACTGTAATAGCTGTTGACTGCAAATGTACCATCTGCAACTGTACATGGGTCAGGTAGCCAACCCAGCACTCCTATATGGTCTGTACACTGCACACATATTTCCACCCACTAAAGGTTCATTGTCTACGCCTGCATCCCATGTATTACTGCACAGTTCACCTACTATCACTGTCATGCATGAATTCCATGCATGTGCGTTCAAGTGTCACTGCAGTCTTGAATCACACTGTACCTGTATTAGCAGGTCACAGTTTGTTGCCAGGTGAGCTGTAGGAACATATCAGTCAATAAATACACAGCAGTGGCTCAGTAGTTCAGTTTGATAAATGATATGTATGTTGTTCATTTTGCCACACACAGCCCTGGGTTTGAATCCATTGGCAAGTACTACTATATTTTTATTGAAACATACAAGTACTACTGAATATTTATAGAAACAGTTATGTAATGTTAACAGATGTTCTCCCCACAGGACTTACAGATAAATAAATGTCTGTAGTAGCTGTATGAATGGTATACTAATTTCTATGTCCAGCTGTACTAGTGTGTAAAACACATTGCTCAGCAAGGTGATAAGATTACATTAAATAAACCATCAACAAGTACTCTACTATTCCTAGTTAATAAGACAAATAAAATGGTTTAGTGTTGGTACGGCTGTATGCCTGGTGCTTCTGTGAATGCCTAATGATAGTCTAACCCCATGCCTGCCAATGATGGCAGGATAAGTGTAAACGCCCTGTAGTGTGCACGATACCTGTCTCTCAAGTGTCACACTGTCATGGATAGTTATCACTGTTGCCAAAACCCTTGGACACAGATATAACATACATTCAAAGTATGTTAGTAACACATTCACACAACAGTGCACAGTGCACTTTGGCAGTCATATATGTTCCCCTGACATGTAAAATTCCCCTGTAGTTTTGTACCTGTAGGCATTACAGCTTGGCCCATACTGTCCCATGCAGATAGCCTGAGAGGTATGTACATGCTACATAACCTATAAGGCACTTGTATACGTAAAGTAAGGGTAGACCTGTACAGTATAGAACAGTACTGTTGAAACAATATAGCCTATACTGTTGTTAATGTAATGTCTCTCTCTCTCTCCCCCACCCCTTATCTGCATCACAAATTATTATTGTTATACTATGGGTATGGTTTCCTTTTCACATATGTTGTTCTCAAAACCTAATTTTGGGCCTTGTGGTTTATTATTGCTATATATTACAGTGGTTGCATACTAACATACCTTGTTGAAATACCAGTGTTGTTGGCCTTTTGCTGTAACTCTTACTGGCATGCTGTTACAATACTGATTGTTATTCCATTTATTCTTGTGTTCTGTATATTATGCAATATTATTGTTATGGGTTAATTGGAACATCCTTGCCTGCTGTTATAACTAATGTTTAAATGTGCTGTACATTACTAACCTATACACTTTGAAAAAATCTCAACACCATAGCATGAGTGGATAGGCCGGTTCCTGCGGATCCACCTACCCCACCTCAACTGGCCATGGAACCAGGTCCCAACACATCTAGGACCCAACCTGGAACTGCCCACTCCACTGGTCCTGCACCATCCACAGGTGGAAATGCCTTAGGGGATGGGGCCCATCCCCCCTGGGCACGGGCATACAGTGGTCACCTGGAAACAGCTTCCAGGGATGGTCCACAGGATTTTCCAGCATGATTTGGATGATTGACTTGGCCAGATTGAGGGCAGACTGGGACACCTGCATGGGCAGGCTGCCCCTGAGGCCCAGCCCCCAGCACAGCCAACTTTCGGATCATGAAGAAGCAGTGGTGACTGCCCATGTTTGGGGAGCTCAGTCCCACTGCTGCTGTCTGGGGACACTTGGTTCTCAGATTCCACAACACCCTCTCCATCCAAGGTGTTTACCCCCTCATGTGTCATACACTGACCCTGTCTGTTGTCTTGTCTGTTTGCTCTCATACCCAACTTACCTCCCCACATGTACCTATATCCTTTCCCCAACATTACAATCTTACCTTAAAAAAATGGACATCTGTCCCACAAAAAAGTATCGCCACATACATAGCTCTCTATTTCACCCCACATACATTGCACAGAATCAATCATTACATCAATTAATCAACACAGTTATATTGCCCACACTCCTGTCTCTGGGATGTGAGGCTCCAAAGTCCAAATTCTCTACAACCTGCACAGCTGTTGCTATACAAGAAATGGAAAGCTACGGTCTTTTCATATACCTGTTCTGCACATCCCTACCTACCTTTCAGCATGTTTTCCCCCGCTTACCCCAATTTCACCACTTTCCTATCACCCCCTTTCATTTCTTTTTTTTAAATTAGTGTGTGTTTAAGAGGAGCTAAGTTGCTTGCTGCTCCACAGCGAGTCGTGCAAACCTGCACAAACCCACTTAAAACTGCTTAAAACTGCTGTAATCACCTTATATGTTCCAGACATTGTTCTGCACATTAGCAAAATAGCCACTCCTATCAAATCACAAACCCAGGCCACTATCAACTACAGCATAGTGCATTAGCCCACTAGGCTCTCAACTTCGACTAGCACATGTTCCCATAAATATATCCTGACTGTCTGTGATGCACATCAGCAAAAAATAATGACACCTTCTAGGCTTTAAACCTGTGATCCTGTCAACTACAACATAGTGCTTTAACCCACTAGGCCACAGAGTGTTTCCATAAACATACCCTGATTGCCAGTGATGGACATCAGCAAAAAACAATCACACTTGCCAAGTTTTGAACCTGGGACCCTGTTAACTTTAAGCACACTGTATTATCCCACTAGACCACTCAGCTCTAATAAACAGCAGGTGTTTCTATAAACATATCCTGATTGCCAGTGACACACTACTTCTACATATAATGGGATAAATGACAGCATAATTGGGACTGTGATGCAGACACTGAACCAATACACAGTCAAATACATGTTGATGGATGTATGTGAAGCTGATTATATAAGGTAGAGCTGACACCAGCACAGAATGTAGCAGAATGTCCACAGTTGTGCCACCTACTTTCGGCATGGTTCTCACAGAACCTATTATGTGTGCTGAAGTACTGGCATATCAGTGTGGATTTAGGTTACAAAATCATGACAGACAGGTCAGTGTCACATGTCAAACCATCTGAACACACATGTTCATGTAAATCATTTGTAACACATGTATGCATTCCTAGCATGCTTTACATTTTGACATCCACAGTCCTAGTTTCCATTCCAGTCTGTTGGATGTCAACTACATTATTGTCAGTACAGCATATAACTAACTGAGCCTTGCAATGTCCAGCAAAACTGGTTGTTGCTACTGCATTCACTGCCACCCATATTAGCACATCAAAGGCCTATAAGGTGGGACACAGTACACAAATATGGATAAGTGTCCTATATGTCACCGACCAGTCTCTGGATGACACTAGTACTTATATGTAACAGAGGCACATGCCTCACCTGGATTGTTATGGGTAACCTCACCCTGGCTATGCTGTGACAACACATCTGACACTGCTCCCTCACTGACATATACAGTTTGCTGTCCCCCAATAGATTCATAATCCTCAGTAAAACTCCTAGCAAGAATGCAGCAGCTGCAGCCTGCAACACATTCAGCAATATATTCAGCTACCTGCTATAGACCTACCATACCTCCCAAACACCTAGAACAGGAAATCCACACAACATCCATACATAAAGAGGTGGGGGTGAGGGGGGATCTCCAATCGACAGGGACATGTGCCACAGTCTTCCCCTACAAACATACACAGCTGACAGACCAGCATCTACTGCAGCAGCATGCATATTCTGACGCAAATGATATATGACACTCACATCTGTCTGCCTCCTTACTGACCTCAACCCACACTGTTAAACAGGAAACTGCCACATAATCAGAAAGTCTGTTAACAATGGCCAAACATAACATGCAAAACTGTGGACATACATCAATCCAAACAGTGGACAGTATTTTTACCTACTCTCTGTGATGCTGTAGGCCCTACACCTCGATAATGTCCTTCTCACATGCCAGGAAAAAGCCTAAGGCCTACACGATGCCTTAATTATAGCACTGTGTTGTCATGCCATTGGCTAATGAAAATGCATCCCAGCTGTTCTGGATGCAATTAGCAAATCTGAGCCACAGATTGGTGCACAGGAAATCACCTGTTCATGAGCATTACCTGCATAAGGCAAGCTGCTGCCTATGGTAAACAGGTCTGTCACTTTCTTCATGAAGACAGACTGCGCTATCCTAGGAAAACTACCACTAGATTTCTGCTCACAAAGGAGTACAGCACTATACCAGGTATGTCATAGAATTCCCAATGTAATGGGATACAGAAGAGGGGATGCAGTCATGGGAAATAGGAAATACAACACTAGGTTTGAAGAACATATCTTGGAATGACATGTTGCTGTTAGTCAGCGGTCCAGCACCTACAGTCTTCCCTTTTGGCTCTGTCTTCAGTGTCACAGATCACAGCTCTTGCTCCTAAGTCCCCCCAACAATGGTCAGCTCATATATGAATGCTACTGGATTTTCTATTAGACAATAGGGACAGTAGGCACTGGTGGATAGAGCTGGCATATCACATCATGTACTGTCAGTGAGCCCTTCTCAGTCTGTGAATGTTTATAGGCATAGTTCAAACATTATCCAGGTGTCCCTCACTGTTCCTGATGTACTCTGGCTAGGTAACTGTGTACTACACACATGTATGTCATTGCTTGATGGCTATGGCTAGTATACCTGGTGACCCCACTACAGCAGGACAGCAGGTTATAGCCAGTAGTAGTGGGAGGTCACTGACTCTGCCTCAGCAATAGTGTGTACATATTGAGCATACAATGTAAGGGAATGAATACAGTACCAGATATTAATGTACCATTACTGTGTTCTGTGGGGTCTGGCATGTCACAGCCACATTCCTCACAGTCTGGGGGCAACCATTACATATTGTCCAACTGGTTTCCAGACATCCACATTTGTCTGTTGGAGGGTCCACATATATCAGGCACATGTAGACATTCTACAAACATCTGTGTACTGCAGATGTCAGACATCTATGAGGAGGATACCCTACACCTCATTTGCACTGCTCTTAGTAGTTGTGTAGCAGAGATGATGCTGGAATGCCCACATACACTTGTAGTACCACTCACCTATTTGTCGGATGGTGGCTGAATGACATGGTACTGGAATGTCACCCATAGGGGACACACCACAGTAGATGGAAGTGATGGATGTGGACAAATAACACAGTCTGTCACAGCACACAGGCCATAACTGGTATATCTAGGATCATATGAGGTTACATAGGCTATTGGCCCTGAGGCCCTCATATGCCTAGCCCAGATGTTAGTTCATGTGTATGCAAGTCAGCACCTGAAGCCTCAGCCCAACAGGGACACAAGTGGTATCCCAAGGGTGTATGTGCTGTTAACTATCCAGTTATCCAGGTTTCACTTGCAAAGGTGTAAATAGCTACCCTGCCTGATGTGGACAGGGTGTCCATTCCACAGCAGGGTGAGTGTATGGGACACACATCTGAGCTGCCAACAAGTCCTGTTAATGTCACACACCAGGTTGAGGGCATGTGTGTGGGTTAATAGAGTGCAGCTCAAGTTACACTTTTGCAGCAGTCCCAACAATGTGGAGTCTGTGATTGTCTTGTATGCCAGACAGAGGTCACCTCTGAGGAGTATGTATGAAACTGGGTAGACCGATGGACTTTTAGCCTATGTATGGTAGATGTTTGAGACCCTGGTATTCCCTGGTGGAGAACCTTTGTTATGTCCCAGCTGCTGCATGTGGTGTGCTAGGTGAATGAGGAACGGGGCATTTTACTCAATAATGGACCTTATTAGGGGGGAATACAGGGATTTCATGACCCCTATGTTCCTGGATGACATACCCTTATGTATGATGTGGGCCATGTAGAAGGTTTACCTTACAATGGAGCAACATGGTAGTCAAATGTCATGTTCATAAGTTCATAGGTAGGTACTAGGCTCTCTGCCCGAGGGCATTTAGTCTAGCCAGAGTGTGTTAGCTTGTGCTGCCCCATTGATTAATTAACTGAGACTCTGTCAAGAAGAGCCAATGAAGTGGTCCCTGGGGTGTATTTTCTGTTACCCATCCACTCGTCAAGGTTTCTCTTGAAGAGTGTTAGTGAGGGGCTCTGCCTAATGTAGTTAGGAATTTTGTCCCAAAGCATGGGGAGTCTCTGTGACAGGAATCTATCCCTCCAGCATGTTCTATTTATTGTTGTGGCGAGGTTTAGCTCAGTACAACAGGAGTTTTTCCAGTCGGGCTGCATAGGACAGATGTCTGAGGCCAGTAATCCTCTTGGTGAGGTACTTTTGTGGTCTTTCCAGCTGTTGGAAGTGTCTTGTGAGGTACATCCCAAATGGGGCATTGTACTCTATGATGGGTCTGATGAGTGACGAGTAGAGGGGCACTATAACCTCTTTATTTCTAGATGCAAACCCTTCACTAGTTAGATGGGCTACATAGAAGGCTTTCCTAACTACTTTGGCAATATGAGTGCCAAAGGAGAGATTACTGTCTACCTGGGTCCCCAGATCTCTTATTACCTCTTCTGTATTAAGGGGGCTGCCACCTATGTGGTAATTCATGAGTATTTTTCCCAAACGGGATGACTATGCATTTTCTGGCATTTAGCTTGAGACCATGATTTTGACACCAGGTGTTCATCTCAGTAAGGCCCTTTTGGAGAATGTCTGTGTCAGCTAGAGAGTCAATTATGGCTCCCATTTTGCAGTCATCGGCGAACTTGGTTAGCCATAGTCCTCCTGTGTTTGCCTGTACTTCTGAGAAGTATATGCTGAACAGTAGGGGTCCCAGGACCAAGCCTTGTAGGACACCACTTGTAACTGGTTTAGAGTCGGACCTGGAGCCCGCTATTCTTACCGTTTGAGTTCTGTCTGTAAGCCAGTTGGCAACCCATCTCATGATGTAGAGGTTTATGTTCAGGCTGGTGAGTTTTTTATAATTCCCGAGTGGGGAATGGTGTCAAAAGCCTTGGTGAGGTCAAGGTAGGCTGTGTGAACCACCGTCCCCTCATCTATGGCCTTGGTGACTGTCTCGAAGAAGTCAACCAGGTTTAGTAGGCATGTTCTACCCTTAACAAAGTCGAACTGGGTCAGGTCAAGTGTTTGGAGGTTCCCAAAGTCTTTGCTAATGAGTTCCATGATGATGCACTCCATAGCCTTGCAGACCAGGCTAGTCAGGCTTATGGGGTGATAGTTACCAGGGTCGGTTGTGGCCCCTCCTTTGTGGAGCGGAATGACCGTTGCTGTGCACCATTCTATGGGCACGTAGCCTGAGGAGAGGCTGAGGTTGAACAGTCATCAACCTGTGTGCACAGATCCCTCATGACTGATTGCATGCCTAGGATGTTGTTAGTTCTGTGATAATATGTGGGGACGTCACTCTCCCCAAAGAGGTTGACACTGCATTTCCTGGTATGCAATCTGAGGCCATGTTTCTGGCACCAGTCATGTGTCTGCGTGAGACCCTCCTAGGCAGATGTCCACATGACAAGGGAATCCAGTGACAGCACACAGCATATAGTCATCTGCAAACATGGTCGACCATAGCCTAATGGCTGCCACTAGTTATGGGTCAACTGCTTGAGGTGGATTCCCCTCTGTGGATTAGGTGAGTCATGTCAGTGTGCCAGTGTGCTACCCCTCTGGTAACATATGGGGTGATGTCTACTTGCGAGTGTATATCTATTATGGCCAAGTGGGTTATTCAGTCAAAGTCTTTTTCCAGGTCAAGGTAGGCAGTGTGCACTGTCACCCCTGTCCATGGCTTTGGTGACTGTGTCAAAGAGGTCAACTGATTGTAACAGACATGATCCCCACCTTGACAAAAGCTAACTGTGTGTGATAGAGTGTATGGAGGTCACCAATATCCTTATTAATGAGGTTCACTATAAACTGTGTTATGGCCTTGTAGATCAGCTTAGTTAGGCTGATGGGTCTATAATGTGTCAGATTGGTGGACACATCACCTTAGTGTAAAGAGGTGACAGTGGTTGTTCTTCACTTGGCTGGGACAAAGGTGGTAGTCAGGCCTTGTTTGAATACAGTGCCTTATGGTGTTGGAAGGTCATGCTTGGGGTCAAGTAGGATGCATCCTGTGATGTGATAGGCTCCCATGGTGGCTGTATACCATGACTTTGAGATGGCAGTGGTGACCTGTTCCCTACATATAGGAGAAGGGGGCAGGTACAGGGGATGTCCTGATGTACTGATGGGGGGACAAGGGGTGAATCCTAAACTGACTCTGTCAGGCATCAAGTATGCTATACCTACAGCACTGATATATCTGGTGTCCTTGACCACCACAACTGAGAAGGTCCAAGTGCTTCCTCTGATGTTGTAGACATATGTACAGAAGGGGAGATGACTGTCTGTAGTTGATGTCTACAATGTGGGCTTGGGGTTTGCTTTGCAGGTTTCCAGTAGTAATCTCATTTGCTTGTTCAGGCTAAGGAGACATTGGTCCATAATGGGCACCTGCTCCTAATTTGTCACAGACAGCAGTATGCCATCCTTGTTATGGACACTGTTTATTGCAGATGTCCATCAGACACGTTTATGTATCCTTGCAGAGGATGATGTAGTCCTGTCTGGTATACTTGACCCCATTCATCTATACAAATGCACATATAGCACTTTTGTGTATTTGTGGATATTGGTGCCAGTTCCTACATAGGTTTTGGGAGCTATGAAGCTGTGTATACCACTCCCAGGAGCAGGGATGCTGAAGTTTTGTCTAATAGCAACACCAACAGACCTTCACCTCATGTGGGGGTAGCACCTAGCTTCACCGAGTTGTTTGTATTTCCACTGTTGATGTATCTCTGGTTATTTGTGTGCTGGCATGGGTACATATTCCAATGTATGTTTGGGTCATTCAAGTAACTCAGGATCAGGGTACAGACCCTGATACAGTTTATCAGATCCATATAGGCAGAATGGGCTTCCTGGTCACATGTGGGGGCTGGTAGCTAGCTATGATTTGAATAGGTGTGTTGGCAATGGTGAACTGCCCCTGCAGTGTCCCCTGTGCATCTTACTGCCTGTACAGCCTGGAGGTGTGTATGTGTCTCATATATAGTGAAACCCCACGTCACATGGCATTACGGTCTACACTTTGAGATCTGACTGTATGACAGGATGGATGACCATGTAAGGCTGGGATGCTGTCTGCAGCTTTGAACCATGTGTCTGTGACTGCATAGATGTCAGCATTTCCTAGGGGTAAGAATACATGCAATGAGGGCAGAGTCATGTGTAGACTCCTAGCATTTAGCAGCATGGCCTTCAATTTATGCTGCACTGACAGTTATATGTTGGCAGTGATAACCTCACCACTTTTCCTAATGATGCCACTATGGGGGTGGTAAGAACCACTGCCAGACATCTGAAGGCCAGTTGAGACAGATGGAGACCATCTCTGGCAAAGCATGGTGGTCTGTTGATCATATCATCCCAGGCTCTCAGGTACTGGATCTCCCTGGAATGGCACAAGATAATAGACCAAATGTTAGGTCAGTCATTTCCTGACTGTGCTGCGGCATCAGTATGGGTGACAGCAGAATGCTGCATAAGACATACCTGCCTGGGACACATAATCAGCATGCTCTCTCATGTCTCACTGCGTATAATCCAGGGAGGTACATCTCAGGTCAGGCACGCCAACATGGACTGTGACATATTCATGACAGTACCTGTTGGTGAGAAACAGCAGGGTGTATGCAATATGGCAGATTCTGGTACCTGACAGACAAGTAACTGTGACCTTCCCCATAAATAGCCTGGTGAGAGGCAAATCAGGGTGTTACACAATGGAGTCTCCTATGTGTAATATGTTTGATATGTGGTGATACCTTCATGGCTGTGGGACATAGGTATGTGACTATGTGTGGTATGTGCTCTAGAGGACTGTGGTATTCAAGTGTGTCTTTGCCTCAGAGGTCTCCTTTGTTTGTGGCTGTGTATGTGGAGGACCTCTGCATATGTGGGTGTGTGTTGGGTAGGTGTGGGTGGTGTGTTAGGTGTACTGATTGTGTTGAAAACCTGTTCAGTGACAGATATGTGGGCTTTACAGGGAAAGAGGATGGACTGTAGGTTCCTACACTCATTGCATCTCTCACACAGTGTGTTCCTTGGTAGTGTTTGTTGATGGTTGCCCATCCATGTACATGAGGCAGGTGCTACACTGTGCCAGAATGCCCATATCAAATGGACTGGCAGGGGAAACTGTAGGGCATTGTCCAGACATGTATTCCAGAATCTGAGGGAGGAAAGCCAGGAAGATCTAAGGGGTTGGCCTACAGCTTAGCTGCTTACTACAACAGTAGGAGGATGATACCACTGCATACAATGTAGACAGGCTATAAACAAGCAGTAATAGGTGCAACAGGAAAATGCATTTGAACACCTTATAGGACTTGCAGAAAGTAGCAGGAAACATCAAGATCAGGAGGGCAGTGCTTGATGTATTGTCACTATGTTGCTGATAGCCACATACATACCGTGGTGATAGATGGTGAGGTATGATGTGGGAGTTAGTGGTGGGTAGTGCTGGCAAATGTGGATGTGCAGGGTGTATACATAACAGAGAGAATTGCAGGTGGTCCTGTGATGTGTTCCCTACTTCTTGTCTTTCAGGAGGGATGTCCCACCATAGGAACCCCCCATTTTCAGAAGCAGAGAATGCCACCATACTTGATGGCCTGTGACTCCATCATCAGATCCTGTTGTCAAGGACTCGCCATAATCAGCAACAATGTGCTGCACTGTGGGCTGACCTTGTGGTATTGGTGAATCATGGCCAACAGGAAAGGAGCTATGAGCAGATCCATCACAGGGCCACGGATATGTTAAATAATGCACAGCAAAGGGCCACAGCTGTGGCCAAGGACTGTACTGGCACTGGTGGAGGGCCTGCAACACAACAACTACTCTCAGCCACAGAGTAGTTCGAGGCAAACCTGGGTTCGGCCACCAGTTCACAAAGATCCATCACACCATATGTTGCGGAGGTGGGTGGCACAGCTTCCACAGCCGAAGAGCATTCAGGTAAGCCGCCTGTGGTCATCACTTTAATATTGTAGCATTCATAGTGGCAGCCTCTCTATACCTGTACACGTATATCAGGTCAATCTGCATTTGTGGGGGTGGGGTTGTAACGCACATGTGTGCCCACATATTGTCAATGTCAGCAATGTGGGTAGTATCACAGTTTGTACTGTACATGTTGATATATACACATATTATCCTGGACTAATGCCACATTTGTGTCTGTGGACAATACCTGTCCCACACAAATCCATAGGAACCTCTGGTGTGGCTGGGGTCCATCAGCCTGTAGCCGGTGAATGTGGAACTGTTTTGTTATGGCTCATCTATACTCGAGGCATGTTAAGGACTGCCAATTTGCAATGGACACAACTGTTAAGCTTATCCATATTGCAATACTTGCATGCCCACTTGTGGAGGGGTACACTGCAGTGCATTACAATGGTAATCACAATAGCATATTTGCAGGTGCTGTAACAGATTAGCATGTATTTTTGTGAAAGCCAAGGCAGTCTGCTGTAGAGGGGGGCATTATTATTGTGGAAATGGGTGCACTGTGTTTTAGGTGAAGGTCCATCACATACACTGATACTTGTGGTCTGCTTGTGTGTTGTGCATGGCATCATTCAAAGCTGGGATATGTATAATGCATTTGTGGCACCTCACCTGTATGTGTGTGTGTGTGTGTGTGTGTGTGTGTGTGTGTGTGTGTGTGTGTGTGTGTGTGTGTGTGTGTGTATCAGCAGGCATTATAGTGCAGGAATTAATGTAGTCATGTTGTCTTCCCCTCACAGGTGACAATGGTGATTGGAGTCTGTCCCCCTCACAACCTGATGTTAGTGTCTCATAGGACTAGATGATGGTGGCCATAGTGAGGCACAGGTGCGGTTGATGGGGGGCTGAATCTGTCCCATGGGTTGACATCCCACGTCCTCCACCAATGTCCCTGGACACAGTCAGTATGTCCACACATACCCAGTCCCCAGCAGCCACAGATATTACAGTCAGAGGGTGGTGGCATTGAACAGGAGAGTGTGGCGACTATGGCATCTGTGACTGTAGACACTAGCCATAGCCAGAGACCTGGCAAGGTCCCACACAGGCAGATTGACAGGGTTGCTCAAAGGAGGACTGCTGCCCATCCAGCACCTGTCAAAGGTGTCACAGCATGTGTCACCCGACACATGTTTCTGTCCGTCATGGAGGCACAGGCATGTTCTGAAAGCAACACCAGATGGATGCTCAGGATCATGAATGCAACACTGCCTGGCATGCATGACTCCATCCACTGCATTGGTGATGCCTTACATCATTTCACTGATGTAGTGGATAGACAGTGGGGTGGGACATTGTCAGCCCTTATCCGTGCAATCCTTGAAAATGTGGTGGGAGTAGGGCATCAGACATGTGGACGTAGGTCAGCAACAGCATCAGCTGAGAGCCCACAAGGCCATGCACAGTCACACTCCTGTAGTGACAGTACCACCAGCACTACCAAAGGAAGGGTGCTGTCCACACAATAACATGGCAGACCATGGGCACATGGTCTTGGGAGGTCCCATGAGGGACACAGATCCAGCAGACACTGGTCACCATCAGCAAGTAGTACTGCATCTGGCCCTGGGCATGAGAGTACCAGTGCCACTCCTCCTAGAACCAGTTCCCATGTTTGTGGCCAGAGACAGTAAACTGTACATTCTGCCATGTATGGTCCACAGCTTTCCAACATACCCTTGTGTAGAGCTGGCACATGGCTTGACTGTGTATGTGCACACACTCACACATCACTGTCACATGCAGGTCACCACCAGACACACACAGCTCCTCTCCATGGCCCATCTGACCAGCACCCTCCAGACACAAACATGATGTCAACTGTGTGGCACAGCCTAAGTCTTTGGTAAACCCACACCACACCCTCTGCATGGGATGATACCTGTGCACATCCCTGTCATCCATACCATCAATGCAGGGACATGCTAATATGTGTCTGATGCACAGGGTGACTATAGTACACTTGACAGTTTATAGTGCAGTATGCTATGTGCTGTAAGGTGCTGTCTGCTGGCATGTGTCATGTGTACACATCAAAGTGTATGCACCTTTGTTCCATACTGTATTGATGTTAGTATTGCTGACTGACTGACTGTTGTCTCCCCGACTTTTTTATGTTTATGTTCCAGGTGTCTGTCTGTCTATGCCTTGAGGACCTGCTGCCAATACAACAGCTTGGAATGGCATAGTGGCAATGCAGAAATTTGACATAGCCAAGGTACAGCTGTATATGTGCATGGTTACCTAGTTGCATATGTGTACAATGGTGTGTGAGGGACAATGGGGCAGACAGCTTAATCTTGCATACATACCCCTTGACACTGCATGCTACTTTTGAAACATGTTACCTGAAAGTTCAGTAGGATCATTGGTTCATAGGGTCATAGAAGGTTACTAGAGTAATAGTCCTGGGTCTCTTACAAGCCTAGCCATTACTCTATCCCCAACAGAATCATCAGTCAGCACCTGTTGCCCCATCATTGAAGGACACAGGTGCAACCCCTGGGATAGATTTGTGATTTCCCATCCACTCATCACGGATGCACTTGATAAGGGTCTGTATGGTACTCTGTTTGACATGTATGGGAAGTGCATTCCTGAGACAGGGCAGCCTCTAGGAGACAAGCTTGTCTCTCCAGCAGGTTTTGTTGATGTCACATATCAGATTCAGGCCTGTCATTCTGGTAATGCATGAGGAGTTAAACTCACATATATAGGGCAGCTGTTGAAGGCAGGGCCCAACATTGCCTTCTAGGTGTGCCACAGCACACCTCTGGTCAACCTGTCTGATACTGAGTGGGGCACTACTGATTTGAGGCTGTCTGCATGGAACAGGTGTTGGAGGACATGGATTACATTTGTGGATATTACCATGGCCTTTCCATTTGCTGCAGATATCTGGATAGGTACATACCAAATGGGCCATGGTATTATATTATATTATTGTTCTACTTACTGAGGACTATACAAAGGTGACATCCACCTTTTTTCTGGATCCACTCCCTTTCCCTATGTAGTGAACCATGTACAAGGCTTTTCTGACCACTGCCGCTACTTGATGGCTAAATGTAACATTGTTATCAACCTGACTATCCATGTCTCTCAACACAGGTGTGTTTATGGGGGTTGCCATTGATGTGGAAAATAGTGGGGCCATGTCCTTGCTGTATGGTATGATGGTACTGTATTCTGCCTAAAGCTTGAGGCCAGGACCTTGGCACCATTCCATACCCAATGTAAGACCCCATTGCCATGTGTTAACATCATTTGGTGGGTCAGTGACAAACAGCACACAACTTATAGTCACCACAGCCTTAGGCAGTACCTACAAATGTGGTTGGTGATGGTTAGCATTCATGCCTAGATACATGTGGGTCATTGGGGGCAGTATCTACTCACAGGGCCTCAATATATGTCTATATATTGCACACACATAGGAAACACAGAGTTGGGTTGCCACCTTATTAAATTTGTGCAATGTGGGACACTTCTTGTAGTATCGTGAGAGTTGGCAGGACAAACCATACCCATGACAAGTGCAAAGGACAAGACATCTCTTGGTCTGCCAGTATGACAGCTTATTTTGTAGTATTTCCCTAGCTTATGCTATTTCTCATAACATGAAGGTGTTTCTGATGTAAAATAACTGCTTTATGCAACTATTAGACAACATTAGGAAATGTTTGTTGTCCTACACTCTAGGGACCTCTGTATTGTTTGAGTTGTTTTCACAGGTCACACCTAGCCACACATGGACTGCAATCTGCATGGTGGGACAGGTCCATACCTCTCAACTGTACAAATTTCTGCAGAATGTCCAAATTTTTCCTCATATTTTTGGGTCCGTTTTTCATAACATTGTGGTTTTCTGGCAAATTAGTGGCAAATTATTAAAGACTGAAGTTAGAAAATAATGACAGATATAATTCTAACAACCTTCAATGTTTGTAAGAACAGTATTTAAAATTTGCCCTATATTTTGGCTGTTGTCCCCCTTTTATGTGTTTTGTGTCCAGATTTTTTGCTGTAAGAGGTTGAAAAGTATGGTGGTGGCCTTAACACAGTTACACTGCTGCAACGGGATATACACACACACACACACACACACACGCACACACGCACACACACACACACACACACACACACACTCATGAACTGCCTTGTTGAGAGTAGAATCCCTACCTGTCAAGTTTTACATACTATAGTGCTATATACATATCACATGAGCATGAAGCTTATATGTTTTTGAAGTATCTGCCACTACTGTTCAGGTGGATGACATTTGCAGGTGCTGTAAAGGTTGCCACTGGGAGGTTAGCAGGTTTGCACAGGCCCTTACAATGGTATAACCACAGCACACAAACACAGGCAAGACAGCCACACTGCTGCAAGGGGGTATGCATACACATACACACAGACACACACACACACACACACACACACACACACACACACAGACACAAACACACAGACACCCATATACACACACACATACACACACTCGCAGAGTTGCCAGTTTTGGGATTAGAACCCCTACATAACTAGTTATAAACACTATAGTACTACATACTTATTGCACGCGCCACTGAGCTATTCTGGCTTGATGGTGTACCTGTGCTTCTAAGGTAGATGACATCAGTAGGGCCTGAATAGGTTGTCAATGGGGGTGGATGGAACAGGCCCTCAAAATGGTATAACCATCACACACACACACACAGACACACACACACACACACACACACACACACACACACATATGCTATCTACTTGTATGTACTATAGTGCTATGTGTTTATCGCATGCACCACGGAGCTTATGTGTTTGGAGAGTGTGTAACTGTGCTTCTATGGTGGATTATGTCTGCAGGCTCAGTAAAGTAAGCAGTGGGGTTAACAGATGGATACAGGCCTTAAAATGTATTGGCACGGAATTGCACACACATAAGCAAGACATACACACCACTGCAGTGGGATATACTTACATATGTGCACTGAGTTGCTGTTGATGGGATTAGAACTCCTATCTATTTTGCTGTATACATCATAGTGCTACTTACTTATCACATGTGCCACTGAGCTTATGTATCTCCAGAACCTGTAACTGTGCTTCTATGGTGGAAGACATCAGCAGGCCCAGTAAAGTTAGTCAGTAGTTGGGTTCACAGGTGGGCACAGGCCTTAAAATGCATTGGCATAGCATGCACATAGGCAAAACATACACACAGCTGCAAGGGGATATACTCACACACACAAACTTGCCATTGCTGGGATTAGAACCCTTACCTATCAAGTTGCATATACTCTAGTACTATGTACTTATCGCATGCACCACAGAGCTTATGCATTTGGAGAGTGTCTGCCAATGCTGTTTAGGTGGATGACATCAGCAGCTGCTGAGAGAGGGCCACTGTTGTGGAGGACACTAGTCACAGGGCCATAAAATGACTGACCATTGCACAGACACCTGTTGAGCATGTCCATTCTGCTGTATGTGGGCTGTATACATAAACACACACACACACACACACACACACACACACACACACACACACACACACGGTGGCTGATGTGAGACTGGAACCCCTACCTACCCAGTATTACAGACTACAGCTCACCATACTAATTGAATGTGTTACTGGTTACAATCACTGTACAAATGGTTGCAGCACTCCATCACGCTATGCCTTTCTGGGTCTTCTCTCTCTCTCTCTCTCTCTCTCTCTCTGTTTCTCTCTCTCGCTCTCTCTCTCCCATGTCTGTCTCTCTCTGTATATGATATATATATATATATATATATATATATATATATATATATATATATATATATATGGGTTCATGTCAAACCAACGACATGCAAAATAATGAAAGTCACTACATCGAAACGAAACCATCGACAGTTCAAAACATCGACAGTACATTTATATGTAAGTACAGTGCTAACATGGGTCCTGCAAGGGGGAAGTAGTATGGGTACAGTATCATATCATATCCTTTACTTTCCCTTGCAGGACCCATGTTAACACTGTACTTACTATAAATGTACTGTCGATGTTTTGAACTGACGATGGTTTCGTTGATGTAGTGACTGTTATTTTGCATGTCGTTTGATGAACCATATATATATATATATATATATATATATATATATATATATATATATATATATATATATATATATATATATATATATATATACATATATATATACATATATATATATATATATATATATATATATATATATATATATATATACTCACCATACTAATTGCACGTGCGACTGGTTACAATTGCTGTACAAATGATTGCAGCACTCCATCACTCTGTGCCTTTCTGGGTCTTCTTTCTCTCTCTCTCCCTCTCTCTCTCTCTCTCTCTCTCTCTCTCTCTCTCTTTCTCCCCCTCTGTATCTCTGTATATGATATATATATATATATATATATATATATATATATATATATATATATATATATATATGTCACCTATATATATATTTGTATGTATATACAACTGTACAGATCCAGATATATCCTATATGTGCCAGATACTGATAGATAAGGGTAATCATGTTTGATGGGGATGGGGGAGACTGTTAGGTATACATAGCTGTCTGTATGCACAGAGATATATGGACATCTTGGTTCTATAGTTAGATGAGGGTTCAGACATGGGCTGAAATTAGGTAGGTGTAAGAGCATGCCCAATATGACCATCAGTACTTACAATGGGACTCCAGACCAGACCTACCTGTAGTCCAGTCAGGGATTTTATGTGCTACAGCCAGTTGTCTGCTGAACCTGATTATACAGTCCAGCACCTCCCTGATATAATGCCTAAGGGATTTCCTGCCTGTGTGCTGTCCATAATATCTGACTCTTATCTATGGTGTGTACAGAGTGTAGTAGACTGCACAGAAGTCTGCATAATATGTCAGGTACATTTTACATAGCACTGTAATTTCCCACTACGTCAGTGGCAGATCATTATAGAGTAACATGAGTAACCATTGACAGACATTTGAGTTACTGACTCCATACACTGCTGGGAACCCATGCTACTGCACAAACTGTTCTATTCTGCACTTTTTACATTTGTGTAGCTAGCAATTCCTCCTTCTCCTTATATGTGGGCCTTTGACCTGCCCTGCTCTGGTTCCTGGCTTTCTCCACAGTTTCTGCTCTATGTAGTTGTAGGTATGATGTGACTGGGGTATGTGATGTAGCACCCCACACAGGGTTACAGATGTTACACCTCTGACTGTACCTGTTTAGCAGGATGTCCAGCCTTGCACCTCATATGTCTGCTATGGTCCTCAGAGTGTTGTACTATTAATATTAGGCTACATGGTGCCCATACCTCTTGACCTCTTAGAGCCAGGAATGTGGACAAAGCCATATATATAAGTGAGAAAAGTTAGACAGTTTGTAGAATTCAGGTTTTGTATTAGCATGAATGTTGTGATGGGTATGAAGTGTGCATCTCAACTGTCTGTCATAAGTTTCTCGTGTCAACCTTTATTCTTTTGCCACTAGTTTGTCAGAAAAATGCAATGTTATGTAAAACAGAACATAAATATGAGGCAAGAATGTGGACATTCTGTGACACTCTTTACATTTGATAGGTATGATGGTGCCCACTGACTTGTAAGTACTGACATAGTTACATTGCAGCCTTTACATCCTCCTGGTGCCACTCTGAGTTGTTACAACCTGCTGCTCTACTAGCCACAGTCTAGGTTACTTAGCTGTGTACCCCTGTCCCTTCATTGTCACTGGCTTTGTCCAGCTTTCTTGCAGTAACAAATAGTGACATATGGACAGTCTGTAGAACTCCTACTGCAGGTGTAGCTCACATGCAAAATAGTAGGCACAGCCACTATTAAACCATAAGCACTATCAACCATGGTAATGTACTTAGCCCACTAAGCCATGACAGCCACCAGACAGTGCAGTTTAATTCCTGACACTATCACCAACAGACATACATAGCATATCAACCCCTGCATATTGTGGAAATGGAAGATGTCACCAGGTTGATTGGGGCAGCCCTGGGATTGTGTAGTCTGCTGCTAATACCTTGCAAACATAATGGTAATGCAGTTGTATGGGAACATGGGTGTGTTGGGAGTAGGGGACTGGGGTATTGACAGTCAAGCATCTGTCCTGTGACCCCCCACTGTATGTAATTCCCTGACACAGTCCAGTGGGTTTTGCTGGCTTGGGGCCTACTGCATATCATGGGGCAGACAGTATTGGGTAGAGAGTTCCTTTTGTCCCACATAGCTGTTAGTTCTCTGCAGGTAGTCCAGTAGCCCACTCTATTCACTTGCATATATGCAGCAGGTCCATACATATGCTGCCATAGTCTAGTACTCTATACATTTGTTGCAAAGAAGAGTGTCTTACCTTGTGACTGCAGCACTTGAGATAACAGTGCTTCAGGGCTGACTCTGTCTGATGCACACAGTACACAGCCAACACATGGTAAGGTGCAGGTTGTGTGTTGTGGCTGGCATCTTTTTTATTATGCATGTGAGTTGGAGTGAGGTGTCAGTCCCTAGGACTCTGGGTTGTCAGTGTATATGAGTTGCCTCTTTGCCAAGGCCAGAGCACACTGGGCACTCCTACATCTGCCTACATGGACAGGCTCATGGGGTTCCTCCTCCAAGTCCCTCTGTGGCTGTGGGGACCATGGCACTGGTGGGGAGGCTGTGTGTACCTTCCCTGTGAGGTTCCTGCTGCAGCTGTTTCTGCAGTATCATATTGTGTAGCATGGTGCATACTGTGAACATGTGTGCAGGTGTGGCTAGAGAGTACTGCAGGGCTCCACCAGATATACTGAGGCAGTGGAACTGTGACTTGACCAGCCAAAACACATGCATTATGATGTTCCTAGTTTGTGCATGTGCCTCATTAAGGCATTCTTCAGTAGGTGTGTGTGCATTTCTGATGGGTGTCATCATCCATGGTTCCAGTGCATAGTCAGCATCCCCCAGTAGATGGCCGTATGGGATGTCCCCCCTGGCAGATATCTGGTACAGCTCTGAGGCATGCCAGATGTGGGAGTCATGATAGCTGCCAGGGCTGCCAGCACACACATTCAAAATAATGACCTGGGCATTGCACATGACCTGGCAGTTGATGGAGTGATACTCCTTATGGTTGACATAGACCCTACCCTCTTCACCGGATGGTGCTTTAATGTGCACATGAGTGCAGTCTATGGCACCCAATACCTCAGTGTAGAGTGCTACATAGTGGAAAAGACACATATTGATGACTCTCTCCTCAGGGGTGCGGGTTAAATAAATATGCTCACTGGCATGTTTTTGCATTGCATCCAGGAACTGGTGGAGTACCCTGGATGCAGATGCCTGTGAGACCTCCATTATGTCCCCAGTTGGTCTTTGAAAAGTACTCATAGCTGATATTCTAGGGGTTACACATACCTTTGTTTCCACTGGAATGGGTTCCCTCTGTTGGCTCTGGGTCTGAGTTGAGGGTGGCAGAGCTCAGTGAGTTCTTGTAGTATGTCCCTGTCCACCCTGTAGTGCTCTACAATCTCCAACTCATGTAGCCCCTGGAAGGTTACCCTGGGCCTGAACACTCTTCTCCTTCTCAGTCTGGGCCCATTATCAGCATCAGGATCATCACCTCAGCTTCAAGCACATATAGATGTAACAGAGTAGTAGCAGCCCCTAGAATTTTTCAGTTAAAATTCCCAAGTGTGTACTCCAATGGTGCAGAGTATGTGAGGAAAAATCAGATTGTAGGGTGTATGCATACTTTATAATGGTGTGCTTCAGATACAGCCTGTGTGGTTGGCTCATTATGCTACATTCTGCCTGACAGGTATATCATTGGGAGTTTGAATGGGCCAGTGTCTATTGAACAGGGCTTATCAGTCATTTCTACCTGATTGGTTTTCCCACGCTATATCCTTTTTTTAAAAAAATGTTTTTCAAATTCTTTCACTGCTAAGCACTGTGGCATGCCACATAAACCCATGGTGCTATTGTAAATAGTGCTCAGCAGTTTTGACAGTCCCCCAAACACGGGCACTCTCAGCTTTTCTTAAACCAGCTAAAACATGCACCACGGGGCTAAACACATTTCAAAAGCATCAGACACCCCCCCCCTGCTTAGCTGTGCTTAGCTGAGTGCAAACAAGTGATGCTGAGCTCCAATCCACTTAAGTGTATCATAACACACCCCCTTTTGATATCAGTTACCTGTTCTACTACTACCTACACTATTCTAGCCCTACCATGGGTTGTATCTGTGGACACTGCAGCCCTTTTTGTTATTCAGTAACCCCAGCTCATTTACATACAGCTAATTGAGTATACCCTGGATACTTCACTACTCCAGGGCCTGACTCCATAGCAACCACTGACACCTGCAGTAAGACTCTGCATGCTGGGCGCTATAATGCATTACTTTTGCAAATGTCTAATTTTCATTTTTTTACATTTTATTTTTCTACTTATTTATTTTTTGCATAACTGCATGTTTGCACATCACTCCTTGCTGGACAAACATGATATATGTATTAAAAAAATTATATTTTTTTATTTATTTGCATTGCTTTTTGGACTCACTGGCCATAGTTTTGGCCATTTGCATGCCTACAGTGTCATATTCACCATTTTTGTGGCTTTTACAGCCCCTGTTTAAATTTTACAGTCCAGTACATTGTTTCTATCCTTGTGCATTTCTTACACCATACGGCACCTACACGGGTGCCTTTCTGTTTATTGTATCACAAAGCAACCTCATTTGCATGGATTTCACAAGCTTATAAGGTGATCTGAATTCCACGGACACTTCCGTGTCCGCACACTCATGCACACCCCTTCACCCTGCTTATTAGTTCGCTCGGTGGCCATGTTCCATGTTGGAGCTGTGCCACTATGCCTACATGGCAAATTGCTCCGTGTAGGCTTTATTGAATTCCTGTCAAAAAAACATAAAATTACACCAGCACCTTTCTTTAATTCCAGCAACAGTGATCTGGCACCTCGACAGTTCGTCTTCAGGATCCTTGAAGGCAATTTGCCGAGGTGCCAGATCACTGTTGCTGGAATTAAAGAAAGGTGCTGGTGTACTTTTGTGTTTTTTTTTACTTTTATTGAATTCCTTCCCAATACTGTACACTGCGTAAATGTGACAAGACATCCCTGGGACATATAACAATTGTTGTAGTGTATAGACCACCAAAGTCAAGTGCAGATGACCTATAGAAATGCATACATTTCTTGAATGAAACACAGGAGGGAAGAATAATATTAGCTGGAGACTTAAATGTAGCAGAAACAGACTGGAATAATATTGATTCAACAATGTTAGTAAGAAAATTATTCACAGCATATATTCAGGAACAACAATTGCTTCAGATTGTAAAAAAACTACCAGGGGACAGAACATACTAGACATTGTTTGTGTTCTTAAAGAAATTACTGTTACTTCAAGTTAAGTTTTACCAATGTTGATGTGATCATTGGGTTATAAAGGTTAATTTGTTGCTAGATAATTCTACCAAAGTGAAATCTAAACCAATGCACAGAAGGTTAATTTCAGATTATATGGAAGCAAAACAGTTACTATATAAAACAACTGGAGTGATGTGTTCAGTGGAAAAACTGCAGATGGAATGTGGACAGTTTTGAAAGAGAAATTGTTTGAGTGCAAAAAATAAAAAAAAAAATGTGTAACATCAGGATCTAGACATACAACATCAGGAGTATATATTTCCATAAGAACACGATATCTGATTAAGGTGAGAGATAAAAAATATAAGAAATGGAAGAGAGGTCAAACTACAACTTTAAAAACTGAAGTAAACAAGCTGGACAAACAGATTAAGCGTAGTGTGAGAGAAGACCAAGAAAAATTTTAAGAAAATTTATATAAAGATATTGAGCATAACACATAAGATGTGGAAAGAGTAAAGACACACAAATTGATAAACTGTGTGCAGATTCAAAAATGTATTCTCAGACATAACAGATTATGTATTTATATTTACAAAATCTTTTTCAAAACAGTTTGGCCCCACAAAAGAGGTGATAAGTTGTCCTAATGACATCCAGGTAACCACAGATGCTGAAATCAAATTAGCTTATATTGAAAAAGAACTACGCAAACTGGATCCAAGCAAAGCACAGGGAGGAGACAGAATTAGTAACAATGACCTGAGAACACTTCAGTGAGAACTTATGATACAATTATATCTATTATTCACTAGGTCATATAAATATGGGGAAATTCCTCAAGATTGAAGACATGTGCTTATTAAACCTGTCTTCAAGGGAAAGGGGAGTAGGACAAACCCAGAATCATATAGACCCTTAAGTCTACTTTCATGTTGTGGAAAAATAATGAAGAAGGTAATATTGGATAAGTTATTGTCAAAACTGGATAGCGTGGGACTTGAAACCATATAGCAGCATGCATATTTTGAAACTAGATCTATTACCACTTATAATATGATGTTCTATAATAATATAATAACAGCTATGAATGAAGAACTGTGCTGTGATTTAATTTATATAGATTTAACTTCAGCATTTGATAGAGTCATACACAAAACACTGATCGATAAATTAGTACAACTAGGTATTGATGTACTCTTGATAAGACGAAGAGCTGCTTGGCTTACAAATAGGACATGGTAAGTACCATACAGCAACTGGACAGGTAAAATCTTTGGTTACAGTCAGCATATCTCACAGGGCTCTATCCTATGCCCTTACTTGTTTAGAGTGTATCTTTCAGACCTAACTTTTTCATCTGAGGTGTTCTACAGTCTATATGCAGATGACCTTAAATTGGGTAAACTGATTACAAGTATTACTGATAAGGCATGTCTGCAAAACAATGACTAAATTGACCATTAGGATACAGGAGAATAATATAATGCTAAATACATCAAAAACTAAGCATATGAGATTTAGGAGACATAAACTGAAAGGTGAATATTTAATACATACAGTGACTGAAAGTGTAGACTCATTTAAGGACCTGGGTATATGGGTACATTCAGCTATGAGTTTTTCTAATCATATCAACCAATTGGTTAATGATAGTTATAGAACTATAGGTTGTATAAAAAGAATTATTAAGTCTAGGAAATCAAAAATGATGAAGTCATTGTTTGTTAGTTACATTAGACCCAAACTTGAGTATGAAATAACAATATGGAAACCCTATAAGAAAATAAGCATGAATAAACTGGAAAGACTACAGTGAAAATATACCAAGAACATCCATGGATGTGAAAATTTACATTATTATGAAAGACTAAAATATCTGAACTTGTACAGTGTCTCTTACAGATATCTAAGAGGAGATTTAATTCAGGTATATAGGGTATTTAGAGACAACTACCTCTGGGAATGTTTGGGGTTAACAAAAAGTAGTAGAGAATCATCAGACAACCTATGTAGACGATTCTATAGGAATGAGAAGTGTGCTAATTGGTTCTCTGACAGAGTAGCTGATGCATGGAACAGACTACAAAATTACATTGAAGCAAGTACTACTTTAGATTTTTTTTAAGAATAGTCTGGACACTTATTATGGGAACAAGTGTTCTGGTATATTGGCAAGCTAGAAGGGTTTTTAATGCCCATGCTTGAAATATTTGTATGTATGTATGTAAGTATGTATGTATGTATGTATGTATGTATGTATTTAGCAACTATTTTAGCATGTCTGCCCATGGATCCTCCTCGTTCAATGCAGTCTCATGTCAAAATGTTCTTGAAAAGGGTTTTGCATTAAATGACTCCTAGAAGACTGGTGGTCCCTCCTTGGGGTTTTAGTTTTTTGTTATTAAAGCTAATACTTGCTCCATTTGAAACAGCTAATCTGGATGTCTTGAGGTTCTTAACATGGGAAGCAGTTTTACTGATTGCCCTGACTTCAGCAAGAAGGGTATTTGAGTTGCAAGCTTTTATGATGAGTCAATCCTCTCTTATTTTCCACAGGGACAGATTTTCTTTGACCGCTAATCATTCTTTTATGCCTAAAGTGGTATCCGGGTTTGCTTTAAGCCAAAGGATCCATCTCCCCATTTTCTTTTTTGAACCTAAAAATGAGGAAGAACAGATACTCCATACCTTGGATGTCCACAGGCAACTCAGGTACTATCCTGACAGAACTAAATCGTTCAGATCTTTGGATCAATTGTTAATTTCTTAAGAAGGCAAGCAGAAGGTAAATGTGTGTCAAAACAGACTATTTCCCAATGGCTGTCTAAGGCTATTACTTTTTGTTATACCCACTATAACAAATATATTCCAGGCAGGATCAAAGCACACTCTACCAGGGCCTTGGCTTCATCTATGACTTTTTGGAAAGGGTTGGATTCTAGAAATATTCCAGAAGCTGCTACATGGTCTTCTGCATATATATTTTAAAAAACACTATAAGCTTGATTCCTTCGCTAGGTCTAGATCAAACGTTGCTAGCATTATTCTCCTGTGGCTTCTGCAACCTTTTCTTTCCACCTCCCAAATATAGTTAACTTTGGTAATCTACCCATATCGCTAAGGCTACTGCAACAGTGATCAATACGAAGAACATAGTACAGTTGTGTGAGTTGAGCTTGCCATAAGAATTGGGGTTTTGAATGATCACTGTTATAGCAACTGGACCCTTTCTCCATCCTCCTTGTTTTTTTGTTGAGTTTTTTTATGCCAGGGTATAGACATTCATTTTTTTTGTTGTTCCTAGCATTGTTATTTCCCAGCTCAGACTCCCTTTCTCTACTGGCAGGAAAGCTCTGAAGCTCTTCACACCCAAACTTGTCTTTTACTCAGCTCAGCTCAGCTCTTGCTGCTTGACAGTTTGGCTGTATACAAGGTACCCTCAAGCTTTGGAAATTGGCCTGCCATTATACCCTTGACAGGATATAACCCATGTAGCTAGGCTACAGCAGCAGTGATCATTTGAACATCTATTGTCATGGTAAGTTGAACTTACAAAATTGCACTATTAGATAGGTACTTCCTTTCCTTTTCAAGTACATTGAGCTATGCCTTTTATTCTATAAGGCCTAATATGTAATACAAATAATAGCAGCTTCTTGTTGATAATGTTGTTAATTTGTTTGTGATGCATAATCATGCATGATCGTATGTCAAATCTTCATAGTTTGTCTTTTCTGTCTTAATAGAATCTAAGGCATTAATTAAGGTATTAATTTTAAGGTATTACTTATTTTGCTTTTAACTGCAAATATGCTATACGTCTCATAAGTGGTCTCTTCAGACTCCCATATAAGATGTAGACAGGTTCCTATCAGTTCGTCGAAACTTCAGCAGTTCGAACACCATATTTTCGAACTGTGAAGTTCGAAAACTGATTATCATGAAACTGCGGAACACCAAATTCTTTCCCAGGGAAAGAATTTAGTTGGCCGTTTGTGTGGCTTTGCGATTTTCAGCACTGTGGTGGAAAGTTACGGGTCAGGTTCAGGTAAGTGTGCAATTGTGCGGACATTAGGGTTAGGGTGCGGGTTAGGTGAGTTAGGGTTAGGGCATGGGTGAGGTGGATGTGCAATAATGACAGATTTTAGGGTTAGGGTGGGATAGGTGAGTTAGGGTTAGGGTGCGGGTGAGGTGGGTGTGCGATAGTGACAGAATTTAGGGTTAGGGCGGGATAGGTGAATTAGGGTTAGGGCACGGGTCAGGTGAGTGTGCGATAGTGATGGACCTTAGGGTAAGGGTTTGGGTTAAGGTAAGTGGATAGATAGTAGTGTATGTACAGTTTAGTGTAGGGTTAGATGTAGTATTTTAGGTGTATGTGTGTGGATTGCTGTTATTTTGGTGTGCTTGTGTTGTGTGTGTGTTTCTTGGAACAGCGATTTTTTTTTTCCGTGGGAAAAAATCCCTGTTCTAAGCCTTCAATGGTTTTGCAGTTCGAGGTTAGAAGTTCTAACATATGGTGTTCAAACTTCTGCCATTTCGATGAACTGATATAGACCCAATGTAGACTTAGTCAGTCTGAATTAAAAGGGTATGTTTTTAATGGATGTTACTCAAGAAAGTGTTCTTCAATATTTTTTATTGCTGTCATTTACAGTTTAACATGTGCAGTATAGTTACATAGACATCAGCTGGTAATTGTATACGATACCAGTGGGGACTTGCAGGGTTATAAATGACTAGAGCAACAAAGAGTCTTATAGAACAGGGGAGTTAAGCTAGCTTGTTTTTCATCATACACCAGAAGGACTTGCTAAGAGCAAGAATAGACCAGAGAAGGAATATTAGAAAATTAATTTAATAGACAAGGAGATAAATATCAAATACTATTTTCCATTATATTTTTCATTATATTAATGAATTAAAATAAATACACATACTATATAAATGTATATCTATTTTTGGTAATAAAAATACCAGAAAAAAACATTGATAACATCAATTGTTAAAAAACTTACATCACTACCAAAAATCATTTTCTTGAACCTACTCAAAAAGTCCCACAAATCCTTTAAAAGATATTTATTGTAGGACATAGTAAGGTTTCAAAATATGGTCAACGTAAGTTGTCAAGGGGAAACTGAGATGGCTTTTACTTTGAAATACAATATACTTAGAGGAAGTGTAAAAGAATTAGTTAATAGGAACTGGAATAATTTCAGGTCTAATACTGAGCTTTATAACTTAGTTGGGAATAAACCTAATTTTGTTTTTAAGAAGGGTAACAATTTAAAGAACCTGTTTGAAGATGGTAATAATAGGAGAAGGGTGGACTCCTCTAACAAGGAAACCATTAAATGTTGCAAACAGTGCATTTTTATTACCGATAATAAATGCATTACTTTAACAGAAATTAAGTTAATATTACATTCAAAAATGGTAATTGTATTACATGTGGAGTGGTCTGTCCAGATTATTGTTTGCCCTATTTAGCCGTTTGTATGGGTAAAACTGAAAGAGTATTCAGGAAAAGGATTTATGAGCAACTATATGATATTATTAATGATAATATGAATAATGCATTATTTAATCACTCTCTGGTGTGTGACTCCATTAAAAAGGTTAACTGTGATATTTTGGAAAGAATATATTGATATCTTGGGGGAAGTAGGAAACAAAGACTCAGTATAGAAATACTTTTTGGCAGATTAGAATAGATGCTACTCCACCCCTAAGATGAGATATCTATAACACAACTTCTTAAATTAAGAGCTGTGAAGTTCTAATGAGTTCTTAACATACAAGGCAATACTTAGATTTAATGTGTGACTGTATATGTAATTTTTATGTTTTTACTGTTAATATTTAAGGTTATTTTTGTATTTTGAAGACATTCATTTACTTTATGTATGATATGGCTTTAAAAAATTAAACTAATTATTTATGATTTGACAAAAGTCATGCAATATGATAAATATTTAAATAGCAGGATGGGACCTAATCATCTGATGATGTCTCTGTCTGATGACTTTGAGATGAAAGTGTTCAAATTTTAATAAAATGCAATGAAATATCTTTTAGTCTTCCAGTTTGCTTTGGCTTAATCCAATAAACAGTGAGCAGTTTTTTTGAGTATTTCTGGTAGCTGCTCAAGTGCTGGTTTTTTTTTTGTGATATTTATTATATGTTTATCTTTGTTGTTTTTCCCTTTTCCTCCTCCTCTTTCCTAGTCTTTCTCATTCCTTCTAATCTCCAAAAAAGTGTGTGTGTATGGGGGGAGGGGGGCATTCCTACCAAAATAAATAAATAAATAAATAAATAAATAAATAAATAAATAAATAATACCCATGCCTTTCTGACTATCCCTCAGATTTTCCTATTTTTCACATATATCTTGTGTGTCTCTCATCTTCACCCTTACCCCACATCTGCTTTTCCATTTCCATGGGTGAGTATGGATCCCATACTCATTGTTCGCTACTGTTAGCCTTGGCAAAGTAGCCATAGTTGCCCTTCACCTTCATTCTTTTTTATGTGGTAATTTGCAGATTCCATCAAATTTGACGAGATCCGTAATTGTTTGTGAATATTATTTTCTTGACTGTGATTGTATGACATCTGCACGTGTTTGGGAATATTTTTTCAGTTGGTGGACAGATTTCTGAATATTTGTCATTCATTATAATTTTGTGTTATTTGCATTTAGGTTGTATTATTGAAGTTGATGGACATTGGTACTGCTCAGCCCAGTTTATGAAGCACTTCCCTGCAAATATACAGATTTTTCAGGCATGCCTGTGAGTGCATGGATCTTGATCGATATATCTATTTTGCACTGAGTTATTCTATGTAAACTGAAGCATAATAGCATATGACTTGTTTATCCAAAACTTAGCACAGAACTGGGCAAAATGCACTGGATTCCCCAAGCTTTATGGAATCTAGACCTGTAAATATGTCAATAAACATGCATTCAGAGAGGAATTTCTTTCTGTCATGTGGTAGATTATGTATAGTTAACTAAAGTGTTCTGACAATGTATGTCCAAGTTGTATAGTTTTTAAGATATGACAATTTGCTTGTAAACGTTTAGCAAAAAAATATAATTCTGGGCTTGTATGAATTATTAATATATTACAGTATATGTGGGCATACTATGAATGCACTGACATTTATTACTGGCAAATGCTTCTATTAGGTTCATAGATTCATAGATAGGTACTGGGCTATCTGCCCGAGGGCATTTATAAGCCTAGCCAGAGTCTGTCAGCTTTCGCCGCCCTATTGATTAATTAACTAAGTCTCTGTCAAGAAGAGCCAATGAAGTGATCCCAGGGGTGTATTTTCTGTTACCCATCCACTTGTCAAGGTTTTTCTTGAAGAGTGTTAGTGAGGGGCTCTGCCTAATGTAGTTAGGAATTTCGTTCAAAGCATGGGGAGTCTATGTGACAGGAATCTATCCCTCCAGCATGTTCTATTTATTGTTGTGGCAAGGTTTAGCTCACTAGAGTGAATGGCTCGCACTGACTTGGATTTCTATAGGTGGAGAATGTCCATCAATTCTGAGTTGGACATGGCTTTGTAAGTCAGGCAGAGATCACCTCTGAGTAAGCGATATGCCACTGAGTACAGCTGGAACTTTTCCAGTCGGGCTGCATAGGACATATATTTGAGGCTAGTAATCCTCTTGGTGAGGTACTTTTGTGGTCTTTCCAGCTGTTGGAAGTGTCTTGTGAGGTACATCCCAAATGGGGCATTGTACTCTATGATGGGTCTGATGAGTGATGAGTGATGAGTAGAGGGGCACTATAACCTCTTTATTTCTAGATGCAAACCCTTTAGTAATTAGATGGGCTACACAGAAGGATTTCCTAACTACTTTGGAAATATGATTGTCAAAACAGAGATTACTATCTACATGGGTCCCCAGATCTCTTATTACCTCTTCTGTATTAAGGAGGCTGCCACCTATGTGGTAATTCATGGGTGTTTTGTTTTTCCCAAACAGGATGACTATGCATTTTTTGGTATTTAGCTTGAGACCATGACTTTTCCACTAGGTGTCCATCTCAGTACGGCCCTTTTGGAGAATGTCCATGTCAGCAGGAAAGTCAATTATGGCTCCCAGTTTGCAGTCATCACCGAACTTAGTTAGCCATAGTCCTCCTGTGTTTGCCTGTACTTCTGAGAAGTATATGCCGAACAGTAAGGGTCCCAGGACCGAACCTTGTGGAACACCACTCGTAACTGGTTTAGAGTCGGACCTGGAGCCCGCTATTCGTACCGTGTGAGTTTTGTCTGTAAGTCAGTTGTCAACCCATCTCATGACATAGGGGTTTATGTTTAGGCTGGTGAGTTTTTCTATAATTCCTGAGTTGGGAACGGTGTCAAAAGCCTTGGCAAGGTCAAGGTAGGCTGTGTGAACCACCTTCCCCTCATCTATGGCCTTGGTGTCTTGAAGAAGTCAACCAAGTTTAGTAGGCATGATCTGCCCTTAACAAAGCCAAACTGGGTCAGGTCAAGTGTTTGGAGGTTCCCAATGTCTTTGTTAATGAGTTCCATGATGATGCGCTCCATAGCCTTGCAGACCAGGCTAGTCAGGCTTATGAGGCGATAGTTACCAGGGTCAGTTGTGGCCCCTCCTTTGTGGAGCGGAATAACCATTGCTGTGCACCATTCTATGGGCATGTAGCCTGTGGAGAGGCTGAGGCTGAACAGTGTGTTTAGGTGGGTGGTTAGTTTTTCTGTAGTTTGTGCAAGACACAGCCTGGGACACCATCTGGCCCCATTGACGCTGTGCTTTTGGCTTTTGAAAGGGCTGTTTTCACCTATGCATCTATGATTTCTGGGACACTACACTTTTCCGGTATTGTTGTGGGCCCTTTTGGGGGTGAGAGGGGGGTGAGGTTTGCACTGAATCTGTCTGCCAGGATGTTGGCAATATCAGTAGGTTCAGTATATTTTGTGCTATTTTGCACTAGCTCAGAGCATATCTGTAAGTTGCCACTTAGATTCTTGACATAGCTAAAGATGGCTCTGTGGTTATCTTTTGAATCAATTGGCTACTTTTTTTTTCAAAGTTAGCCTTTGATGATTTTATGAGGGACCTTATTTTCTTACTTATACTGATCAGGGATGTTTTTCCTTCTTGGGATTTGCTTTTTTTATGAACTAGTTTCCTCCTTCTATTGTATATCCTGTTTATGGCAGGGATCCACCAGATTGGTTTCCTTCTTTTAGGAGAGTGAGTCTTGGTTTTGCTATGGATGGCACGATCCATGCATCCTTTTAGGTGCTCATAGAGTGTATTTGTAAAGGTTCTTCCATCTTGGACACTGTTATCCTTTAGTGTGGGGGCTGTGAAACTTACCACCTCTGTCTTAAGTAAGGTGAAGTTTGCTATAGAAAAGTTTTTCACTGTGGTTTCCTTGGTTGGGGGTGGTGGTGTGGTGTGGACATCCAAAGTGATTAGTTTATGGTCTGATTTACCCAGTGACGGGATGACCTCCGGTGCAGAACATCTGTCGCCCATGTTGGTGATGACCAGGTCCAATATGTTTTAACCTCTGGTAGGGGAGTTTACCAGCTGATCCAGGGCATTTGAGTTGATAAATTCCAGGAAGCACTAGACCTGAGAGTTTGTACTTGAGTAGTTGTCCCAATTAACGGTAGAGTAATTGAAATCACTCAATATCAGGGTGTTCGGTAGGACCTTCAAGTTTTCTAGTGTCTCCAGAAAGGTGGATTGGTGGTCCTGGGTCATGCGGGGTGATCTGTAGCAGGCCACAATTTGCATTGCAGATTTGCCCAATGTTAGTTGCACATGGATGATTTCAGAGGTATCATGCTGTGCCACTAACCTGGAGGTGTAGGTATCCTTGATAAATATGGATACACCCCCTCCTTTTGTGTTTCGGTCCATGTTCTGTGGCCGAAATGTGTGGTATGAGTTGTAGCCTGGTAGTGCTGGGCTGCTCTGTGGAGCCTTGAGCCAGGTTTCAGTTACCGCACAGATGTCGACATTCTTCATACTGAGGAGTGCTTCGAGCGCGTGCATTGTGAGATTTAAACTCCTGGCGTTGAGTAGCATAACCCTCATTTTTTTATTTGTGCTGTTTATGGAGGTGGGTTTGACTTTTGAGCCTTGCCTAAAAAGGCACTATAGGGGCAGCAAGAGCCTTGGCCAGTATTCAAAAGCCTAGGGGTGACAGGTGCAAGCCATCTCTTGTGAAGCAGCGAGGCTTGTTGAGCATGTCGTCCCAGGCTGACAGACACTGGATCCCCTTTGAATGACACCAGAAGCTTATCCAATTGTTGAAATTGATCATTTTTTCTTTATACTGCGGTATCATTCTTGGTGAGGGCAGTATGCTACTCAGGGTCAGGGTCATACCTGCCTGAGCTACATGATCAGAAAGCTCTTCCATGTCTCTTTTAATGTAGTCCAGGGAGGTACGTCTCAGGTCATTTACACTAACATGAACAATGACAGAGTCATATTTGTACTTGTTCTGGAGTGATCTGAGTGCTTGTGTTATGTGGCAAATTCTGGCTCCCGACAGGCAGCTAACAGTAACCTTCTCCTTGTCCAGCCTGGTGAGTGGGACGTCAGTGTGCCTGACTATAGAGGCACCTATTACTGGTGTGTTAGGTATGTTATTTCACCTTAAGGGCTGTGATTGTGCGGCAAACTGATGCTTTTGCAGGTTTTTATTTAGAGCCTCTGAGTATGATTTAGTGTATTTATGTGTATTTGTTGCCAGTGCTGATTTAGTATGTCTATGTGAGGCTGGAGGTGTGGTGCAAGTGTTAACCTTCTTCTCATGACTGCCTGTTCCAGTCTTTGGTGGAGAGAGCTTAGCCTCCAGTTTAGCTATATAATTGCATCTCTGCCGCATGTTAATGTTTTGTGGTAGGAGGAGAGGGTTGTCTGTGTACATGAGGCAGTTGTAATATTGCCTCAGGATACCCAGGTTCACCGGCTGGACTGGAGAGTATACCAGAAATTGCACTTTGGCTATGCCTGAATAGTAGGGTGAGCTGCTTAGTCACTTGGTTGGTGAGGAGTGAATAATCAGCTTTACCCTGCTGGGCAATCAAGTGTCAGGGTATATTAGTGCTTACTATTAGGTCTGAGCAAGTGCTAGACTGTAGGATGCTTTTTAAGTGCTTAGGTTGGGAGTTAGACTACTTTCAAGGGAAAAACTGAAGAAGAGACTTGGTGGAGCCGGAAATAATTTAGCCCTAGCTAACTGGTGTTGCCCAGATGTGGAAAAACCATGCAAATGCGTTTTTTACAGCAGGGAAGTGAAAGAGATAGAAATTAGCCCAAAATGGCCTATAAACTACTAACTTCTGGGCTGGAACCACTCCTCTAGGGACAGATGGCTGCTCCAAGCTCCCTCTCTCACAGGTAAACAGCAAAACCTCCTTCTATCCAAGTAAGGTATGGGCAACTGAGAAACTTGTAACATAGCCCTGAATTCAGCACTAGCCTGAAAACTGGACTATGCTAGCTTAGAAAGGTGGGAAAGAAGGAACAATTTTTTTTGAAAAGATAAGGCAAAAACAGTAAAAAATACACTTGAAACAGCTTTAAATGACTACAAACAGTAAAAAATACACTTAAAACAGCTTTAGATGACTACAAGCAATCAGAAAAGGATTTTAAACAAATTACCCACTTAACCAGTAAAAAAAATCTCAAAACTGAGCCCTGTTCCTGTAGTCATCAATCAGACAAGTTCTAACTGCACACTCCTGCCACTGGGGTGCAGGGGAACCTTCTCCAAAAAGGAAGGCCTGGATTAGTGCTCAAGTTATACAAACAAAGCTAGATTCAGCAGGCCTGAATCTAGTTTATGCAACAGAAAACAAGGCACACCAATTTCAGTAAGAAACAGTTAAAATATGCAGGCACTATAAGTCTTTAATCAGAAATTCCCAGCTCAGAAGGGCAGAGTCCAGCCTCTCCTCCCACAAGAGTGCAGACCACAAACCTTCTTAATGTAAAATAACTGGCCTGAAGCCCAAGTGCTTAAACCAGAACTAATACACTTTTAGAATAACAGACACTGAGCCTTCAATCATCAGTTCCCAACTTAGAAGGATGTAAACCACCTGTCCTGTCACAATAGTGCAGACCACAAACCTTCTTAACGTAAAACAACTGGTCTAAAGCCCAAGTGCTTAAACCAAAAGGCTTAGAATGATAGTTATACCAAGCAGTAATAAATACAATTGAGTACTTTTAAGATGACGCAAAAGCAAAATAAAGTAATAAAGGAGGAAGAAACACAAATACAGTAAAAGCAGATGAACAAAGTGCAATTTTTTTTTTTTTTTTTGAGTGAGCAAATGAGATGGGCCCAGGAGGAGTATCCAAATGCAAATTTACAAGAGGGGCGGGCAGTTTTAAAGCCACCAAGATTAACACCAAAACAAAAGCAGGGAAGGTGGATGGGGAACTAACTGAAAAAACAGAGCCACAACTTCGTATTCAATGCAACACAAATAAATCAGTTTAAATGCTGTATTATTTGAAAAAAGTGCTCAATTTAAATGCTGTATTATTTGAAAAAAGTGCAGATAAAGATTTACTTAAATTCGCTTATATGTCCAGTTGATTGCAGGTAGGTCTTAGCCGGGCAAAGCTCAGTGTTTAAGCAGAAAATAATCCAAAATGTACCACTTATATAAGGCAGAAACCGAATATCAATGAAGTGAAACTACCCCCACTTATCACTGGCTATGCAGGAATTCTAACAAGCACTAAATTCTAACAAGCATTAACTGAAAAAACAGAGCCACAACTTCCAGCTGGATAGTATTCAGTGCAACACAAATAAATCAATTTAAATTCTGTATTATTTGAAAAAAGTACAGATAAAGATTTACTTAAATTCACTTATACGTCCAGTTGATTGCAGGTAGGTCTTAACCAGCCAAAGCTCAGAGTTTAGCCTATTAACATTGCTATTTGTCTAGTTTTGTTGGTTTTTACTGTTCACAGATTATTTACACTTAATTATCCTATGCTTAAGTTGATATTTCAGAAAAAGGTTTGGAATGCAAGGACGCATATAGGCCAATAGAGGCATGACATTCCACACAACATAGGTGTTAATGAGTTAATGCCATAAGATTTTCTCAAACATGTTCTTTGCTTTCAAACATTGCAATTGCTGAAATAATTATAGTTGCTACATTATTTGTTTAAAAATTTGCCCTGCTATCTAGTTAAAAAGTGTTTATGATATTTCATGAGTTTATTGGTGAGCCTGTAATACAAATATAAATAACAAATCTTTGAAGTTGCATATCACTTCCTTACCACACAATACCACGTTATACAGTTCTGTGGCAAAAAATGTGTTGCTTTTTTATTTTATTTTGATGATTAGGACATCATCCTATATTTTTTACAGAGCTTAAAATCCCTGACTTGACATCATAAAGGCCTGAACCCAAAATTACTCACTGCCTAACTTAATGTATAGGTTAGTGTATGTCCGTGATAAAATCATCCTAAAAAGATATATTATTAGTGATTTCATTATAGTGGGTCATATCACATTGAAAAATCAGAATCTGATGATTGATTAGTGAAACATAAGTAAGAAGCTGCTCCTCTAAAGAGGTAAGTTGTTTTTGAATACTCATAATGCTTTTGCGTGCATGTATAAATCAAAGTCCATTACTTGTAATGACATAATTCTGTGGGTGAGGTTATACAGAAAAACTGAGAAAAAAGTGAAACTAAAAGGTCAAAACACCATAATATTCACTTTTTACAAAACCGTGTGTAGCTTTAACAATGGGAATACTGCAAGAAATTAAACTAATTGTATAGTGCAGATGCTTCTGAATGCAACAATTATACTCTAAGGCATTGTAAGTAAAGGAAAGTTTCCATGGATGAAAAAGCATTTTCAGAAGGTGAGAATTATATTCTGAATGGAAGAAAATCTGTATCAGTCAGTTAGAAGCAAATGGTGCTAAGCACAATGGAAAGGCAATAGTGTTTTAAATAGAGTTAAATTGGTATTTTTGAAAACAAGTGTTCTACCCATCAAGATCATGAAGTCTCTTTGGTTAGTGAAGAGAGTAAAAAACAATTCCTAAATAAGATTACCATAGAAAATGCACCAGAATAGAAGCAATGCAAGTGTGCAAGTACCACACAGGTTGGAATGATATGAGTGTCCAACTGATGAATAATATGAATATGTAAGTTTTGTATGTACTAGAGAGTAGGAAATGTCATATTATTGCCAAATGTCATTTGAGTCAGAGGGGCCAGGACAGGAGAAATGAAAGACAGCATAGAGGACAAATATTAATTTACAAAATTAATGTATACATTTTGTATACTTTTAATTCTGCTCTTGACCATTATAAATTACAAAATTATGGTTTCTCCTTTATTCTGACAAAATAGCTAATTTAGTCTGTATAACTTTGTGAAGAAAATGAAGACACTGCCATCTGTGTTAGCATGTCTGGTAGGAGAGTTGTGTATATTGTCAGATTAACTTAAATTGCATGCCAGCATGTCTAATTGTGAGAATGTAGATGTGTTTTGAGGATGTTGATTGTCTCCTTGTTTATACAAGGTATTTAAAGAATCTGTCAGTGTTTTGATGCATCTCTGGTTGCACATGTTTGTGAGGGAGATTTTAAACTACAAACTGTTTGTAGGAATCAGTTGAACAGTGGGCAATGTCATTAGAATGTTCCTGGTTTCTAGGTGATTATGTGAACAGTTGATTGACAGACAAAAAACGTATTATTAAATGTTTTTCATTACTTTACATTGTAGCTGGACAAACAGCATGTTCTGTAGAGATTAGATAATTGATCACTCTTTGAAGATCATATAGACCTGTCTGACTCTGGTGGCAGAGTTTGCCATTTTTATTGGGGAGGGGACACAGCTGGAAATCTGTGTCAGGATTCCCATAAGTGAGTGTGTGAGATTTGAATTTATTTTGAGTGTGACTGAGTCAGAGGTCTAAAACTGGAACACATTGCTCTGAAGTGTATGATAAGGGATTACATTTGGGGTGGACAGAGGTATATAGTCCAGTCCTAGGAAAAAAGAGCATGTCCCTGTTGTGCTCTTAAGGGAAATTGTGGAATTTTACTATTGTGTGCTCTGTGCTCTGGTGTTTTCTGTGATGCTCCCACACTAGAGTCAGTGGTGAGGATTGAGGCTTCTTAATTACTGACCCTGGTTTTAAGTGAGGAACGTCACATTTATTGCTGGCAATCAAGTAGGATATTGGCTAGATGTCACATTTAATTAACCCTTTAACATGGCTTAATAGAGCAGTAAGCAAAATGCCAAGTTACTGAGGTGGAGACTAGGATTGCAAGGATATGATATGACCATGCAACATCTCAGTGGGGTTAATAATGCCAGTGCAGTTGGATTGTCCAGGAGAGGAATGGTTTAATATTCCAAGGTAGACCAATTTTTCTCAAGCATCAGTTTTCATGGGTCACTTGAAAATCATGCTTGAGTCATAAGGGGAGAGGAATATGAAGACAATTAAACACTGTCATCTGTGTTAGCATGTCTGGCAGGAGATTTGTGTATATTCTCAGATTAACTTGTATTTGTATGCCAACATTTCTAATTGTAAAAAAATGTAAATATGTTTTCAAAATGTTGAGTATCTCCCTTCTTGTACAAAATGTTTAAAGAATCTGTCAGTGTTTTGATACATTTGTAATCACACATGTTTGTGAGGGAGATTCTAAAATACAAATACCAGAATTCAATCACCAGAAATATAAAATTTATCTGTAGGGTAGAAGTCCATCATTTTAGTAAAACTCTATCTAAATAACTAAACTTTCCTATTCTAACTTTACCTGATCTACTCCAAAATATAACAGCAAGGCAAAGGTAGGCTTACAGTTTTTGGTGAGTCCCTTTTCAAGTATTGTCCAAATTTAAGAAATCATACAATTCTAACAAAAGATATTTAAAAATAGCAGCATCAAAATTTTTGATCAATAATGGCTACATTCATTCTTTAAAACGTATGATTTTTCAAAGCTGAAATAAGTAAAGTAGGAAACTGGAAAGTCCTTCTGGTTTGTCCAGATGTTGTGTTTAGGTCAGGGGATACAACAAGTTTCATTAGTAAGATAAGTCAGAATTAGAATGATAAATTGAAACATAGAGTGATTCCATGATTCTGTAGTAAGCACTGAATTAACTACTTGTACTTTTCCATGTGGCTTCTGCTGCCACTGTTATTTTACTAACAATGGCTCAATGACTCATTTATGTCATATCTGGTGCTAAACGATTTTAATTCATCAATAATAGAAATACCATAAAGATTTAATTGCAGTAGCGATTTGCTGGATTACATCACAGTTTGTTAACCTATGATAGCTACTATGTTGGTACAATGTCACAGAAGTGTACATGTACACAATACTCACACATAAATTAAATAACGTTTTCTATAAGCATTCAAATAATTGTGTATGATTTAAAAAGTTTTTATTTTTTATCATAGAAAATATTAGATGGGGCCTTTAGTGGATCTGGATGCTTTATTAGGAAGTAAAAAACAGTTTTGGCAACTTAAGACATATGCTCAGCACCCCATATCTAAATGGTTATATTAATGTCAAAGCGATCCTTAAAGTGTATTGCTTGTATTTTGAAACAAGAATAAGAAACAAACCTTTGGAGTTGGGAATAACCTCCTTCTCATATAGAATATCAAGTTGTACAGTTTTTAGTACAGAAACTTCACTGTTTTACATTTATTTTGTTGATAAAGATGACCCCCGAAAATTTTCTTAGAGCTGAAAACTCCTGCCATGAATTTATGAAAAATGGAACTCACAATTCATAACTACTTTCATTGATGTGTAGACTCCTGTATTTCTATGATAACAGTATCAACAGGATATTCTTGCTTCCTATAAAGACAAGTTGCAGAAAGAGCACCTTGCATTATTAGCTAGCAGATCCGATGATGTAGTACTTAAGCCACAATTTATATAAGGAGCTACTCTTTTAAAGAAGAAGAAAATTTATGTTGTTTATGCAAAATAATTTCCATTTGTATGTAAATGACTGCCCAGTACCTACCATTGTGTAGTTTTTGTGGATGTGGATATAAAGCAGAAGAAGAAAAGAATAAACAAAAGAAATTTAAAAACGAAACAAGACACAACCATCTTCACATTTTTGTAAAATTACTTATGAGTGAAACATCAGAACAGAACTGGGCATCTATCTGAACATGACAAACAAACTTTAACATCAGGAGCATAACTGGAAATTAAATTAATTATAAAGCAAAGATGCTTCAGAGTATGAGAAATGCACTTTATGTTTCATCAATTGAATAATTTGAGTATATCTTATTGATGGGTCAAGAAATTATTCATGTATAGTTTTTATATTTTTTATTATTTTTCACACAAATATACCTTTCTATACATTTATATATTTATTGTACTTTTGGTTTATGAACACTATTTTTTTCTTAACTGGAACTCTGAAATAATGAGATTTTAATTAGCCTAACTAGCAGGTAAGTAATTTAGGTAGGTTCATAGGTAGGTACTAGGCTATCGGCCCAAGGGCCTAAGTAAGCCTAGCCAACAAAGTTATTTTCCTGTGCCCCTGTCAAGCAGAGCCACAGAAGTGATCGCCGGAGTGTATTTCCTATTTCCCATCCACTCATCAACATTTTTCTTGAAAAGTGCTAATGAGGAACTTTGCTTGACATAGATGGGTAGCTTGTTCCAGAGTATGGGAAAGTCTCTGGGACAGGAATTTATCCCTCCAGCATGTCCTGTTTATTGTGGTGACAAGGTTTAGGTCCCTAGAGCATGTAGCTTGGAGGGATTGGGATTTCTTTAGGTGTAGCATGTCCACAGCTCTGGGTTTCACATAGCTTTATATGTTAGGCAGAGATCACCTTGGAGTAGGCAATATGCTACGGAGTAAAGCTGGAGTTTTTTGAGATGGTCAGTGTAGGGCATCTGTTTGAGGCCAGTAATCCCTTTTTGAGGTACTTCTGTCACCTTTCCAGCTGCTGCAGATGTTTTGTGAGGTACATTCCAAAAGGGGCGTTATACTCTATAATGGGTCTAATGGGTGTCGAGTAGAAGGGAACAATGACCTCTCTTTTCTTGGATGAGAACCCTTCTGTGATGAGGTGTGCCACATCGAAGGATTTCCTGACTACCGTGGTGATGTGATTATCAAAGGAGAGTCTACTGTCCACCTGGGTCCCAAGGTCTCTTATCACACATTCGGCATTAAGTAGACTGCTGCCTATGTGGTAGTTCATGGGTACAGAGTTTTTACCAAAGGGAATGACAATGCACTTTTTGGTATTGAGCTTGAGACCATGGCTCTGACACTAGGCATCTGTCTCAGTGTAGCCCTTCTGTAGGATGTCCACATCATTTGGGGACTCGACTATGGCTCCTAGGACTGAACCTCATGGTACTCCACTCATCACTGGTTTGAAGTCAGATTTGGAGTCTGCAACTTTTACAGAGTGGGTTCTGTCAGTGAGCCAGTTGGTAACCCATCTTGTGATGTAGGGATTTATACCTAGTTTAGTGAGTTTAGCTATAATTCCAGAATGGGGAATTATGTTGAAAGCCTTGGCAAAGTCAAGATAGGCTGTGTGAACCACCTTACCCTCATCTATGGCTTTGGTGACTGCCTCAAAAAAGTCGATCAGGTTCAGGAGGCATGATCTGCCTTTCACAAACCTGAACTGGGTTGGGTCCAGACTTTGGAGGTTACCAATGTCTTTGTTTATGAGTTCCATGATGATATGTTCCATGGCCTTACAGACCGGCTCATCAGGCTAATAGGGCAATACTTCCCTGGATCAGTGGTGGCTCCCTCTTTGTGTAGTGGGATAACTGTAGCTGTGCGGCATTCAGTGGGTACAAAGCCTGATGTGAGGCTATGATTGAACATGGTGCTTAGGTGGGGAGCCAGTTCATTCTGAAGTTCATGTAAAACGCAGACTGGGATGTTGTCCGGTGCCATGGATGCTGTGTTTTTGGCTTAAGAGAGTGCAGCTTTTACCTGCATAGTTGTGATTACAGGGACTCTGCATTCTTCCTGTATAGATATAGGCCCTTTAGGGGGTGAGAGGGAAGTAAAGTTAGCTCTGAACCTAGATGCCAGGATGTTGGCAATATCAGCTGGTTCTGTAATTTTCATGTTGTTGTGCTGTAACTCAGAGCAGATCTGAGTGTTGCCATTGAGACACAGCTATAGAATGTTTTGTGGTTGTCCCTAGAATCAGTGGTGATTTTGTTTTTGCAGCTAACTTTGGAGGATCTTATAAGGGATCTCAGCTTCTTACTGAGGCTGACCAGGGAGCTCCTCCACTCATGGGATTTTGCTCTCTTTTGCAACAGTTTCTTCCTTCTGTTGTAGAATTTGTTAATGGCAGGGGACCATCAGATTGGTTTTCTTTTTTTGGAGAATAGCATCTTGGTTCTGTTTGGGATAGCACGATCCATGCACTCGTATAAGTGCTTATAGAGTTCATTTGTGTAGGATTCAGCAGTCGTAACTGTATTGTCCATTTGCATGGGTGTCATGAAGTCCGCCACTTCCATCTTAAGAAGCATGAAGTTGGCTTTGGAGAAATTTTTTACCTTGGTTTCCTTAATGGGGGGGGGCAGGATGTGGATATCTAGGGTGATTAGCTTATGGTTGGATCTGACCAACGAGGAATTGATTTCAGGTGTCGAACACTGGTCACTCATGTTGGTAATGACTGGGTCTAGGATATTGTTGCCCCTGGCTGGGGTGTGGATAAGTTGATCCAGGGCACTGGAATTTATGAATTCCAGAAAGCATTGAGTGAAGAAGTTGGTACATAAGTAGTTTTCCCAGTTAATGATGGGGTAGTTGAAATCGCCCATTATTAGGGTGTTTGATTGAACCGTAATATTTTCCAGTATATCAAGAAAAGAGGAGTGGGAATCCTGGGGCATTGTGGGGGATCTGTAGCAAGCTACAATTTGGATTGCAGTTTTTCCCAGAGTTAGTTGCACTTGGATAACCTTGGATGCATTATGCTGAACAACTAGCCTGGAGATGTGGATATCCTTAATAAATATGGACACACCTCCACCTTTGGTGTTCGGGTCCAGGTTAGGTGACCAAAAAGTATGGTATGAGGTATAGCCTAGTAATGCAGGGGTGCTCCCTGGAGCCTTGAACCAGGTCTCAGTCATTGCACAGATATCAATGTTCTCCATTTTAAGGAGTGCCTCGAGGGAGTGCATTTTGAGATTTAGACTTCTAGCATTGAGTAGCATTACCCTCAGTTTTTGATTGCCTGTTCCTGTTATGGTGGTGAATTTGTCATTTGAACCTTGCCTAAAAAAGGCACTATAGGGATGGCAAGAGCCTTAGCCAGTATCCTGAATCCCAGGGGTGACAGGTGCAGGCCACCTCTGGCAAAGCATCGTGGTCTGTTGACCATGTCATCCCAGGCAGGCAGATACTGGATCCCCTTAGAATGACACCAGAAGCATAGCCAATTGTTGAAGTCAATCATTTTGTCCTTGTACTGCGGTATCATTCTGGGCAATGGCAGGATGCTACTCAGGGCTAGGGTCATACCTGCCTGGGCTACAAGATCGGAGATCTTTTCCATGTCTCTTCATGTAGTCCAGGGTGGTACATCTCAGGTCATTCACACCAACATGGACAATGACAGAGTCATATTTGCACTTGTTGTGGAGTGACCTGAGTGCGTGGGTTATGTGGCGGATTTTGGCACCCAACAGGCAACTGACAGTAACCTTCTCCTTGTTTAGCCTGGTGAGTGACACATCAGTGTACATGACTATAGAGTCACCTATGACTAGTGTGTTGGGTACGTTGTTTTGCCTTAAGGGCTGTGGTTGAGTGGCACACTGAGTCTGTGGGCTATGTGTCATTTGGTTAGTGCTGGGGGGTGGAGGTTGCTTGTGTTTCTGTTTTGGAGGTCTCTGTTGCTTGAGCAGATTACTGTTGAGAGCCTCCGCAAATGTTTTTGTGTTTCTATGTGTGGATTTTGGTGGTGTAGGTTTAGTGGGACTATGTGATAAGTGCGGTGTGGTGCTAGTGTTTAACTTCTCCTCTTGACTGTCAAGTTCAGTCTTGGTTGGAGAGAGTTTTACCTCCAGTTTGGCTAGATAAGTGCATCTCTCACAGGGTGTAGTGTTGGGTGGTAGGAGGAGAGGGTTGTCTGTGTACATGAGGCAATTGGTACATTGCCCCAAGATGCCCAGATTCATCAGATAGACAGGAGAGAACAATGGGAGCTGACCCTTGGACATGCCTGAATAACAAATTATTTTCCTCTAGACAAGTGAGGAAAGTGTGTACAAGAGCTGTTTTTCTCTAAGCAAGTGAGGAAAGTAAGTACAAAAACTGTTTTCCTCTAGGTAATGAGGAAGTTTGAGTGCTGTAGTAATTTGTAGCTTATTTAGTGCTTACAACAACTTCTAAACAAGTGCTGAGCATGAAAAAGCAAATTCAAGTGCTAAAACTAAGAAGCTGTATTTGAACTTGACTAGTTACAGAAAAGAAAGAAATGCAAATGTGGGCTTTTAAATCAGAAAGTTGAAAGAGATGGAAAAATTGCCCAAATGACCAATAACTACAATTTCTGTTCCAGAAGCCACTCCTTATGTGGTAGATAGGTTACCTAGTGCTTACTACTCCCACCGATAAGCTAGCAGGCTTCCCTCCAACACAGAAAGGCTTGGGGGCCTCAGGAGCTTACAAACAGTCCTGGATACAGCATATCTGGACTAGACTAGTTACAGAAAAGGGGGGAAACAAGTGCAAATGTGGGCTTTTAAATCAGAAAGTTGAGAGAGATGGAAAAACTGCTCAAATAGCCCATTTGTTATTTTTATCATTAAATATAATTAACTGCTCTAATGAAGTCTATATAATGTTCTTGAAGATTTAAATGCTAAACCACTGAATAGATCGCATGCCATTTCACACTGCATTTACTTTTTTGTTTTTCTTCTCTATATAATTTAAGTTTTCCTGAACACACCCCATTCTTTCAAAGCACTTTGAAATATTCTTTACTTCACATTACTTTTAGAAACTGGCTTCAAAGAACGTCCTTCATACATGAAATGGATAGCAACTGTTCTTCATTAATACCTTATTAAATAACACATCATTTATGAATAATTTACAGGCTATGTCTGTATCCTGCTTTTGAATCACTTGTATTAACTTGACAGTCAAAATGTAGTGATGCATGGCATCTTTAAGTGCTTTTTAATTCACTGAATCTAATACAGTCATTTGACCATACAAAAATAGAATTTAGGCTATCACTGTAAGTACCTAATCTGTTAAAAATGTGATGCTGAAAAACCATGAAACTTTTTTAAATGGAAAAAAAGGCAAGGCATTTCTAATAGCAATTGGTATACCCATCAGAACTCCTGTATACTGATGATAAAATTGATAAAAATTTCTATTGAAATAAAAATTCACTTTATACTTTAACATAAATGTTAATACAGTAACACAGACTTCAATAACAACATTTTAAATGATGACACTTAGGTAACAACAAGAAGATATGAACCAGTCCATCATCACAGTATATAAATAATTTGTTACAATGCAACAATATAATTAACAAGTCACCCCTAATGTCACTGACCTCATTCAGTGGCAATATAAAATATTCAGTATTATTTTATTTATTTATTATTTGTTTATTTATTTATTTATTTATTTATTTAATATGTGTTGACCAGGATAGTCCGACTCAGTGATAAGCCCATTTTCAACAGAGTCCTGGGGAGAAAAGCTCCACAGAAAAATTTTACAAGAATTAGAGAAGGCCAAAACAAAAATTGTGAACATCATAAGAATTCTTACATGACAGGAAAACATAAACGTCATGAGAATTATAAACATCATAGGTACATTACTAAACACAGTAAAGAACTAGATTAAATCTATTTAAAAGAAGTAGAATATGGTAAGAGAAAGTAGAGAGAGGAGGTAAAGCACTATATAGAAACCATGATAGGAGGGGGGTAGAGGCTTGAAGAAGAAGAGGTGAATGGACATGAAAGGTGGAGAAAGAATTATGAAGATAGGCAGAGAGGTAAAGTAGGTGAGACATGTTAGATAGGAAGAAGCAAAGGAGAGAACTAGGGCAGGGATAAGCTATAATGTACGTGTGTAAGAATATAAAGGAAACATTAGGATGGTGAGGAAGAAAGGAGCAAGAGAGTAAGTAAGTGGGTAGATTATAGTGGAACTAGAGTGCTAAATAGAGGGATGAAGAGGTTAGCCAGGTTATGTACATGGGCAGAGCCAATTGGTCCTGAGGAGCACTCTTACCTGTTTTTTGAAGTATATTGAATCAGTAGTAGTTAATATGCTTAGGGGGCTAGAATTCCATAATTTGGAGATGTAGTTGGAGAAAAGAGAGTCCCCTGTTTTGTTATTGGATTTGGAGACTTGTAATAAGGATATGCTAAAGGATCAAAGAATATGAGTGTTAGTGTAAGGTAAAAGCATATTATGAAGGGCATGTTTTTTTCAGGTTGATAAACAAGTCTGTGTGCAAGGGAGAGCTGAATGTCAGTTAAATAGTTTGGTAGTTCTAACCAGTTTAGTTGATGTAAAGAAGAACAGAGGTGAGACCTGTAAGAGGAGTTAGTGGCAAATTTGGCTATTTTGTTATAGCAGGTTTCAACCTTAGGGTAATTTTAAAAATGCTAGTGAAGATAGGGGATTTAAATAAGGTTGCCTAAATAAATATCTCAAAATATGGTACAAAAACTAGAGTTTGCTTCAGAATGTAAACTTTATTGAGAGGCAAGGTCTCATTAGAGAAATACAAGGATATCATAACAAAGGGTATTTTGCCATCACATCATTTAAATATTATACAAAACCAATGGCATCATACAGTTTACAAAAAAATAATTTTTATTTTATTTATTTATTTATTTATTTTATTTTATTTTACATTTGTTGACCGGGATAGTCCAACTGGATTAATGTCCATTTTCAGTGGAGGCCCGGGGCGAAAAGCTCCAAGGTAGACAGGTAAGTAATAACAAAGAAGGCATATTACAGATAAGAAATTTACAAAGAACATAAGCAGACATGAATAGACAATATCACAAGTTTGAGTTACCCCTGGTAACAGTCAGGGGAAAAAATAAAAAGTATTGTGATTAATAGATTATATACATTCATGGTGAGAGTTAGCCAGGCTTCTTACAGTGGCAAAGCCAATTTAGTGCCAGATGTTGTTTGAGTTTAGCTTTGAATTGGGATAGGGAGGAGAGAAAAGTAATTTCAGCGGGAAGGAGGTTCCATGCTCTGCCTGCAGAGTTTGCAAAGAGGGAGTCACCAGCTACATTGTTAATTTTAATTGTCTTAATTTGTAGTCTGTTTGTGGATCGGAGCAGTCTTGGATTGTTGTGGGGGATGATCATATTTTTAAGAGCTGGTGTGTTATCTGGATAATAGAGGACTTTATTAGCCATAATCATAAGATTATATTGGATTAGACTGGGAAGTTCTAGCCACCCAAGCTGTTTTAGGTTGATGCAATGGTGTGTTCTAAAAGGCAGGCCAGTGGCAAACCTGGCAATGTGATTGTAACTGATTGAGTCTATTAATTACAGTTTTATTTAGATTAGAGAGAAGGGAGATGCATATAAACGTGTTGAAAACAGGTGAGAGCGAGCTATGGCAACCTTAGCTGGAGGGGTTAGGAAGGTTTTTATTCTATACAGTGACCCAAGTTTTTTATTGATGTTTTGATCGTTTGGTTTACATGAAGGTCAAATTTTAGGTTATTATCAAGAATTCCTCCTAATAGTTTTGTAGAGGTGTCGGGGGTGATTATTGTGCCAGCTTTTGCATTTATGGTGAAGGTAAATGGTGTAGACCTTTGTGCTGGAGAGAATAACAGCATTTTAATTTTTTGGGGATTTAGCAACAATCGACGTTCAGAGAGCCAGTTTTCTATAGTATTAAAGGTGGATTGGGTAACAGTATGAAAACCAGAAACACACATGTGAGGCAAGTGCACGGACTAAACCAATAATCCAAGAAGAATCACAAAAGTCCAGCACAAACCAAGTGGATCAAATTGCATTTATTTAATATAAAGGTGGCTAACCTAATAACAACAACAAACCAGTTTTGGCTTTAAATAGGCTTCCTCAGTGTTACTGCTTAAAAACACAGACAATGTTTAAATAGTACATGTCAAATTGCTGCTGTCCCCCTATTGGTGCATACCAAATCAATTATGTTCATTCAGGCCAGGTTTAAAGAGAGCTCCCAACCTTACTATCCAGCCTGACTCTTTTTCATTGAGTTTACTATGCCACCCTGACTTGCACATTCTATTTCCCTGAATTTTATCTATAATAATGAATTGGAATTTAGCAGTATGATGGGTTAGAGTATGTTTATAGAGGGCATTTGTAAGTCTTTGATTCCTTATATCACTTAGATGCTCACTGATCCTAAATCTTAGTGAACGTGAAGTTTGTCCAACATAGAAAACAGAAGAAAAGCATCTAGCTAAGTAGATAACCCAATCACTACTGCAATTACCCATAATGTTAATCGTATATATTTTTGAAGTGTTGCTGCTGGTAAACTCCTTAGTTTTACACATGTGTGCACAAGCATTACAATGTCCACAGGGACCACTACCTGTCAACCTATCCCCAAATAAGGTAGTTTGGTGAAAATCGGTAGTGGAACTCTTTTTATAATGAGTAAGGTGTGAGTTGATTGTCCTTCCTCTACGATTAGAGTATAGACACTTAGGGGGGAGAATGTTAGCCAGGCATTCATTAGCTAGTATAATGTTCCAATGGTTATTGATAATGTCTCTAAATATGTTTGTGTTACAGCCATAGATGGTAACCAAATGAATATTTTGATATGTATTTTTGTTCAGTATATCAAGCTTTGGTCGATATTGTAATAATTCCTCCCGGTCAGACCTAGCAGCATGCATACTAGCACTGTGTATGGTCCCCATCTGATACCCCCTACTGAGGAATCTATTACACAGATCCTTTGTACCTGAATTGTAAGCTTGATTAGTGGAGCAGATACGTTTAATTCACAAAAATTGTGATTTTGGTATATTGCAAATAATATGAGGTGGATGGTGACTGGTGGCATGGAGCAATGTATTGAATTGTGGAAATTTTCTAAATGTTTTTGGTTTCAATGTATTGTCCAGATCCTTACTTATCAATACATCCAAGAACGTAATCTTGTCCCTATCCCAATATAAAGTGAAATGGATACCCCATTTATTTTCATTTAAATACTCCAAAAACTCCAGTAAATAAGAGGTATCTCCTTTCCATATCAACCATCAATTGTCTAAAAAAACGATGCCAGATGTCCATGTTGTCCAAAAATAAATTGTAGGACTCATCATAGATTAACTGCTCCTCTATGTAACCCATGAACAGGTCTGCATAAATGGGAGCAAAGGCTGCTCCCATTGCAGTACCTCTGACTTGCCAATAACATTCATTCTGGAAATAAAAAACATTTTTAGTTAGAACATGTTCTGTAAGGCAGGTTAACAATGTGTTAAAACCTGGTGGATAGAGGTTCACTTTATCTAACCAATACTGTATGGCTTCTAAACCTGCCCAGTAGGGTATGTTCATGTAAAGGGCTGCCACATCCAGGGTGCAAAGTAGCCAATTCAGTTCAAGTTGAATATCCACAATAATTTGCAAAAATTGGGTGGTGTCCTTAAGTCTGGCCCTGATCTGTGATAATAGAGGCTGTAAATACTTTGTAAGGAATAAACAAATCCAAACCAGCACAAAAGTTGAAAATATTGAAACAAAGGTGCCCAGTTGGAAGGTAGCTGGAATAAAGAAGCTGAACCATGACAAAATAAAATCTTCTTTTTTAATACAAAATGGTGAGCGCTTTCGCAATGGTAACCATTGCTTTATCAGACAGTTCATTCAAACAGCAACAGCACTTAAATACTTTAATTCATTACTAAAATAACCAATCCTACCACTGAAAGTTAATTCAGCACTCAGAAATCAATTAATTATTATGGTTAAATTTTGCCCTTAGTCATACCTCCCAACTGTCCCGAATTACTCGTTTTTTACCGAGTTTTGGGGTCCAAAACTGGGGTGCCACGATTCCCAAGTGGCACCCCTTTAGTTCCGATTTTTTTCACAGTGTTTTTATTATTTTTTTAAGTTTTCGCGATGACGTCAGCTCCGTCAGGGCTGCCAGCCTGTCAGAATTGAGCTCGCGTACATATGCACACATATTTCCGGCTCAAAATCAAATACTTTCTGAGCGGGAACGGTTTGTTTGCTGATGCAAGTCGCGCCTGGCTAATCATTAGAAGTGCTCGTTTTCGTTTATGGTCTGGATTATTTATTAGCTTCTGGCTGCTTGTTTGTGGATTTAAGGCTGATTGTGATTGACTTAGTGAAGGCTCATCAGCTGCTGCAATGCCGATGTATTATCACCTGGCTGCAAACAAAGTAAGGTAGGTGTGTATGTGTGTGTGTGTGTATGTGTGTAGATAAGGATGTAGTGTTACTATTTTCTAGCTAAATTACTAAGGTTAGCTTGTTAGAGTATGTAAAAGGCTTAGGCAAACATTTTTTTAAACTACATTAAAATAATGCACTATGGTCATGAGTGTACGTGTACATTTGCAGAATGCCATATACCTTACAAGAACGTACTGAGCCTTGGTATTAGTATTTAATGTGGGTCTCTAATTTCAGGTCTTTATCCCTAACTATTTTTGGTTTTGTGAGAGGTCGACAGCTATGATTGCATCTATTGTTTAAAAAGTTATTGTATGGAGACAGTAATGTACTTATTACGACACTAAGTATATAAACGAAGGTTCAGTGTGAAATATCTTCTTCTTGGTTTCATTATAAATGCTGACTTCATTAAATGGGATTGATGCATAGCCCTTTAGTTTCATTTTCTTTTATGGCTTTTCAGTCCTAATTCAGATATTTACATTTATGATCACCGGCTCAAATGCTTGTCTGTGGAGTGTGGATGAATCCATTTATTTGTTGAGATTATGATTGTTTTCTTGTCTGCTTCTTGAGAGAGGTGCAATATTTATTTGTCCACTGATTAAAAGATATGTTTGGCAGAATGCTCACAGCGGTTCTGTCAACATCAGGATGATATGTGAAATTGCCGGATATCCTGAACACAGTGATTCAGACACTAGATATTAACACATGAAACAACTCAGTTCAAGCAAATTTCCTAGACCAACATCCAGAAAAAAAAAAACAAGATTCAAGGCACGACAGATATCTCTATAGTTTATCAAGGGAACACAGTGGGCATAAGTAGGAATGTAACATTAAAAACTGTTTAGCTACTAATCTTCCTTGTTTATCGTTGACTGTTTTGTCCATAGACTGTACCATACAAGATGGGACAGTTTTCTTACATCATGTATTGACAATGACTCATTAATTTTCTGTGTGAGTGTCACTGTAACAGCAAATCATATTATTACTTCTATTTCCCTTTTGCTGACTGGAGTTTCTCACCTGTCTTCAGTCTTGCAGAAATAATGCAGATTTCATATCTGAGAGAGACTTATTAGGGTGACTTGAGACATTAATATATATACAGTAAGTCTTCTCCCTTCAACTCTGTCAGCAAGTGTGCTTATAGAGTTAAACATTGGGTCTGGCCTGAACAGAGGTCACTAACCTGGGGGGGGGGGGGGGGCTAACATCTTCCTCCCTCAAGACAAACATTTGGAGAATGCGATAGATTGGTCATATCAACAGACCATTCCACTCATGCTGTACCTAAGGGTTCAGGACTTTATATCTCCCTTATGCACTTAGTACTTGATATCAAATTACCCCAGTGGGCTATCAGAAGTATCTGGCTCCAGTATTCAGATTTCCTAGACACATCTTTTCCTCTTCTGCATGCTATAAAGGAAGATTTTTTTTAAGGTAGACAGGCCTTCACAGCTTTGTCAAAGGAATGACTCATCACCCTTCTGTAATTAACAGCCAAACATTTTTACAGCTTGCTGGCTTTTAGCATCAATGCTGGCTTCTAGCTTCTCTGTTCTGTCAGTTATTTTCATGTCCCAAACCCTGTACCTTGGGTACAGGGTAAAAAGAGCCTAAAGTCTCTAGCCACCACCAAATGTGAACTTTGTCCAGTTTTTTTTTTTTTTTTTTTTTTGTGCTAAGAGGTTGAGAGATACGGTGAGAAGTAAGAAATGAATTCACTAAATGATAGCCATTAAGTTTCAGTCTTCCTATTTTTCAGGAAGCTGCTGATTTGGCATAGTGGTATGTTGTTCTGACCCTGGTCACTGGTGCATAGGGCCCTGGGTTCAAAACTTGCCAGTGAAATGCATGGTAGTAGCACAACATTTTATTCTAGCAACTTTACAAAATTATACAAGCAATGTTTAAAATATATCCCTGTTTTTTTTACCTTTTGCCCCCCCCCCCCACCAAAAATGAAATTGAAAATAAGTGTGAGATGCTGTGCAAGTTACCTATGGCTTACACTACTGTCATTCTATTTATAGTGTGGGTGTGGAAGTAGACTTTTATGATGGAAATGTTCTGAATTGGGCAGTTTTGTCATTATTGGTTCATGCGTTTTGTTTCACTGCCTACAGTACAGCCTACTGGAAAAATGTTCAAACAATAAATTTAAAATGCGCTTTGTCTAACAAGTGTGTTGTATTATACAAGGAATATATTTTGAAACAAGTGTGCTGTATTCCTTGTATTGTACAATGAATATAATTTTAATAAAGTCAGGAAGGTGTATCAAAGAAAATAACACATGCATGTTTCTTATTTTGTGTGCAAGAGCCAATGATTTGAAAACAGCCCAAAGGTGATCTTTATCCACCGCTTAGCCAGATGCATTTTCTTTGGATGTGGTGTGGGTTTCAATGTTGTTTCAAGGGCGGAGAAGTTTTAATGCCAAGCCTATTTTCATTGTGAGACAGTAACAGTATTGCTTTGTTTACCAGATGTCTAAGTGTTTCTGCATTGTTGTGCTTTAAAATGTAAAAATAAAATCCAAATCATTGTAGAAGTAAAGCAGTATGCATACATTAGTGTTTATGGTAAATGGGATGAAATAGCCAGGTAATGGGACATTGGAATGGCTGCAGGGGGACTCTGATGCCATATTTTGGTTGTCTGTTCTTCAGTTTGTTTGAAAGTTGGTATCCCACAATTCCATTGGAGTGGGTGAGGTTACGTAATTATGTATGCAAATTAGATGTTAATCAGCATACAGATTTGTACCTATTTTTTATGGGCCTTGTCCAGATTGTTGATGTTGCCAGGTTGAGAGGTATGCCCTTAGTTAATTGCTGAAGACAGAAAACTCTGTTTAAAAACCACATGCACAAAATGTAAAGACAAGAACATGTGGATAAATATAAATAAAATACATAAAAAGTCAATGAATAAATACATATACTCATGTTCCCCATTTAGTAACTACTTATGTGCATGGGTATAAGCATAAAAATATATATAAAATATATATAAAAGTATAAGCAGTACACACTCAACTACTTAATACATATATTCTGCCTAATAAATGCACATGTTGTCCACCTAGTAAATACATATGCTTAAATACATAAATCTCAACAAATGCTTGTCTTTAATGATATCTATGCTAGAAGCAGCTCAAGAAATACTGTCATATTGATCTAAAGCCCTGCATGTGTTTATGAAGTCTTCTCTTGTTAAAATATTATTATTATTTTTATTTATTTTAACCTTCTAGACTTTAGCACTGGCTTCAATGGAACACTATCATTCAAACCCAAACCTCTGTGTGCTCCTAAACACAAAATCTATTTTACATATTTTCAGTAGTATTAACTATGTCCTCCATCCTATTGCTGACATTCTGAATGTGTAAAACCTGAAACAAAAATATATCGTCATCCCCCTTATCCAATGTATGTTAGCCAAAGCACTATACAGTTGCCCTTTTCTAGTGCAGTAAAGGTGATCCCTTATCCATTCCCTAAGGTGATGGTTAGTTTTGCCACCATAGAAATGGAAACATGTTGTGCAGTGAGCAACATACACTACATTCTTAGTATTGCAATCAGCAGAATTCCTTAGCTCCCATAGATGCCCTGTTTCAGGGTGTTTAAAAAACCTTGATTCATCTATATAAATGCACTGTGTACATTCTCCACATCTATGGGTACCATTCACTGTGCTATCCATCAGAACAGATGTCCTTGGATAGCAAAGCTGCTGTTTCAGATTTTTCTTATTTCTAAATGCAAAATGTGGTTGTCCACCCACTATGTTGGTAGTATCATCATCTACTAACAACATATGCCAATTTTGTTGTATGATGGTTTCAAACCTTTTGACATCTCTTGATGGTCTGTAGCATTGTTTCCTATGTAATTTCGTAGACCATTGGTCATTTTCTCTGTATATGGTAACATCCAAGAAGTCTAAACTCATCTCAGAACAGTTCATCGTAAACTTTAAAAAGTCACTAGTGGTATTTAGGTATGCACACAGGGATTTAAGATGTTCACCATCATCTTTCCAAAAAATAAAAAGATCATCTACGAAACGCCTATAAAAGGCTATTTGGGGATTACCGAAATTTAGACCTATAATAGCAGGGGCAGGATGGCTAACAGAACCTATCTCTATATACTTGGATAAGGAATTGAAGACAGTACTCAATGAATATGCATATGTCTTGAAAGACACAGAACAGTTTTTAGTGGACCTTTATGGGGCAGTGAAGCAAATGGGAACAGCAGATATGGGGATGCTGGCCACACTAGATGTAGTGTCTTTATTTACAAGTATACCCAATGACCAGGGGATAAGCATGGTGAAATCAGTGTTGACAAGGCAGGGAAAGTTCTCTAATACTAAGATAGACTTTCTCTGTATCTTACTAGAATTGGTACTAGAGCACAACATATTTATTGTCAATGGCACATGCTATAAGCAGTTGTCAGGGGTTGCCATGGGCACAAGTTGTGCCAACACATATGCAAACCTGGTTATGGTTAACTGTGAATATGAATATCTGTTAGGTAATCCCCAAATAGCCTTTTATAGACATTTCATAGATGATCTTTTTATTTTTTGGACAGGTGATGGTGAATATCTTAAATCCCTGTATGCATACCTAAATACCACTAGTGACTTTTTAAAGTTTACGATGAACTGTTCTGAGATGAGTTTAGACTTCCTGGATGTTACCAAATACAGAGAAAATGACCAAGGGTCTACGAAATTACAAAGGAAACAATGCTACAGACCATCTTTTCTACACAGAAATAGTATGCATAACCCTAAGATTTTTCCTAACATAATCAGAGGTCAGGCAATGAGAACATCTCACCTATGTTGTCAACAGGAAGTGTATAGAATGAGTTAACTAAGCCAAGAACAGGTTTCATTAATAGGGGATATAGTGAATATGAAATTGATAAAGTTCCCAAGGATCTTTATATATTTTCGGTAATAGATATAGGTATTGTGATGTAGGATCAGGAACCGTAAGATGATATTTAGTTTCCTGTATAATAATGCATTCTACAAATTCTAGTTGTAAAAACTGATCTATCTCTTTCTTGAACTTGAAAGTCGGGTCCAGATGCATATTCATGTAGAAAAGGCCATTAGATAATTGTTTTGCGGCCTCCTTAAGATATTGCTCCCTATCCAACACAAAGACAGCCCCTCCCTTGTCAGCCGGTATAATGACTAAATTGTGGTTATTACTAACTTTAGTTAAAGCTACCTGTTCATCCTTGGTTAGATTCTGTTTGGTATTAAAATGAATTCTACCATGAAAATGTAAATCTCTGAGAACACATTCTCTGAACACTGAGACATGGCTGTCCATGGGTGGCATAAATTGTGACTTACGAAACCAGAAGTCAATAGATCTTTGAGTTTGATCATTCTCTGAAAAAAAACAATTTCAGATTTAAAGTTCTACAAAAGTCATTTATATCATTGACTAAAACATGTTCATTAACAAAAAAAGCAGGAATAAAATTTAATCCCTTGTTGAGTAACTTTATTTCATCATCAAAAACAGCAGGAACAAAATGTAATCCCTTGTTGAGTAACTTTATTTCATCATCCGTAAGATTGTGTGATGAAATGTTATGTACATTGTTGTTACTTATGATAACATCTGTTTCAAAAGTTCTCTATGTTGTTTATTGGCCCTGTGCTTTCTACCCCCCCCATGTCTTTTGACCCTAAAGGGTCATTCACTGGTTTATTTTTGGCTACTGGGGGCTCTTGAGTGGGGAGAGAATCTATATCAGTAACAGATGATGAATCATCACCAGAAATTGTCTCTGAAAGCTCAGTTCTATTTCTAAGAATAGATCTGAGTCCTTTTCTTTTCTTGATATATTTTTGTGTGGTATCTTGAAAGCAAACATTTCTTTGTGTATTAAATGGTTTGCCTTTTTGTTAATCACTAACATCCCTGTTGAATTTGTCAATTTTTTTCTTTTTTAAATGCTGTTCCAATTGTGATAACTATTTAGCTAGGGTGTTTAAGTGTGTATTAAAAGTTGTTTCCCCCTCATAAACCTTAGCTTCCTCACAAATTTGTTTAACCTCCAAAATATGCTTGTCTATAGCACATTCATGATACATACTGAGGACTTCCACAAATAACATGGGCACCTGATGTTGGGCTTGAGCCCAATCTTAAGTAAGTTGTTCATCAGTCTGACTAATAAAGGGTTGCATTTTTACTCTGAGTCCACGTGAAGTAATATCTTTGACCTTATATGCTTTAAAGAGCCTTAAATGCCAAATATGCGATCTCAACATCTTTATGCTTTTGGTTAATTTAGAAAATATTAAAGTACATGGTTCTCCTTTGGGTTTGTTATTATTACCCATGTCTCCTTGGCCAGCTGGTGTTAGGCCAAAAATTCCTACATCATGCCGGTCTGCTGACAGACCTTCTAACAATGTAATTAGATCCATGTTGGAGCCCCTTATACTCCTAAAAAAAGAAAAAAAACACCAATATAAATGAGTGAATGTTCTGATCTGGGTCAGAAAATAATACCAAACTCAATATAGCATACAAAGCAGCGTGAAGAATACCTCCAAAAAACTTCTTTTACTTCAATAATACTGTGTCTAGATACTTCCATAACATATACACTGGCTGGAGTTGGCCTGTATAATGGTCAACAAGACAGGTTCATAAATAACAAAAATAGTGTAAATATAATTTGTATTGAGCCACTGAATGACCCAAATAATGGCCCCCAAAAAGCAGGGAATTTCTCAGTTATTATTGTCTTCCAAGCTGACCTTCATCTCAGGCTATAGATATATATGTGCAAAAAAGGGGAATTATCAATATGTTGAAACCAATGTATATCAAAAAAGAAAAAAAACATTGGTACAAAAAACTGCCTACATAACCAAAGTTATGCCCTGAATGACAATAATGATATCAATATAAGTTCTATTGAGCCCCTAGATGACCCAAATAATGGCCCCCAAAAAGCAGGGAAATTCCTAGTTATTATTGTCTACCAAGCCGACCTTTGTTTCAGGCTATGGATATATGTGCCAAAAAAGGGGTTATCAGTATATTGAAACCAATGTATTTCAAAAAGGAGACATTGGTACAAAGGGCTTGCCTGTAAACCCCTGTGGGGTTGGGAGGGTGGCCTAATGGTTAAGGTGTTTGCCTTACAAACACAAGGTGCAGGGTTTGTGTCTCACAAGGGATAATTGGCTAGGCTTAAAATGGCTCGCAAGGGCAGTTAGCTTAGTACTAACCTATGAACCTAACCAAAGTTATGCCTTGAACCTTCCGTTCCAACCAGTGTATCAAAATGGCTGGCATTCGTCTCCACCTGAATAGGGCAGAAATTGCAAGTCCCAATGATGTTCCTCAATCGCTTAGGAGTGCCAATCATATGGGGAACCCAGTCTATCAATGTACAGCTAAACCTCACTGTAAAAATGTCCAAATATAAGGAATAATTTTAGCATGAACTTGTCTGTGAAACCATATAACAGATCAATTCCCCAAAAGAACCAGAATCCCCCCGGTGTCAAATACGCAAAATGTTCAAATGCTGTTACGTATATCGACCCCCTTAGTCCTTTGGATAAGTCCAAAAAGTGGTTAGAATGACTCATCTAATCAATCCTATATATAATGCCTTATACACATTACTAACCACTATCGGATACAAAAATGGCTGTTTCTACAACTTTACGTTACATCCTACTTCAACATACATAGGTGTAATATCATATACCAAAATTGCAGTGATCCTATTTCTGACAGTTCAACATGAAATGCTTAACTTAAATAGTCAATTGCCATGAATCAAAAGTTTCAAGAGGTTATACACTGCCTGAGTCAAATTTGCAACAACATGAATATTAGTCCCATACATTAAATGTCCCGGTGTTGCTGTGCAATATACATAAAAGGCAATTTTTGATCTGTCCAAATGCCTGTTCACATCTCACATATCAGTACAGGATTTTCCTCGTATTTGTTTTTTATATATACAAAGGAGTTATTGGACATGGACCCTGCTTCAACAGGAAATGTCAAACCACAAAATGACACCTATAACACATTAACTGTATCAAAACACTTCAAAACTGAATGTTCACACTTGATTCCTGGTGATATAAACACTCTGCCTTTTGAAAAGCCCTTTGATAAGCAGACCAATGTTTCAAACATGAATCCCCATAACCCAAGTGAACCAATATGGTGTGCGTTCATCCGTTACTCATTTGTTTTCTCCTACTGCGCACATATGTCCAAACATAGGCCCACTGTTACTGTTCAAGACAGGTCGGTTCTTCAAATCATGATTCTCCAATTTTAGGTTATTATCAATAATTACTCCTAATAGTTTTGTAGAGGAGTCGGGGGTGATTATTGTGCCATATTTTGCATTTATGGTGAAGGTAAACGGTGTAGACCTTTGTGTTGGAGAGAATAACAGCATTTTAGTTTTTGGGGGATTTAGCAACAATCGACGTTCGGAGATCCAGTTTTCTATAGTATTAAAAGTGGATTGGGTAACAGATCTTAAGTCTGAGGGAGATGTGGCTGAGCAAATCAGGGTGGAATCATCAGCGTATTGGATACAGCTGACATTCGGGATGACTGTATATAAGTTGTTTATAAAGATGGAAAACAGTAGGGGTCTTAATATGGAGCCTTGTGGCACTCCAAGGGTGTTAGGTAATAGGATGGAGAGCTTGTTCTGCCAGAGAACAGTCTGCTGCCTCTCACTGAGGTAGGATTTAAACCATTGAATGGTACTGGAATTTAGACAGAAAGAATGCAGGGTGTGAATCAAAAGTTGGTGATCCACCATGTCAAATATCAATATCAAGCAAAGCATATTGTATAAAACTTTTATTTTTAAATGTTAAACTTCTTTTGCTATATGTACTTCATCATTTAAGATTTTTATAGAAACATCAGGTAATATTCATGGTATATTGAAATATGATTAAAACCATTAATTAAAATCAATGTGCCCTGGCTTGACCCAAATAGTATCTCTTGGGAGGGATTCAGACAGCTAGCCATAAAGCATCTATTGGCCCATAAAATTGTAATGGATAAAAAAGACAAACATACAAGATGTAGGGTAGTATGGGAACAAGCCTTTAACATTATATTAGCATGAACCGCCACAGAGACACTTAGAAACACGCCATAAGGGAATCTAAAATGACACATATGATAAACCACTCAAAATATCTTATGGTTTTGATTTACAAATATATGTTCTGTTGTTATATTCAAATGTCTTAATTGTGAATGCATCTATGTATATAGTGTAGATCATTTTTGTTGGATGGCCTATATCCTATGGTATGAATCTCAATGGATAACACTGTACTATGGTCATGCTTCTTAGATATGTTTGTTTTATGACTCACATCAATGGAAAATGAAAATAAAAATTATTGAAAAAAAATCAATATGCCCTGCTAAATAACGTTTCACTGAAGTATTCAAATGTCATTCTGCACAGCAGATTGAAAATTTAGCACCTTGTTCATTATTTTTAAACGACAACACTTAAATACTTCCTAAACATGTTAAAGTTACCAAATTTGCTTCAGACCTTGTAATTTTTGCTTGATCTATTATTTTCTATGTATAATACAGCATTTTTGGCTTCAACAATGATATCACAAGGATCAAATCCATCACCTTTTTCAGAATGCTTCTTCCATGTTTGATTGCTGAGTCTTTTCAGAACACTTCATATTAGAAGTCTCTGTTTGAAAGGAGACCACAAATCCAGCCATTAAACATAGAAAATGTATAGTCTCATTGTGACCCAGTAGTTTTAAATGTACTATTTTTAGTTTTTACCATACATTTAAAAGTAGTTGAGATGTCTTTTTTAGAGCTACAACTGCAGATTTTTAATGCTTGTAGTCATTACATCAGACCTGTAATTAGTCATACTCCTAGATGAGTTCACTTTTTCATTTATTCTTCTCCACATTTTTCATTTCTAGCATCAAAATTAACATCATGTTCTGCCTGTGATCTGTTTATACATATATTCATTAAAAAATCCATTTTTCCCAGACTATTTATTCTCTGTGATTTCATTTTAACTTCAAGAAAAAATATTTCCATTCCTGAAATCAGTTTCATCTTTTTTAGACTACTTTGGGCCATGTTCAATAAAGCCTACACTAAGTGTAGACTAGGTGTACACGATGTGTATTCAATACAATTTTTATCACTATCACATTTTTGTGCTTTCTAGTCATTCAGAAAGCTTACACTAAGTGTACATGTAGTCTGCACTTTGTGGTAAACTTTATGAATGCCTGTTAATATTTAAAGCTGCAAGAATATTAGTAGGAAAACTAAAATTAGGAAGAAGAAGGTGTCAGTTATGTCTGTGTTGTCTGTTCACTCAGAATAGTGTACACTTAGTGTACAATTAGTGTAGGCTTTATATCTTTACAAATTTTAGAATGTTATATTTAATTTTTAGACTTTCCCTAAAATGTCCCTACATCTGTTAAAGTTCTCATAGTGTGCATATTTAAGAATTTCCTGAAAGACAAACAACACTTTTACCTTAACAATTCTTTCTAGATTCTCAAAATTTTAAAATCAAATTCATGTGTAAAAAACTAGTATTCAGATTAATCACGTTCCTTAGATTATAAAGACTCACAAATTTAATCAAACAGTAGTTGATTTTGAATTATTTTGCCTTGCAACATTTAGCAAAACAAGCATGAAGAAAAATACAACCTATGCAGTTTATGTAGTAATTCTATATTTTTACAATTAAATGATATGTTTCAAGCTGTTATGATTGCTTTCATTTAATTCACTAGCAAAATATTTACAGCTGTTGATAAATGAGAGTGTCATCTGATTTGTGTGAGAACGTCAATCAAGGTAATGTCAGCTTGGTTTTCATCTGATTCACTTTCATTTTAAGATTGTTTAAATTCTTCTCAACTATGCAAAGTCACAGCAACTGATAAAACTATGAATAGTCACACATTTATAGCCTGAAATGAGAGCTGAGTGAAAAGAGGACAAATTAAATAAAAAAATATTTTAAACCAATAGTGAGAAATAAAATTTTTGTTAAACAGTGAAAATAAAAAGTATTCAGGCTTATATTGTTCTTCTTTTGAACAACCATAAAACATAGCAGCACATCAAAACATTTTATAAACATTTAAAAGTGTGACACAACAGATTAACTAATTACATTATTCATTTTATATACACCTTTATTCTTTAAAAATGATTTAATAGAACAATTATTATATAGGGATTTGAACTTCTTATAAAATTGTAAACAAAGCAGTTAAACACACGAGATACAGTTCTAGCAATGGAACTGATATTTTTTTCATATTGAATCTGGAAACTGTTATTGCAACTAATTTTATTTTGATTGTAGATGTAAAGCTGAATACATAGCAACATGTAGTTGCACATCACGTTATACTGGAAAACATAAAAATGTGCAAACTAGAAGTCTAGTGCATTTAGAGGACAAGAAAAAAGAGAATAAACTAAAGAGTTTATGTAGGCTTTTGTAAGAAACATTTATTAAGGTGAAGTTTATATTTCAAAATTTTGCAAGTAACCAAGAAGAGCCTGTTGAAGGTAATTATGCAAATGAACTTCTGAAGCAATAAACACAAATTGCAATTCTTTAGCTGTACTCACATAACTTAGTTATAAATAACTGCAGGTGTGTGTGTGTGTGTGTGTGTGTGTGTGTGTGTGTGTGTGTGTGTGTGTGTGTGTGTGTGTGTGTGTGTGTGTGTGTGTGCGTGTATAAAATGATTTAGTTATTTGATGGTCATACTCTAAAATACTTTAGAAATGTTTGAAATTGCTGCTATATTTTATTAGTGTCCTGACGCAGGATGTGACAAGTCTAAAAGCTTGACATTTGCTCTCATTTTGTAAAAAAGTTATTTTCATGTAGTAGTTATCTAACCCTTTGTTTACATAAATTTCAGATTGATTACAGAGACAGCAGATAATTTGAAAAAATTGTCTTGCAGTTTCTTTATATTAAGGAGTTTTAGCTAAAATGCTGTTTGCAAATGTTTACTTACCTGTTAAGATAAAAATACATGAAAAAAATAATATTATTCTGTACCTAATCAAAGTATTGTTTCACCATGATCTACTACAACAACCTTCATTGACATGCTACAACTCTCAGAACACTGTGATCATCTTTCCTGACAGTACACCAATAGATTAAGTTATATTCCTATAAAATGCCTATGGCTATATAGTAAACTCAAAGTATTGTTACTGGTATCTAGAATATGGGAAAATATACTGTTTAGTGGGCGTGGCATATGGCCTGCTGTAGTCAATGAAAAGTTACTTCATTATTCATTAGGTGGACAGGAAATTACTGGCCCTGTTCTGCAGGAGTGAAGACTTGCTCCACAGCTCACCCTTAGCCAGTTTTTAGTCTGGAGTTCAATTTGTTAACATCTCCACTATGTCAGGACAGGAGGGTTGGTGTAGCATGCAGTCATTCACACTGTGAAATATAGAAGTTGAGGAACTATGAAAGAGCCAGTTGTTTTATGTGCAGTTTTGCATAATGCTGAAAGACTGTTCTGAAAGTATTTCTACATATTCTTGAAAGACTTTGTTGAAAACTGTAATAATTCTGAATTCCAAAATGCATGTACAAAAATCTTTTTTTTTTTGTATTTTGCACTGTGTCTTATGGTACTTTGAAGTAAAGAATGTATGCAGTAGCTGTGCTGCATACATAAATGTCAAGGCTATCACTGTACAGTGGCGGATTTAGGCATGGGTGCAGGGGTGCGCGCCACCCCCTCTTTAAACTTGTATAATTTTTTTTTTTTTGAAAATCGGAAAAAAATGTACTACTAAAACTGTACATTTTCTGATTTTCTACTTACATTATTTTTGTACTCTTAAAAAAGAAATGCACTATGTTCTGTTGAAAACGGAAACTTCAGGTGCATTCCTTTATTGACAGACATAGATAGTCACCAAACGTGCCTAATGTATCGGATATGCAATTGGAAGTTGTAGTCAGGTGATCCTCCTCCAAGTGCATCTCCCTTGTAGTTGAATTAGGTGCGTTAGTGAGAACACCCTGCGTGAGATGCTGTAAAAGTTTGAGTGGTGAAATAATCCCTGATTCCGAGTCGGACAAACATGTTTTGCAGAGTGGGCAGATTCTGAAAAAAATAAACTGTGTGAGCAACTCGACAAGTGATTCTGCCGTAAGGAACTTATTATTATAAGTATTATTATATGCTATATAGTATTATTATATTATTTTTTTTTTCTCCTGAAGTACTGATCCAAGGCACCAAAGTGGTAGTACTATCTAGGTTATAAATGTGTAGCATTTAGGAGCTCTGATGCAACTTTTCTGTTTATAAATTGTAATGCCATTTTCATCTGGAAAGCAGAATCTGCCTCTGTAAATTATCTCAAGCGCTGCCATTCTTTTGTCGTCACATGTTCATTATTTTATAGCAGATTGCCTTCTCACAAATGATGCGGTTAGCATGTTTCCTACTACAACAACTTTCACGAGATCATGATCCCGTCATTTCAAGTTAAATGCCGCACTCCAAACAAACCCGACCTAGACACTAAAGAAATACACATACGATTTGAAAAGCCTGTAACTGGCAGTATATTTAGTAAGCACTTTTCAAAACATGAAGAGAAAGCCAGGAATTATGAAGTCTTGCAGCACTGAAATACACACTGTTGAAAATAAAGATTTGTGGAACAAGCAATAAGCCTGTGCCTACCTCGTGTAAAGTAACACGCCATTATTGGAAATGACCATTTAAGCTACAGTGTTCAATGAAGGCAAAGACTCTGCTGAAACTCAGCATTCTATATGCTTTTGCCATCGCAACTCCAATGGAGAGGCCACTGTCATAGCTATAGTAAGAGCCTCTATTAGTGTGTCCCCAGTACACTTCCCTCGCTTAGATTTAAATTTTCAAACTGCTGCTAGGCTTTATGGTCCCGCTCAAATGGGATCAGTTGACCGCGTAGCAAAGTAATGAGTAAACTACCACTAGCTTTTAGTCCGTAGGGAAGGAGGAAAGTGGTAGGATTAAATAAAACAGTTTAATATATCATGTTATTTTAATGGCGGTCTCGGTATGTGTATTTGAAATCCTCTGTTACGGTTAACCCTAGTGCTGTTATTTTTAAAGCTTGGAGGTCGAACCGTGTTCTTCTTCATTAATTGTACAGCACAAGACCGCCTAGCCCCTGGCCTTTGCTCACTTTTTCGCCTGAACTGCACCCATCTGTTCTGCAGTTCTTGTTCCAAAATCTGGACGTAGACATTAAACAGTGAGGTATTAAGTATATAACAAAAATTGTAAGGTACCGTATTTCCTAATGGAAAGACTGCCTTGCGCCTCCCCAAATTTACACTAGCATCTCTTTTCTGACTGGCAAAAGTATCCAGAATCTAGTAACACTCCATATGACTACTAAGTATCTGTTTATACAGGGGTCGTTAAAAAACGTACGGCATAATTGAACGCAGATTACTTCATATAGAACATTTCATAACGTGTGTGTGAAATCCACTTTACCGGGCTTATTATGTGCTTGCTCAGGTGTGACTTCAGTATTTCTTTCTTCGATAGTCTCGTTTTACCAAATGCCCCAAGGTTGCCATTGGGTGTTAATTCACACGTACTCATGCATTTAGCTACAGACACGTGTTGGCCGGAAATGGCGGCAGCCATATGTTTATTAAACTAGTTGGTTTCAAAGCTAACGATCTGTCATTTAAATGTATACCTGGCTCTAAACTGCCCAGATTTTATGTCTCCTTGTTTTGATTGCACCTTAAAGTATGTTTTTTTTGGTAAATCATGGAGTATTGAAGCCACTTAATAATGACATACAATCGAGTTTCAGACTTCATATCCTTCAGAAAAAATAAGAGCAGTATTTAAAATCTGCCCTTGTTTTTGGGCCTTTTCCATCCCCCAGTTATTTTAAGGTTTGCCCAGATTTCTTACTCTTAGAAATGTGATTACCCAGTCAGTGCAGATTTACCATCTGTATGCAAAATGAATGCAGTAATCAGTATAGTAAGCAGTAATTGCCAGATGTGTTGGGGGTGGGCAGTCTTTGAATGATGACATTCAAGCCAACCCATCTTATGATCATGAACAATCAGTTCTAATAAAAATATTTAGTACAAAGGCTAAGGTGTGTAATCATCAGCGGGTTTTGTGTATTGGTTCTGACCTGCTTGTTATGAAGCAAAGCAGGCAAGGATCTACCCCACAGAGGGCAAGTCTGAGGCATCCTACCACTAGCCTCCCCATAAAAAATTAGCCATTCAAGAGTGCCTGTCCATGCACATTCCCAAGGCTATAACAGCCTTCCCTTCCCTACTGTCCTGTAGCACTCAATGGTAAAGGAAAAAGCCCTGAGGTGAGAAAACAGAAAACTCCTCCATGACTTCTTGTGTGATTGCTGTGCCAGGCTAGCAAGAGCCTGACTGACATCCTTAAGTTATGCACCCATTTTTATGAAGAAGGATGAGTGGGTGGTTTCTTCCTTGCTACAGTGACCCTGATCCTGCTTTTTCTCCTTTGCTACCTATTTCTGTCTCTGCTGTGTTAAATTCTCCTTGCCCATGTCTGCCTTTCCCACTTACTGCTGATCCTACACTCTTCCTCCCTCCTTGTGCCTGGTGCATATGCTTTTTACCAAGCAAAAATGCTTAACCTGTGATGCGTTGGTCTGCTTCTGTTCTAATACTAGCCATTTTGTCATCATCTTCTTTTGGCTGTTCCCATTAGGGATCGCCACAGCAGATCACTTGTTTCCATTTCTTCCTGTCCTCTGCATCTTGCTGTGTCACTCCAACCACCTGCATGTCCTCTCTCACCGCATCCATAAACCTTATCTTAGGCCTTCCTCTTTTCCTCTTACCTGGTAGCTTCATCTTTAGCATCTTTTTCCCAATGTACTCAGCATCTCTCCTCAGCACATGTCTAAACCAATGTAATCATGCCTCTCTGGCTTTGTCTCCAAACCTTCCAACCTGGGCTGACCCTCTAATATACTTATTCCTAATCCTGTCCACCCTTGTCACACCCAGTGCAAATCTTAACATCTTTAATTCTGCCACATCCAGCTCAAACTCCTGCCTTTTTGTCAATGCCACTGTCTCCAACGCATATAACATAGTTGGTCTCACTACCCTCTTGTAGACCTTCCCTTTCACTCTTACAGGTACTCGTCTGTCACAAATCACTCCTGACACTCCTCTCCACCCACTCCATCCTGCCTGTACTCTCTTCTTCACCTCTCTTCCACACTCACCATTACTCTGAACTATTGACCCCAAGTATTTAAACTCATCCACCTTCGCCACCTCTACTCCTTGCATCCTCACCATTCCTCTATCCTCCCTCTCATTCACACACATATATTCTGTCTTAGTCCTGCTGACCTTCATTCCTCTTCTGTGTAGAGCACATCTCCATCTCTCCAGGGTCTCCTCCACCTGTTCCCTACTCTTACTACAGATCACAATGTCATCTGCAAACATCATAGTCCACGGGGACTCCTGTCTGATCTCGTCTGTCAACCTGTTCATCACCATTGCAAATAAGAAAGGGCTCAGAGCTGATCCTTGATGTAACCCCACCTCCACCTTAAATGCATCCGTCACTCCCACCGCAGACCTCACCGCTGTCACACTACCCTCGTACATATCCTGTACCACTCTTACATACTTTTCTGACACTCCTGACTTCCTCATACAATACCACAACTCCTCTCTAGGCACCCTGCCATATGCTTTCTCTAAGTCTACAAAAACATAATGCAACTCCTTCCGACATTTTCTGTACTTCTCCATCAACACTCTCAGAGCAAAGATCGCATCTGTAGTGCTCTTTCCTGGCATGAAACCATACTGCTGATCACTAATCATTCGTCCCTTCTTAACCTTGCTTCCACTACTCTTTCCCATAACTTCATGCTGTGACTGATGAATTTAATCCCTCTGTAGTTACTACAGCTCTGCACATCAACCTTATTCTTAAAAATCTGTACCAAAACACCTTTTCTCCATTCCTCAGGCATCCTCTCACTTTCCAAGATTTCATTAAACAATCTTTGTAATGTAGTAAATTTAGTACAAATGGCACATTTTACTGGCCTTCTAAAAATATATGGTGAAGTTTAACTGTATTAGCGAATATACTGACACAGCAAGTAGTTCTGCAAACAAACTGTCAGCAGCTGGATAAATCTACTGGCCTACCAGATCTAAACAAAATTTGGAGTTTAAAAGTAAACCTGTTTGGTGGTCCACATGTGTAAATAAATAAGAAATACAATAAAAGAAAAAAAGTTTTTTTTACTATTTATAGTTAAAAAAAAAAAATTGATGTTAAAAAGCCATCAACCCCCCCGGAAAAATGAATGTATCCCATGAACTTAGACTATCATCAGAAGCTAAAACTACAAAGTTTACATTAGTTATGTTAGGAAAATAAGGAGTAGCACCCAGCATTGCTCATTACTTATCCAAATAGACACCACCTACTTGGATCCATTAGATATAGGCAACATACTAGCAAGCAAATTCACCAACAAAACAACTGTATAAAGCCCACACATCCTACAGAACCTCAAAGCACCACATCATAAACAAGGAATAGTTGCTTAAAGGTACTGTTCTTGCTAAAACAAAAGAATACATTATCTGTGGGACTTAGTAATATATCAGTTTGCCTAATGAGCACAAAATATACCCTAGTCAACCTGAGCCTAGCTACTAGTTTTGTCCCTGAAGTATGGCACGTAGATATTGGGATGGCACTTCACAGAAGTGAACCTTTTGAAAGACCACTGAAACTACAGACCCATTAACATGATGCCTGTCTCATTTGAAAATCATGAAACACATAACTGACCAACTGACCTAATTAACTATGATATATAAAAAAAAAAAAAATCTTAAGACTTGATCCCTGGCAGTTTGGGTTTAAGGGTAAATCCTGCCTAATGAATGTGGTCACTTCTGAGAGAATAATTCAAGAAGTGTGGACATGCTGTTCATACAGCATACCTTGACCTGGCTAAGGCTTTTGATACCATACTACATGCGTATGTAATAAGCTAAATGAGTGCCAAATTGACCCATACATAGTCAGGCGGACAGCATATTGGTCAAGGAGGAACCGTGCAGTGAGAGTGGTGTGTGCGTTCTCAGCTAAACACAAAGGTTACCAAGGGTGTTCCTCATAGTTCTATGCTGGGGCCTCTACTTTGTAGATCCCTAAATTACATATGGAAGCAGAATTCAAATTACGAATGGGAACGGTTCATTCACCAAGTTTGTGTTGTGTTGCTGAATGGTACAAGAGTCCCCTTCTGATATTCTTAAGTTCCTTCTGAAGCTCGTACATTAGTATCTGCTGCTCAAAAAGTTGGTTAAAACTAAATTCTAAAAACTGTATTATTGTTGCATTTGGTAAACAATTCCTTCATCCATATTCTAGCATAAACAACACCCACTTTAAAATTAAAGTGTGGTGAGACATTGGAACGTGCGTAGATAGTTCACTTGCTTTTGACCTTCATATTACAACAGTGGTTAGGAAATCGTTTTACCTGGCACAGGTGATTGCAAACTGTATTTCATCTGGATCCAAAGAAATTCTTGACCTTTCTGTATTCTGCATTGTTCAGACCTATTGTCAAATACAATGCTCCTTTTGGGATGTTTCTCACTATCGTAACAAACAACTAGAAAAGACCATAGAGGTTCCTAAGTAAGAAGATCACAGGCTTAAAAGACATGAGCTACCCAGAGAGGCTAAAAGCACTATGCTTTTATTCACTGTTCTGTAGACTCCTTGGTTATAATCTGTGCCTAGCCTTTCAGCCCATTAGAGATCCATTAGTTGAACTCTTATCTCCCCAAATCAAACAGTCTGACTAACACTAGAACCAGTGATTTAAACGTACTTCAGCAGGTAAGCGTAACCGTTAGGTTTACCGCATTATGAAAAATAATCCTGTTGAAAATCATAAAACGTTCTACGATGCAACCTTGTTCCAAAACACAAAAGGGCCACACCTCCACGGCCAGCGACCGCCTAGGGTGCCATACTGGACGGCCTCATAAAGGGTACATTTTATTTATTTAAATTTTACTATTTTTCATTTTAATCTCTTCATCTTTCAAACACACCACACCAGGACTCGAGAGACAAAAGTTTGTGCTCTTCTCGGCGCACCATCTCTGAGTACATCCTGACAGTACTGTGATGTTTGTGTCCCTCCCCACTCAGTAGCAGCAGCATTGAGGAGAATTTAAATCTCACTTTAGGCACTTAAAACTGTAAATTGATTCTTATGTTACAGCCAGGGTGTCTTGGAATGTGTATTCATAGCATGGTTCCCATTTATAGTATTTGCCGACTTACAGTAAGAACTAGGATGGGAAGTTACTAGCCTTTTTAAAACAAGAATTCCTAAAGAAAAAATTTTATTTAAACATGGGTAAGTTAATAACTCTATGGTGGAGTTTAGAATGGATGGCGGGCAATAGATTTACCATCTGCATGCATACCTCTCAGCTGTCTGGATTTTCACAGAAATCGAAAGCTCTCATATTTTAGGACTGTTTCTAGTAAAATTTTTGGTTTTCTGTCAAATCATTAAGAACTGAAGTAGATCGAGGTCATTTATATGATGACACTTGCGAATGCAAGCCTTATTATTCTAACAGGCTTCTGTCTCTCTAAGAGCAATATATCAAAAATTATCCTTGATTTTGGGCATCTTTCTCCCATTAGTTTTGTCTTTGTCCAAATTTCTAGGGCTTAGAGGTTGAGAGGTATTGTAACAAGTACACTCGCTTATGTTATCAAGTTTTTCTGTTCTGAAAGTTTTTAAAAACTGTTCAAATGCAAACCAGGCAATCTATTGTTTTTCTTCATAGGGCATTGGACATGTCATTAAACTACCAGTGTTACTAGGATGCTTGCTCTGCTAACACAACATTTCCTGAAGAATGTTATTGGGAAATGTTTACTTACTGTTGTACCACACCTCAAAAGTGATGTGAATTAATTATATTACCCTAGCTCTGGTTAAAAATCAATTAACATTATTAAGTAGCCTAGCATTGCTTCCTCCAAGTATTTGTATGTGTGTGTGTGTGTGTGTGTGTGTGTGTGTGTGTGTGTGTGTGTGTGTGTGTGTGTGTGTGTGTGAAGTACTTATGAAATCAAATTAAGTGCCTTTCAGATGTTTGAAAAATCACAGTATATGGTTTCTGTGCAAATTGTCTCATACTTGGGCACTGGCAACTGACACACCTGCTAGCCTCTTGGTTGACTTAACAACAGCCTGGTTTGTGTACCACTGTGATGATATGGGCAAGTGCCAGCATAGCCAGCTGGGGTTTTGCAAAGAATGATATGCCTTTTGAATATCAAACTGATTTATACAAGGTGCTTGTTTTACAAATGTAATAGAACTGTATGTCATTTGTATATCAAACTGATTTTGTACAAATGCTTGTGCTGAAAATGTATTTGTGAGCTTTGTTTCTGTTGAAATGCATCAACAGTACACCTTGCTGAAATGAAGAGAAATGTACATGTGTTTAACTTTAAGAAAAATAAGGGAAATGTAAATGAGCTGTTGAACCATTAAAGGTACCCCACATTGCTGAGTAGGAACAGAGATGCTGGATCTGAGGAAGAGCCTTTGTCCATTATCTCAGTGAAAAGAGGGGTGGCCCCAGCCACTGCCATAAACATTTGGATGTGTATTGTGGCCATCTGTATTAAATTCCCATCTCCGCTTCAAAGGGGAATACTGTGAGAACTTAAGAGTCAGGTGAACAGATGAGGCCATTTTATCAGCCCTCTTGGTTCATAGGTGTGTACCAGGCTAATGGCCTGGGAGCTTTACAAGCCTAACCCCCAAAAAATTTCCTTGACACCATGCCATCCGATGTTTGTTCAAAGTACCTCTATCCAGTAGGGCAACTGGTGTGATCCCTGGGGTGAACTTTCTGCTACCCATCCACTTGTCAAGATTTCACTTGAAGAGGGCAAGCAAGTTGCTCTGCTTGACATGAATGGGAAGCTTATTCCAGGGTATGGGCAGTCTTTGGGAGATGAACCTGTCCCTCCAGCATGTTCTGTTGATTGTGGTAGTCAGGTTATGGTCCCTGGAACATGGGGAGATTGGATTTCTTTAGGTGTAGCATTTCAATAGGGCTATGTCGGACATGGCTTTGTACATCAAGCAGAGATCACCTCTGAGTAGACGATAAGAGACCGAGAACAGCTGAAGTTTCTTGAGTCTGTCCATGTAGGACGTGTTTATGGCCTTTGATCCTTTTTTTGAAGTACTTTTGTGGTCTCTCCAGCTGTTGTTGGTGTCTGGTCAGGTATATGCCAAACAGGGCATTATATTCGATGACTGGTCTAATGAGGCATGAGTAGAGAGGGATGAAGACCTCCTTCTTTATGGATGTGAACCCTTTGGTTATAAAGTGTGCCACGTAGAAGGACTTTCTGACAACAGTGGCAACATGGTGGTCGAAGGTGAGGTTACTACCCCAGACTTTTCTGGTGTCTGACTTTTAAACATGTAGATTTGTAAAGCGAGACATACTTCTAGCCATGGGACCATTATTAGTTATATTTTGTCAAGGTCACAGTAGTAAGAGACTGGGATTACAAGATGTGTTTACTTACTTTTGTGTATATAGTATGATAAGACTCAAATTAGTCATTAAGGTAATTTTATTTTATTTTACTTTCAGCTGCAAACTGGTTGAAACATAGTAATAGAGAGAAAAAAATAATTAATCAAAAGTTCACATAACAGAAGAGATCACATTGCACATTGAAATTTGCAACAGAAATACAGAAAAAAATACCATCATAGCCCTCAACTGTCAGATTTTCGCAGAATGTTCAGATTTTTGCCTCATATGTTTCATCTGTTCCTCATAAAATTTGGGGTTTTCTGGCAAGTTATTAAAGACTGATGTCACTAAATAATGACACATTTGAGTTTCAGACTTCAAATCCATCAGAAAATGAATTCTAACACAAAACCTTTTATTCTTTCAACTTACTAAGTTTATAAGAGTAATATTTAAAATGTGTCCCTGTTTTTTGGACATTTGTCCTCCCATTATTTTTGGCTTTGTCTAGACTTCTTATGCTAAGAGGTTGGGAGGCATGATTATACCAGCATTTCAGTTTATTGGATAATCAGTTCTTTTGTTAACATATTCAGTTCCTCTGCATTAATTAAACTATACAGAAGTTGTAAAAATGTAAATTTCACTGGTCCACACATTTCAATTAGAACCCAGCAGGTGTAACTTTTCTTTCTCACTGTTATTGTTTCATTACATCTGCTCATTGATAATGTGATTTTATTTTTAAATGTGTGGCAGGTTTGATAACTGTCTTTGCTGAAGTGCTGCTGCTGCTTTTTGCAATACCTGTTACCTCAGCAGTTACATCACAAAAACAAAAAGAAAAAAAATCTATTTTTGCACTGCATTCAAGTGTTTATTTTAATTTGTTGACCTGGATAGAGCCCTAATCTTTTTAGTCTCAGCCTGGAGACTGTTCTTATACTCCTAATAGTTGTGGCATGCCAGATGACATAAAATATTATTACAGTCACAGTTCTTACCTTTACCTGTATACATACATTGAACATTGGTGAGGAAACTCATCTTGGAAAGCCTTTGATAATTGTTATAAACCATAACATAAACATAGCATAGAATAAGTTGTTAAAATTATGGAAATTAGCACATATAATGAAATATTTATTCAGCATTTTAACCTGGTAACCCCAATGAATACAATACCTCTCAGCATCAGAGCAAGACGTCTGGACAAATACAGGAATAATCAGGGAGTAAGGCCCCAAATCATGGACAGATTTTAAGTGTTGCTCTTATAACCTTTGAAGTTGCTAGAATAACCGGTTTTGCTTTAGTGTGTATCTATTAAAGGATCTGAAGTATGATGCTCAAATGTCATTACATAGTGACTTCAGCCCTCTGAATTGTCATAAAAAACACAATTTTTTTGAGAGTCCGATAAAAAATATGAGGCAAAAATCCGTGCGTTCTGCAAAATTCTGGACAGTTGAGAGGTACCTCCAATTTATACTTGCAAACATGCACACGTACATACTTATCTACATTTTAAACATATATATGTACATGTGGTGTGTGGCACACAGGAATTACCCATCATGTCCAACTGAATGTATATTGCTGTCCTTCCACACGTCAGAGCTTCTTAAGGTGATCTTTTCACAACCATCAAACCCAATGTCCCACTTTCCCACTTCCACCCCGGTAGTCAACTAACCAGACCGCGCCCCCCCTTTGCAAATTCCTGGATCCGCCACTGCTGTATGCCTCTTTTACAAACTGCTCCAAATATGCATGTGTTTGTTACTTAAGGTGACTCACAGATTGTAGATCAGGTGGTCCAGAGCTATCACTTTTGTTATCCATATGCTGTAATTTTAGTGATGTCTGTGATACCAAAGACATGTTTTCAAAAATCCCATATTGTTTAGTGGCAACGTTCCAAATGTTGTGATGTAAATAACTCAAAGCAGTTCCTTAAAACTGAGAAAAAAATCACCTTAACTGTGCTCATTAGAAGAAAAATTATGCTAAGTTAAGGAAAACAGGCAACAAGCCCCCTCCCCCACATTACTTTAATTCGGCATACAATCTCTAAACCTAACCCTCATCCAGCCCCAACCCTAGTCCTGACCCTTACCATAAAAAAGGGTCTACTACAACTGCCCAAGTCTCAACCACTTGAAGACCAGTATCTTGTAGCCAAATAGTGAGGTATCATGAAGCTCACATGGCTGGCCACTCATGCTCAAACATAATACTTGTTCAGTTTAGATGTGGTAGCCTTGCAGAGAGATTGTAAGTGGCACATTTTGCCCAAACACAGTAGCCAAATTTGGGCATGGTTCATGTAGCAGGTGGAGGAGGCAAGTGAGAGGGGTATGGGAGCATAGATGAGGATTTCGGGCAATGGCTCCAAGTGCAGTTTAGGTTTAACAAGGGGAGTGCTTTAGGTTTAGTGAGCCAGAGTGGAGTTTAGAGTTAGGAACCAAACGGGACTTAAGGTTTAGAGAGTAGGAAGAGAGGTTTAGGTTTAGCAGGAAGAGAGATTTAGTGTTAGGGAGTAATTCAGACTTTAAGTTTAGAGTCTGGGAGAGGAGTTTTAGGGTTAGGAAGCAATCAATGACTTTATGTTTACATTTAGGGAGCGGGAATATAGTTTTAGTTTTAGAGAATATTAGGGACTTTAGGATTAGGGAAGGGAGTGCTATGGTTAGAGTTTGGGATCAAGTGCATCTGTTCTCTCTACAGGTTTTATTATTGGCAAAGATGTTATCCACTCACACAGTGCCTTTCTTGGACAAATCCAAGGGGATAAACCTACCAACATAATAAAACAAGCAAGGAAAATATGAAAGTATAACTGATCAGCGCTGGGAGCCTAAACAAGAAACTTCACTCTGTACAAGTTTTTCTCATCCTGAAAAATGTAGACATCTGTGTAGTGACTGAAACATGGTTTAAAACAGAGTACAGCACTTTGGCTGTATAGGACTATAACATAATCCAAATATTTAGACAAGCTAGTGCACAGGAGGGGAAAAAAGTGGAAGTGACTCAATCTTCATACAGAAGAGATTCACATCGAGGCCAGCAAATCATCATTATGCACTACAGCTTCTTTATGTTCAAATAACCATCAGAATCATCCTGTACCATATATTAGCTAGCTATACAACTCCCTCTATGACCCAATAAAGTCACTATGCCTATCTACAGGGCCTATAATCACTCACTATTAAACCCAATACGATTTTCCTAGGTAATCTACACTATCCAGCTATAGATTTTTAAACCTAAAATACCACCTAGTGCACAAGCACAGGGATTCTTGGACTTTGTCAATGCAAACACCCTGGAACAATTAGTAAGAGTATCCACTAGGGGGAATAGCAACTTGGATATTATCCTTACAAATATTGGAAAATTTTGCACTATTCCTTGCATGTGTTTTCACTTTTCTGGTCTGGCCATAAAGTCATCTCCTTCAAAGTAAAATTGAAAAAAGAGATCTCGCCCACTTAAGATACTGTTAGAAATTTCTCTAAGACAAACAACATACTCCTAATTGATCTTTGGCAAGCTTCAAATCTACATCAAACCCAGTTAACTCAATGAATATGTGGAAATGTACACTACCAGCATTTAAACAGCTGCATGGATGTAATTATTACGTGTAGGAAACTTTGAGGGCAAACCCCAGTGCTAAACTCACATGGAACAATATAAACAAGCTTTGCAGTAAAAGGAAGATAATTTTGACCAAAAATAAATATAGCAATTATCAGAATGATAAAGCTCTTGCCATTGAAATAAACAACTCATAAGCTTAATAAAATCCACTAAAGCCTAGTTTGAGGCCAAACTAACTACTTAAGCTAAATATAATCACAAGGCCTTTTTAGTAATGATAATATAATCTCAAAAGCACAATACTTCAATGTGCTAAGCTGATTATGAATGATGTTACATACACAGAGGCTGACAATATAACAAACCTATTGGCTGAAAAATGTAGCTCTAACTTTAACAGTATCTCCTCTCTTTCTGTCCCTTAAGATATACCTGAAACTGGCATTTCTACAGCTGTTACATAAGAACAAGTCCTAAACGTGCTATCCATAGCTAAAAATACTGCATCCATGGACCAGGAGAATATCCCTAGATACAATTTAAATAGCATAAAGCATGATTTAGTCACTGCCCATAATAGCACTGTTCAACCTCAACCTTCATACACATTTTGCCCAAGTAAATAGAGAACAGTTGTAATCATTCCTCTGCATAAGGGAGGGCATTTCACAGACCCAGGCAATTACAGGCCAATAAGTCTGACCAGCCTCATACGCAAAGTCATGAAAAGACTTATCATGGAACTAATCAGTAAGGATGTAAGGAATTTCGCAAGGTCAGGTCATGCTTACTCAACCTGCTGGACCTTTTTGAAAAGTTAACCAAAGAAATGGATGACATAAAATGATACACATCCATACCTCAACCTGGCCAAAGCTTTTGACAAAATCCCCCACTCAGGCATAATATAAAAGTTAAGTAAACTGGGAATAAACCACTATGTCACCTCATAGGTTGCTGACTGCATCACAGATAACATGCAGGAAATCAAATTATAGGAATGTACCTCCACAAAGAGACCAGTCACCAATGGAGTACCCCAGGGTTCTGTACTGCGACCTCTCCTAGTTGGCATCTACTTATCTGAAGTAAAAACATATACCAAAGGGCTCTGGCTGACCAAGTTTACAGATGACTACAAGTCAAGAGCAGTGATTGAATCCATAAATGACTCCGCCATCTTGCAGGAAGGTTTGTCCCAGATAAATAACTTAATATCAAAAATCATAAACTGAAACTTAATATTGAAAATGTATTATTGTTTCCATTGGAATGTCATATATTCCTGGGAACTATCACATTGACAATGCACCCCTTAGAGCTGTCTCATTTTTGGGGGAATTTGGGAACTTGTATGGACAGTGACCTTATTTTCAACCAATATGTCCACTGTCATAAGAAAATCTATATTGCACAGCTTATAAACAAAGGGATTGTGTCTGGATCTAGGGATGCCATTGCCCACCTTTATTAGGCCAATCATTGAGTATAATGCCTCCTTTGATATGTATCTGTCCAGACACATACAACAACTGGAATGCCCACAGAGATAGCTTACTGAAATGATACAAAGCCTAAACAGTATATCAAACACTCCAAACTCTAGTTCTTTAACAATCAGTATACCTAAAAGCTTTGGCAGCAATAATCCAAACCCACAAATACCTTAACTTTATACAATCAATTTTCATTCTGACATGTTCAACATTCAATGAATTAAACTCAATGTTCTATCTGACTAGATCTATATCTATATATCTGGATCTAGAGCTAGATCTAGACATAAATCTGAATATAGATATAGATATACATATAGATAGCTATGATAAAACACAGAACCTCCAAATAAATTATTTCTCAAAAGCTTGACAAAAAATGTGACTATTCACCAAGAATAGATTCTAAAAAATGTAATTGTATTCATCTCACATGAATGCACAATCAAGTGTAGCAAAAAGTAATACATTTCTAAGTAATACAGCATACTACTAATAGCACAGTAAGCAAGTATCAAAACAACGCATTTGTGTGCATTCTTTGTATATTTAAAAAAAAGTAAAAAAAAAATAGCAACTAGATCTATGTTAAAACTGCTTAACTTGATTTACAATCAGAAATGTGGACAGTGTTCTATCAAAACATGGAGTTGCAAGAAGAGAGCACCAAAATCAAAATACCAATCATAAACAACCTGAAAAATATACAGAATTGCCAAAATTCCACTACTGCGAACACAGAAACAAGTGCTAATATGGTTCTTTCAGTAAGGGACATGTCCAGGATTTGATTTTGTGGATTTTAGCTTGCATGTATTTTGGTACTCTCTTCTCATGATTCTGTATTCCGATGGGGCATTCATCTCTCTTCTGATTCTAAACAGTTTAACTAAACGAAACAGGAAAAAACAAAACCAAACAAAGCTGAACTGTACTGGCAACAGGAAAATGAAATACTTTATAAAATAAGTAAACAAATAACCAGCACTTAGTAAATGTATTCTTTCCTTCCAATAAAATGGAATTTCATCAGACTCAGACTTGTTGAAGTTCTGTCTTATTGAAAAAAGGGTGTACAAAGTATTATTTTTTGATTGGTTGGTTGGTTATTTGTTTAATGTTTGCTTGCTTGCTTTTGATGAACTATTTATTTTTCTGATAGTGGTTTGTTTGGCTAAATTAAGCAGTATTGGAATTTTGTTAGAATTTTTTTTATTTTATATTTTACTTTTCTTGATATTTTCGGGAATAATAGTGCCTCCCAGCTTAATTTTAAATAAAGAAATCTATGTTCCAAAGCATAAAGTATGGACTGCCTCCATGAGATACAACATAGAAATAATAAGTTAAAAATATAAATACAGAATGCTAAATGCAGCTTATTACAAGGAACAGTTGATATTTTTCAAATGTTTAAATACAAATTGTCTGATATCTTTAGTTCTAGCTCCATAAATTATTGGGTTCAAAACAGTTGGAATAATTGGGTATAAAACAGATAAAAAAACTCGTATATGTGGAGCTAGGTCATTCCCAAATTTATAAACTAGAAGAGTCAGAAGTCCAGCTGTGTAGTAAAATGAAATTACAATTATATGTGAGGTGCAAGTACTAATGGCCTTCTGATATGTTACCTTGGACTTCATTTGTAGCACAGTTCTTAGAATGAAATAGTATGACAAAGTAACTAATGTGCCATCAAGGCCAACAACTGCATAACCTATAAATGATATATATGCATCTACTACTGTTAGGTCTGAACATGAAATTTGCATTAATGCAATTGTTTCACAGTAGCAATGAGCAATCACATTTGAACTGCAGTAAGACAAACGTGTGGTAAGGATAGGAAGAGGAAGTGTTATTGAAACACATTTTATTACTATTAGTAACCCCATCTTTGCTATGAATTTCTTTGTCATAATTGAAGTGTATCTTAATGGATTACATATTGCAATATAACGGTCATAAGACATTATTACAAAAATTGATGTTTCCATGACCAAAAAGCAATACAAAATAAAAAGTTGCAGTGCACACATTTCAACTGCTATAACATTTGCTTTGAACCAAAGCATTGCTAGCATTTTAGGAATAATACATGTTGAGACAATTATATCTACTCCTCCCAGTAGGCACATAAATGTATACATGGGCTCATGAAGACTTTTTTCTAGTCTAATAATTATAATTATTGCCAAGTTGCCCAAAACTGACACAATGTACATGACACAAAATGGAAAGGACAGCCATATTTGCCAGTCTTCAAATCCTGGAAAACCAATCAGAATGAAATCCTTGTGCTGAATCGTACCATTTACTGACATTGCGAAACTTTTGTTTTCTTCGGACTCAAATGGAAGTGACCTAGGAAATGAAGGACAATGAAATTGTTTTTTATATATATATATATATATATATATATATATATATATATATATATATATATATATATATATATTAATTTCCACCAGCAGCAGGATATATTGATTAAATTTAATTTGATTATATACAGCTTATTAATAATGAAAAGAATGACAGTCTTCCAGTTACTGGCCATGTTTATTATAATACAAAGAAAATGAATAGATGATTATATTATCTATTTGTGTTTGGTTAACAGGTAGTAGAATGCTCCCCAGAGGAACATTTTGCAAATGCGACACTTGAAAACTATAAGTAGAGAACAGAATTCTAGTTCTAGATACAAGTTAGTAGCTCATATAACATAGTCACATGTTTAATAGTATATACCAGCATAAGTAGGTGCAGTCAACATATATGTGTGTGTAGGTGCAGTCAACATATATGTGTGTGTGTGTGTGTATATATATATATATATATATAAATATATATATATATATATATATATATATATATATATATATATGTGTGGGTCTAGGACATTTCACTGAATGCACATTTCACTGAAAGTCAAATTAGTGTGCACTTTTCACTGAAAGCTCAATTCACTGAAAACTCAATTCACTGAAGCACATTTCACTGAAAGTTATATATGGCCTTTTCCCCACTGTAGTGTGACCCTGGAGTTAGTATATATAGTAAGGGGGGTGTGGGGGGTGTAGCCCCCTACAGATTTTAAATATTTTGAACTATATACATGGATACTTACAATACCAATATATTACTCTTTTCCGAACATAATATATACTTAAAATAAGTGGGGGGCTACTCCCCCACACCCCCTTACTATATATACTAACTCCAGGGTCACACTACAGTAGGGAAAAGGCCATATATAACTTTTAGTGAAATGTGTTTCAGTGAACTGAGTTTTCAGTGAATTGTGCTTTCAGTGATTTGTGTTCAGTCATTTGAGTTTCAGTGAAATGTGCATGCAATGAAATGTCCTAGATCCATATATATATATATATATATATATATATATATATATGTATATGTATATATATATATATATATATATATATATATATATATATATATATTTAGTGTGTGTGGTGAGTGTGTGTGTGTGGGGAGTGGGGTGTGTGGGGGGGTGGGTGGGTTAGTAGGGGTAGGTGGGTAGTAGGAGAGTGCGGTAGTGGGTAGTACGGGTTAGGTTTGTTAGGGTTTGGGTTATATGTGTGTGTTGTAGTGTGTTGTGTGTTGTGTGGTGGTGTGTGTGGTGTTGGTGTGTGTGTTTCGTGTTGTCGGGTTTGTGTGTTGTGTTTTTTTTCTGGTGGTGATTTTCACGGTCGGTCAATCGGCGTTCGGTTAGAAGTAGACCCATATATATATATATGCATCCTATTAAATTTTTTTTTAGGAGGGTGGGATTGCTGATATATTGTGCAACTTATTATTATGCAACAAATAAACTATCACCACAGTTCAATAAATTGATGAAGTCTTAACTGGGCATAATTATGCAGCCATGGCAAATTTGTCTTAAGTGGTAATATTCTTTGCTTGAGGACCATGTAAGGAAACAGAATCTATACAAGGAAAAAAAAAAATATATATATATATATATATATATATATATATATATATATATATATATATATCATAATGTAAGCTCTGGAAATTTTAGTTATCAAATAATCATCCCTTGGCAGTGAGATGGTTAGATCACTGGACAGTGGGTAAATATGTTCAGAAAGCATATATGTTATAATGGCATTACTTTTGTATGGGAAGGTTTCAGATCTAACTCTAAAACTACTTCTCCCCTGCACTGGGCAAGTTAGTGACATGGAGTCCCAGTGGACCTGCTGTTGAACATCAGTAATTAAGGCAGATAGAAAGAGTTATGGCTGTAAGCTGGTTGGTGCATTTCATGGCAAAAATAGTATGAGCAGATAGTGGATATCAGCTATGAGTGAAGCATTCAAATTAAAGTATGAAGGTTTTAAGCATTGGAGGTGCTCCTGTATTGATATACAATTATCAAAAGGCTACAAAGATAGTATATGTGCCATTTATTTAAGTAAAGATCCATGTATGAGAGTACTTTGCTGAAACCAAGGAGAATGATTTATAAATGGCCTTATACATATTTCTGCAAACCATCAGATGGGGAGTGCCATGAATCATTGCACAGTTCATGCTTATTAAGCATCAAAGAATGCTGATCTTGAGTTTAGACATTGTCTTGAGAAGGACAGAATGCTTTGAGGAACTTCTAAACCCAATAGGCATGCCCCCTGCCCCTTAAGAAAGCAGTTTGAAAACCAACAAATAACATATTTTTAGTTTTGGTAGGTGAAGTCACTACTACAATGCATAATGGTAAGACAGTGGTGGAAGGTGCATGTCCATTTCAAAGTTACATGGAAGGTTGGGATATCATCTCTGGAATGACAGACTAGAATGTTGGATCTCATTTTGCAAAATGAGGACAGGAGAGCATGTTCCAGTTATAGGGGAATCACGTTTCTTAGTCTTCTGCAAAAATAGGTGTCTGAATGATGGAAACAAATTTTTTCATATAGTTTGAGCTGAGATTAAAGAATAACAGTATGACATCCAGTTAATATCCCACTGGACTCTCACCAATATGTGACGTCCCCCACGTAAAACCTTGGTCATTAATTAAGGAGCCTCAATCCTCACTACTGACTCCAGTGTGGGAGTGTCATGGAAAACACCAGGAGCACCAAGCACACAAAAGTAAAATCTCCACAATTTCTCTTAAGAGAACAACAGGAACATGCTCTGTTACCTGGGACTGGACCATATACCTCAGTCCACCCCAAATGTAATCCCTTATCATACAATTCAGAGCAATGTATTCTAGTCTGAGACCACTGACTCACTCACACTCAAAAGAAATTTAAATCTCACACACTCAAACACTGATGGGAAGCCTGACACAGATTTTTAGTTATGTTCCCTCCCCAATTCAAATGGTAACACTGCCACCAGAATCAGATAGGTCTTCATGCCCTTCAAAGGATCATCAATTATTAAAAATCAAATATCAAAATAAATGATAGCTGTGACCAGTAATGGTCAGGCATTTGAGGTGACCTGGGGAATATCAAATAGGTATAAACACTCTCTGATCTCTAAAGAGAGAATGGTGAAAAGAAGAATGAACAAATGTATGTTGTTAGCACATATAACATTCAACGTGAAGAAGTTTGCAGTATTGTAAGATATTATTGGAATATTCTCCACAAGGATGGGGATTTGAGTAAAATTTTAAGTAAGCACCTTATGATGTCATACAAATGGTGAAGAAGTTTAAAGGACATGCTTGTTCATGGAAATTTTGTCCTACCAAAAAGTAACTTAAGTGTTTGTGGAACATTTATGGGCACTTATAAATGTAACAGTTGTTCTATTTGCAAATATATAATATGTTCCTTTGAATATGTGAATAAAATCAAATATGTAACAAGGGGACGTTTTCATGTAATAGCAAGGAGATTATTTATGCCTTGAGATGCCTGTGTGTTTTTTTTGATATTGGTGAAACAAAAAGTTTTAAGGTGAGATTAATGGAACATATCAGGGACATAAAAAATCAAAAGGAACACAAGATTTTGGCATGTCATTTTAGAGATGTACATGGCAGTGATTTTTCTGTGCTTCAATGTAGTATTTTAGAGCAAGTATTTGTTGAAAATGATGATAACATTCTTTTGAAAGAAAAGCTATTATACAAAGAGTCAGTCTTTATTCTTAAATATGATACTTTGGTCCCCATGGGACTGAATGGAGAGGTTCATTGGAAGTATTTTATTTAATTTTTTGATTGTATTATTGATTGATTGAGTTTGTGTTTTTTGTATAAAAGATAGCACATTTTTAGCTGAATTTTGTAACTCCTGGAAGGTTTTGTACTGAGGCGCTAGAGAATAAAATACTTTGGGGTCTGAACCAGTGGTCTTGCTTTTCTTATTGTTGCTAGTTGTATGGACTATTTTTTTCATATAATTCGAACTGAGATTCAAGAATAACAGTATGGCATCCAGTTAATATCCCACCAGACTGCCACTAATATGTGACGTCCCCCACTTAAAACCTGGGTCAGTAATTAAGGAGCTTCAATCCTCACCACTGACTCCAGTGTAGGAGTGTCATAGAAAACACCAGAGCAAAGAGCACATAAGAGTAAAATCTCTACAATTTCCCTTAAGAGAACAACAGGAATATGCTATATTACCTGGGATTGGACTCTATACCTCTGTCCACCCCAAATGTAATCCCTTATCATAAACTTCAGTGCAATGTATTCTAGTCTAAGATCACTGACTCACTCACACTCAAAATAAATTTAAATCTCACACACTCAAACACTGATGGGAAGCCTGACACAGATTTCCAGCTATGTTCCCTCCCCAATTCAAATGGTAACACTGCCACCAGAATCAGATAGGTCTACATGCCCTTCAAAGGATGATCAATTATTAAAAACCAAATATCAAAATAAATGATAGCTATGACCAGAAGCAGTCAGGCATTCAAAGCAACCTGGGGAATATCAAATAGGTATAAACACTCTCTGATCTCTAAAGAATATACTGATTGTCCAGCCACAATGTAAAGTAATTAAAAAACATTTAATAATAAGTAAAATGATTACAAAAATGTAAATCAATAATTTTCAATAAACACCAGAATTTAATAACCAGAAATATAAAATTAAACTGTAAGATAGAAGTCCATCATCTTAGAAAAACTCTAGCTAATTAACTAAATTTTCCTAATCTACCTAGAGAATTCTGTCCCTAATGTAATCTAAAACATATGAACAAGGCAAAGGCAGGCTTACAGTTTTTGGTAAGTCCTTTTTCTTGGGTATCACTGCACAGCACTGTAACTGACTGTAACTCTTAACTAACTGGTCATCACTGTAGCTGACTTCAGCAGTCTCTTTTATATTCCAGGATAACAGTCTCAACTGTCCTGTTTTAAGAATAACAGTCAGCTGTTTGAAAAACGTTATTTTCCCTGTCAGTCATCTGTTCAAATAATCACCTAGCAAACAGAAACATTCTAATGACATCACCTACTGATCAGCTGATTCTCCACAGTTTGTACTTTACAATCTCCTTCACAAACATGTACAATTAGAAATGTATCAAAACACTGACAGATTCTTTAAGCATTTTGTATAAACACAGAAATACTCAACATTTTAAAAACATATTTACATTTTCACAGTTAGACATGCTGGCATACAATACAATTTAATCTGAGAATATACACAAATCTACTGCCAGACATGGTAACACAGGTGACAGTGTTTTCATTTTCTTCACAAACAGTACATATTTCATGACAGTCAAAGAGCAGTAGATCAGCTCTTTTGCCTTTTACAAATATTGGATGTTTCAAGGTAGCTTATCATTATGGTCTATGAGTGTTTTGAATACCTGGGAAGCATATGATCTAGTATCCTGGAATGTATGGTGGGAAGTATCAAAATAATGTGAGGTACTAAGGCTACTGCTCTGTGTTATATGGGCTCTGTATTACCAGAGCAAGAGTTGGACTGACATACTAAGAATTACACTGCATGTACCGAACATCTTTCTCAGATTCTACCAATGGTATAGGTTCATAAGTTGTTTCTAGGATGACTACTACTAGGGCCCTTACAAGCCTAGTCATGCACCCCAAACTATTTGTGAGCCAAGTATCATACAGGGGGGAGCATGTTAACAGACAAGTAGCTAAGGATTTGTAGGGGGGGTATTAGGATTATACTTTTCTTATTGATAGCCTCTGTCCAGAAGGGATATGGGGGCCAGACCAAGAGATAATGTATGATTTCCTATCCAGTTGTCAAGGTGTTGTTTACTAAATGTAAACATCACATTTGCCATAGGCAAGTTCCTTCACAGGATTGCTCATCTTTCTTGTGGTAAATCAAGGAATTCAGCAATCTGAAAGACTGTCAAAGTGGAGTCTCTATAGGTTGATAAAAGTTAGATGAGGTTTTTTGGGTATCTTGAAAGGTTTCCTTCTGGCTGTCTCCTGCATGATGAGTACTTGGTAAGGCATATATATGGGAGAATACCACACAGCAGGTCCAAGCCACTATAGAGCAGTTACACTTCCCAGATTGCATGTGAATGCCTACAAATCTTACAGGAAGAGCGTGGAGACTGCTGCTGCTGCTGCTGAGGGTAAGGAAGCATTTTCTGTGCTGCTCAGCTTGCTACCCATGCTACCCCCCCCCCCCACACACACACACACACAAACACCACCACTAAGGCAAAGGGGCTGGAAAATGAAATAATGGATTCTTATGGAAGTGGAGACTTGTATCTGTGCTGGTTGTAGTTGGGAGAAGTACTTGACTTTAGTGCTATTTTTGTTAGAGGACTGTGAGACTAAGTTATAAGTTAAAAATAAAGTCAGAGAAGTTTAAGAAATGTTTAAGCTATGAGATTCAGAAGGTGAAAAGTTTGTGTTAGTACAGCAATATTCAGCATTTGCATTTGGCTAATACTTATGCATACCTGTTAGGATTTGGTTACAAGTTGAAGCCTAAGTAACTCCACATATCAAACATCAGTAAATACAAGTGTAACCCACGCTCAAGCATGATGTTACTATTATGCAATGCTTAAAGTAATAATTGTTTATACAAAGCTAGTTTCAGTCATACTTTATATTTTGTTAGTATTATTATGAATAGGGTGCTTTCACAAGAAAAAAATCATATAAATACATGAAGTAAAGAGAAGAAATTTAATTCTGGAAATGATGTACATTATATATTGCATCTGTTTTGCAAACTGTGATTAGTTAATATCTACTTTCAATCCTGGTGAATTTCTTTATCTAGAGAAGTCTGTTGTGTTTTAAAAGAAAAGTAGAAAAGGGATGCTTATAGAAATGTAAGCAGGTTTTATAGTGTTTAAGATGAAATAGTTACAGGTAAATAAATAAATAACTACTAGGTATTCATCTGTATGAGGGATCATCTACCTCCGATTTCAGATCCCATGCACCCCAGTTGCTATATTCTGTCTGGGTCCTTTGAATATTGAGACACACTCTGGACAAGTCCTTTTAAAATGTAGTCTCTTGTTTCCAGACAGAAAAGCTTCTTAGCCATTGTATTTTGAACTCACAGAAATCTGGGAGCACAGTGCAGTCATATAAGTCATCATACTGTAGCTGCTTCCATTTTGAGTTTATGCCTTATCCCCTGAAATATTGGGAATTTAAGTGACTATAGGAGAACAGTGGGGGTGTTGTGGCAGAACCCCACTTCCATGGCTATTCTTACACTGTAATTCCCCACACTCATCATTCACCTTGCTTCCCAATCTCCTGTAGAAAATCCTGTAGGAAATCTGGCATGCCTTTTTTTTTTTTGCTGCTGCTGGTGGAAGACACGTTATAGATGAATGTTTATATGTATAACCTGAATGACAGATTACACATATGTTGTATGAAGCTTCAAAAGAAAATATTTATTTGCAGAGAAATGTACATAGTACAAATACACAAATGGAATGTAACAGTGTTATGAAGGAAAAGTTTTGGCGCACTTTATTTCCTTTCATTCTTTATGCAGTATGTCAGGAAGTTAGATGGTATCTTGTGAAAATAATGGTGCATAAATAGTACAGATATTCTTCAACAACAGGCTATAAAGAGGTAGCTTGACTTTACAGATAAGATAGTGAAAGGAAGTATCAGAAGGATTCTAGCTGCCCTGTTGATGTGAAAATCCATACAAGTGATTTTACATAAAGTGATATATTTATTGATAAATACATGACAGACAACAAGGACTAGATAAGGCCTGTGAAGGATTCTTAAAGGTTTCATTGATTTGTAGTTGGAAAACAATATATCCAGAGAGTACTTATATAGCTGAAAATGAACACAATTTATCTTTTGACTATATAGCTGCATTAGAGCTAGCCCTTGCAGTGGAGGATCAGTGTCTCTGTAATTTAGTAGTGTGCAGCATAAACCATGAGAAATGGGTCACTAATATATGTAGCAGGAACCTGATTAGAAGTTGATGCCAACCTTTTCAACATTAATTTTACAGCTGTGTTTTATGCTACAGTAAACACCTTTAGTATAACAAAAAGTGATATTATTGATTCAGCAGCTATATATTGTTGCTTCACAACATATAGCCTTTCTAAATTTTTAAAACTGCTACTTACTTGGGGAAAGAAATGGATACTGTTTATATTGGCTCTCTGTTGAAATGTCATCACTCAAAATGCTGATTGCCAAACGATGAAAAAAAAGTTAAAAAAAAAGTCCAAAAACATAGGAGAAGAGCAAATCTCAAAAATCACTCTTCTCCTTAAAACTTCTTATTGCAGGGACAAGGTGCAAGTCACCACCCCCGAACGTATATATATATATATATATATATATATATATATATATATATATATTTGATCTAGTTAATTTACGTTTCATCGAAATGTAAATTCGCGAAGTTAATTATGTGAAAGTGCATTTTTTCGAAAATGCTGTTTTGTGTAAGAACATAATTAAAAAAAGAGCAAAATGAAATAAAAACATGCAGTTTGCATGTTAGTTTAGTTGTACATCAATGTTTTGTGTTGATGTGCAACTAAAACTATTGCTGAGATCGTGGTACAGTGGGGATAAGGGAATATTCCTTTTTCCCCATGGTAGTGCGATCTCAGAGTGAGAATATTAAAGTAGGGTGGTGTGGGGGGTGCAGCCCCCCCCACATTGGGGGGTGCAGGGGGCTTGCCCCCATGCATAATTGTGTTTAGTGTGTTTTTTTTTTTTGGTTTAAGTTTTATACAAAAGTGAATTTTCGAAAAAATGCATTTTCACGTGAGTTTGTGAATTTACGTTTCGGTGAAACATAAATTCGCTGGATCAAAGTAGATCCATATATATATATATATATATATATATATATATATATATATCTAGGACTGTTGAACGAAAGTTCGACAGTCTAAATCCACTACCAATAAACACACTTTAGTGAAAGCGCTTTTCACCAAAAAAGCACTTTTGCTAAAGTGTGTTAAAAAAGAAAGAAAAAAACAGTAAATCAATGTTGCCACCCTGCGCCCTCCATGTGGGGAACTGTGCCCCCCACACCCCCCTACTTTAATATTCTCACTCCAAGATCACACTACAGTGAGGAGAAGGGAAGTTTTCCCTTATCCGCACCATAGTACGGTCTCCGCAACAGTCATTCCCCCACAACTCCCTCTAGCTGCAGGCATACTTCTGCAAAAGTGCTTCTTCGGTGAAAAGCACTTTCGCGTAACTACCCGGCCATATTTCTTTCAATAAAAAAATTCCTTCGGGGATCAGTACGGATCCCATATATATATATATATATATATATATATATATATATATATATATATATATATATATATGTATGTGTGTATACCAACTCCAAGATCACCAAACCTCACAGAAAAGGGAATATTCTGAGAAATGGCATCTCACACTTGGTATACATAATTCCATTATTTTGATCATTCAGTCTCCACATATAGAGACTCACTCTAGTGAGTCTCAGCATTTCAAATGGATACCATTTATATTCCCTGGTAACTGGGTTGGCTGTGATGTGCAACATACTGACTATAGAATGTACTGTTTCTTTAAGAAGTATAAGGAGTTTTGGGTGTGAGTCATGTGACTGTATCAGGTCCTGTATTTACTTGCAAAGGCTTAATGAAGAGCAGTGTGTGTGTGTGTGTGTGTGTGTGTGTGTGTGTGTGTGTGTGTGTGTGTGTGTGTGTGTGAGTTTATGCATTCAGTCATTGCATGTTCCATCCTGTCATGTTTGTTACCAAGCATATTCCACTGCAGATCTAACAAAACCATTACCTGGTCTTTTCTGTGTCAGTCATAAAGAAATTTACTCATGAAGGGAAAGTCCAACTGGTGTTTGAATTTTTTTTTTTTTTTACTCAAATAAATTTAAATTTTCTGATAAATAATGAAGTAGCAAATTCGTAAACATAAACTGATAATCAAATTAAATACTTTTAAACAAAGGAAATGCAAGATTAAAGCTTTTGTACCCTGTGGTAAGTGTTCAATATGCCAGTTTATTGACAGTACAGCACAGTTTGAGCATCCCATCCAAAGGAAAACATACCATTTTAATGTGTATGCGACTTGCAATATTGTGCATATTGTTATTTGGCCTATTGTTTACAATGCTTGAAGTTGTATGTGGGCAAAACTCATAGGTCATTGAAAGAGGGAATTAAAGAACATATATATTATATTAACAAAAATAATAAGATTAGTGCATTGGCAAAGCATGTTCAAGCCATGAGCCTAGATCATATGTTTAAATTTATGGCCATATGCAGAATTTATGAGCCTATAAGGGGTGGTGATGTCAGGATTGTAGCAGAACAACTAGAAACTAAGTGGAAAATAAGGTTGAGGGGTGATCATGGTCATGGATTGAATGAATATGTACCCATCAAACCTAGGTTAAAATCCATACCTTTGGCTAGATAGTAATTTCTGAAGTTAATTTTGACAAATGTATTATATTTTATGGTTTTTTATATATTTATATATTTTTGTATATTTTTATGTGCATATATATTTTTATATCAGCTTTGAATGAGAACATATTAGGAGTGTGTGTCTCATTTTAGATTAAAGTTATTGATATTGTTGTAAGATCTGTGATATTGTTTTTGTTTTCTTTCTTTTCTTTTTTGACCTAATTTATAGAATATAAAGTAAGAAAGAAAGTAGAAGCAGTAGAATTCCATTTTATGGTAATGCATTTCTTAGCATTTGCAAGTATTGACCATAGTGGAGACAGAATATCTTTATTCAAAGGCAGAGCATCATTAACATTAAATAATATTACGGCTTCCGTTAATGAAAATGAATCAGAAAACAAAGCTTTTTTTAGAAAGTCATCTACATCATTCCAAACTACTTTAGCAAATGACACTCAGAAAATATATGCAACCAATCTGCTTTACATATCTGTAAACATCTCCGACATAAGACTCTCAGATTTACTAAATTTAACAATCTTATTTGGAGTTAGGAAAGCCCTACATAACAATTTCTGAGTGAATATACTCCAGCATTGTAACCAAGATGTAAATTTGACAGATGATAAAATATTATATTTATATTCTTGAGATAAACAAGGAGTATGTCCCATAGTAATATGATGCCAACATTTTTGCCGTTGTTTTGTTTTGTAATTTATTAAAATTTTATATAATTTTGAAGTGATATTTTGTATAATGGAATTGTTATATAAGATTTCATATAGATACAGTGGGTTATTAATTTGGGTTTATCTTTAAGGTAGGAGTTACTGTTTTGCAAATATCTTGAGAATAAGCTATTATGCTTTGTAAAAGTAGCCAATCTTGGGATAATAAATTAAAGCCATTCATAAGTTGCTGTATATTTGCTACTTTATAATCTTTAATACAGTGGTACCAACAAATGATTTTTTTTGCTTCCCAAGAAGTAAATATATTTCTGTGTATTCAGAAAAATTCTTCATAATACTAAAGTTCAAATCAAATTTTAATGTCAACATTAGCATTAATAAAGTTCCTAAAATTATTAAAAGTTAAGTTCATAGAATTAAATTTAGTAGGTTTAGAGATATTGTATTGTGTGATGTGACAAAGAAAGAACCAACATTTGTTAGACTGATTATTTTATAAAGGTTAGTTAAGAATAAGATGGTTAAATGTAATGATTACAGGTATAATTTGGATTTATCCAACTCAAAATAACCTTAAATATTATGGCTTTGATATAAGTTTCAGTATCTGTAAAACTTCACCCTACCTGATCCCATCATCTAATATGACATGAAAAGGCAATTCTATTTATATTAGGGAGCCAGAGATAAGTTAATAAAAGTTTATTTATATCCTTGATGAAATGATTATCGGGTGGAATAAAACATATTGAGCTATATATAATATTTTGGGAAGAATCATTTTTAATAACTGTAATCTATCCTCAAAGGAGGAAGTTGGAGGAAGGAATCTGTGATATATAATATTAAGTATCCCGTTTTTGCTTATTTTTGAGTTATTTATAGCACTTTTATTTTACTCACTGTGTGTGAGGTATTAACTAGAATTTTCTACATTTGTTAAGCATCTGGTTGGATTTGTTTGTTCTCCCTGTTGGTATCCTGTTTTTATACTTGGTGGCTTTGCAGCTGCCCATCCCTACTGTAAATTTGATCTGGGACACTCCTCCCAGTCTAGTGTCATTACCTCATTCTACCTAATCCAGGGAGAACATTCGAGAAGGCCAACCCAGTTAGCTTTTGCTCCTCCTTTCCCCTTTCCACTTTACAAAAAATATATATTTTCTAAGCTTGTTCCCTGCCTTTCCTGTAAGTCATCTAGTCCAGATACAGAGGAGCTGTTAACTTCTATTTGAAAAGCTGTAATCCTGTGTAAGGAAAGTCAAACACCTGTGTGAAAAACTCTACTGAGAGTTGGGCAGAGTAGATTTAACTGTGCTTTCTGTAAAACTGTTTTTGCAAAAGCAATACAAGACTGTGTCAAAAAATGGTCTTCTGAGCTTCCAAAGTGTTTTGCATTCATTACCAGGACTGTTTTCTTCCTGAAAGAGTTATCTACAGATGCTTACCTCCAAAAAAAAAAAAAATCAACTAAAAGACTAAATATATCCACTGGAAAGTCAATTATGACATCATGTGAACATATGCTTAAAAGGAGCCAGATTCATTAAGTCTTTATGTCTGATGAAGCGTTGGGTGTCAACGCGAAGCTAACTTTATCACTTGCTGCAGCTCCTGTTCGTTTGCAATAAATGAAGTTTCATTTAAACAGGTTGTTACTTGGAGTTATTTGCTGACAAGTTTGAATTCCAGCTAATGGTGCACTCTTTATTTTCTTTTTTACACAAATATGACTCTGTCATTGTCCACGTTGGTATGAATGACTTGAGATGTACCTCCCTGGACTACATGAAAAGAGACATGGAGGAGCTGTCTGATCTTGTAGCCCAGGCAGGTATGACCCTAGCCCTGAGTAGCATCCTGCCATCACCCAGAATGATACCACAGTGCAAGGACAAAATGATTGACTTCAACAATTGGCTAAGCTTCTGGTATCATTCTAAGGGGATCCAGTATCTGCCTGCCTGGAATGACATGATCGACAAACCACAATGCTTTGCCAGAGATGGCCTGCACCTGTCACCCTTGGGATTCTGGATACTGGCTAAGGCTCTTGCCACCCCTATAGTGCCTTTTTTAGGCAAGATTCAAATGACAAATTCACCACCATGGCAGGTACAAGCAAGCAAAATCTGACGGTAATGCTATTAATGCTAGAAGTCTAAACCTCAAAATGCACTCACTCAAGGCACTCCTTAAAATGGGGAACATAGACATCTGTGCAGGACAGAGACCTGGTTCAAGGCTCCAGAGAGCACCCCTGCATTACCAGGCTATAATTCATACCACACCTATCGGCCACCTAACCTGGACCGAAGCACTAAAGACGGAGGCGTGTCCATATCCACTTCTCTAGGCTAGTTGCTCAGTATAATGCATCCGAGATTATCCAAGTGAAACTAACTCTGGGCAAGACCACAATCCAAATTGTAGCTTGCTACAGAAACCCCACCATGCCCCAGGATTCCCACTCCTCATTTCTTGATACACTGGAAAATATTAGGGTACAACCTAACACCCTAATAATGGGCGATTTCAACTACCCCACCATTAACTGGGAAAACTACTCATGTACCAACTCTTGTGCTCAACATTTTCTGGAATTCATAAATTCCAACGCCTTGGATCAACTTATCCACATCCCCACCAGGGGCAGCAATATCCTAGACCTGGTCATTACCAACATAGGCAACCGTTGTTCCACACTAGGGGTCAATTCCTCGTTGGTGAGATCTGACCATAAGCAAATCACCCTAGACATCCACATCCCACCCCACTCCCCATTAGGGGAAACCACCGTAAAAAATTTCTCCAAAGCCAACTTCACGCTTCTTAAGACAAAAGTGGTAAACTTCATGACACCCATGCTGAAGGAGAATAGAGGTATGACTGCTGAATCCTATACAATTGCACTTTATAAGCACATACACAATTGCATGGATTGTGCAATCCCTAACAGAACCAAGATGCTATCCTCCAAAAAAAGGAAGCCAATCTGGTGGTCCCCTGCTATAAACAAACTACAATAGAAGAAAGAAACTATTGCAATAAAGAATAAAATCCCTTGATTGGAGGAACTCCACGGTCAGCCTCAGTAAGAAGCTGAGATCCCTCATAAAATCCTCCAAAGCTAGTTATGAAAACAAAATTGCCACTGATTCTAAAGGCAACCACAAAGCATTCTATAGCTATGTCAAGAATCTCAATGGCAACACTCAGATCTGCTCTGAGTTACAGCACATTGGTACTAAATATACAGAACCAACTGATATTGCCAACATCCTTTCAGATAGGTTCAGTGCTAGCTTTATCCCTCTCTCATCCCTTAAAGGGCCCATCTCTATACCAGAAGAATGCAAAGTTCCTGTAATCATGGCTGCACAGGTAAATAACACACTCTCCAAAGCCAAGAACACAGCATCCATGGGACCTGACAACATCCCAGGCTGCGTTCTACATGAAATACAGAATGATCTGGCACCCTATTAAGTACCTGGTTCAATCATAGCCTCACCTCAGGCTTTGTGCCCACTGAACGGTGCACAGCAAAGGTTATCCCACTCCACAAAGGGGGAGCCACCCCGGACCTTGGGAACTGCCGCCCCAATAGCCTGATGAGCCTAGTCTGCAAGGCTATGGAACATATAATCATGGAACTTATAAACAATGACATTGGAAATCTCCAAACTCTGGACCATACACAGTTTGGGTTTGTAAAAGGCAGATCATGTCTCCAAAATTTAATAGACTTCTTTGAAGTGGTCACCAAAGCCGTAGATGAGGGTAAGGTGGTTCACACAGCCTATCTAGATCTCGCCAAGGCTTCCAACACCATCCCCCACTCTAGAATCCCTATGTCACAAGATGGCTTGCCGACTGGCTCACTGACAGAACCCACACTGTGAAAGTAGCAGACTCTAAATCCAACTTCAGACCAGTGACATGTGGAGTACCACAGGGTTCAGTCCTAGGTCCTCTCTTGTTAGGTATCTACTTCTTTGAAGTACAGGCTAACACAGGTCTTTGGCTAACAAAGTTCGCAGATGACTGCAAACTAGGAGCCATAATCAAAACTCCTAATGATGTGGACATCCTACAAAAGGGCATCACTGAGACAGAAGCCTGGTGTCAAAGCCATGGCCTCAAGCTCAATGCCAAAAAGTGCATTGTCATCCCTTTTGGTAAAAACTCTGTACCCATGAACTACCACATAGGCGATAGTTTACTCAACACCGAAACTGTGATAAGAGAGCTTGGGACACAGGTGGACAGTAGTCTCTCCTTTGATAATCACATCACAGTAGTCAGGAAATCCTTCTACATGGCACACCTCATCACAAATGGTTTCTTATCCAGGAAAAAAGAGGTCATTGTTCCCCTCTACTCATCACTCATTAGACCCATTATAGAGTACAATGCCCCTTTTGGTATGTACCTCACAAGACATCTACAACAACTGGAAAGGCCACAAAAAAATGCCTCACAAAGAGGATTACCAGCCTCAAACAGATGCCCTATGCAGGCCATCTCAAAAAACTCCAGCTTTACTCTGTCGCATATCGCCTACTCAGAGGCAATCTCTGCCTAACATACAAAGCTATGTCAAACCCAGAGCTGTTGGACATGCTCCACGTGAAGAAATCCCAATTCCTCTGAGCTACATGCTCTAGGGACCTAAACCTTGTCACCACTATAAACAGAACATGCAGGAGGGATAGATTCCTGTCTCAGAGACTTCCCATACACTGGAACAAACAATCTATCTATATCAAACAAAGCTCCTCATTAGCACTCTTCAAGAAAAATCTTGATGATTGGATGGGAGATAGGAAATTCACCTCGGGGATCACTTTTGTGGATCTGCTTGACAGGGGCATAGGAAAATAATTTTCATGGGTGGCAAAATCCAGGGTACCGTTTGACTAGGCTTATATAGGCTCTAGGGCCAATAGCCTAGTACCTACCTATGAACCTATGAAATAATTTATTCCATTTATTGATGTAACTTTTTATTATATTTATGATATTATTATAATTGGTTGTCATTGTCTTTCATATGGTGTTACATAAAACAATGCCCAAATAATCAAGAGTATTTGCTTGTTGTCCAAAAATGTGACTTTTATAAATTTGTGTTTTTTCTTTTTATTTGGTAACAAATATTTAGAGTTTATTTTTTTTAAACTCTAGACCAGAAACTGCTTGAAATGTTTTTATAAAAGATTCTTATTCTATTAGAGTTACTTCTGAATCAAATGATGTTAGTAAAATATCATTCACAAATAGCATACATTTAGAGAAGTATTGATTATGTATATCAATACCACTGATTTTTGGGTTATTTCTTATTAATATAGCAAGCATTTCAATAGCAAGTGCAAATAGAATAGGATATAAAGAGAAACCTTGTTTAGTAGCTTTAATTAAAGGAATAGGTTCTGAAGTGAAAGGACCTAATTTAACATAAGCTAAGTTATGTTTACAATTATTTTATAAAAGAAAAATCAAAGAAGCAGGAAAATCAAAAAGATGTAAAACTTTAAATAAATAATCTCAGTTTAAAGACTCAAAAGCCTTTTCAGTGTCCAAACCAATATCAGGGCTTCTTCATGCTGTCTATTCAATAATTCAATAAGAGATAGTATTCTTCTAATATTATCATGTGTATGTCTGATATAAATAAATCCTGATTGATCGTCATTAACTGTGAGAGCTAATGGAGCTTTTATTCTATCCACAAAGATGGACATGAAAATCTTATAATCATTATTTAGAAGAGAGATGGGTCTATAAGAACTACATATTTGGGGAATCTTTATTATCTTTTAAAATAGGAGCAATTAATGAATATTTCCAAGAAGGGGGGGATATTACCTTATGACTGAATTTCTAGTAAGGTTTTCTGAAAAAGGGAAGTAATAGATAAAGGAAAAGGTTTATATACAGAGGATATCAAAAGTTTACACACCCCTGTTAAAATGCCAGGTTTTGTGATATAAAAAATGAGACCACAATAAATCATTTCAAAACTTTTGCCACCTTTAATGTGACCTATAACTTGCACAATTCAATTGAAAAACAAACAAATATAATAGTGGGAAAATTATAAAAAAATAAAAAAGTACAATAAGCTGGTTGCATAAGGGTGCACACCTATAAACTAATACTTTGTTGAAGCACCTTTTGATATAATTACAGTTACAGTTGCAATTAAAATTAATTAATTACAGGGGTGTGTAAACTTTTTATATCCACTGTATTCTGTAATAATACCTGGAGATTTATTAGGTTTAGAATTCTTAATTTTATCTATAATGTCTTTATATGAGATTTTTGATTAAAGATTCATTTTAAAATTTTCTGGAATTTTCTTAATATTAGAAAAAGGTAATTCTAGTCTTGAAACATTTACTTCTAGATTTCTAGATTTATTCTGGTCTGTATAATGATGTTTAAAAGCATCAAGACTTTCTTCAGTGTCAGAAACTTTCTTTTTTATATCTTCAAATAATATTTTAATAATATTATTAGATTTAGAATGCATTTTAACTGTCATTGATAAGTTATACATATGTTTTGTTGATGAAGAGCTTTTAATTTAAATTTTTCAAATGCTATGTTTGTTTTATGAGATAAAATATCTAGATTTTTTTATTTAGATGTTCTGTTCTCTTTTTATCATCAATTGTATATTTGAAAGCATTAGACTTAAGTATTAAAAGCTGAGATTGAATATTTAGCAATTGTAAATCCCATTCTTTATTTTTATTTTTATCTCCAAGCTAAGCCAAGGTTTAAAAATCTTTATTTTTTTGTTATAAAGGCTGGAATTCTAGATAAATAATTTAATCTTTTAAAGTCATTTTGAAAGTTAAGAATGAGTGCATAGTGATCAGACACAGGACATGGACATATGGTGAAATATGAGTTTTTTAAGTATGAATCTTGTGAAACCAAGATTATATCTATTCTTGCTTGAGTATTACATTTATGATCTTGATGTGAAAACTTTAAAATCTTGTGTCTTTAATATTAAATCTATCGAGTAGGTTAAGAGACTCGATCCATCTTTTCAGAATTTTCACTGTGGAGGTGAGTCTTAGCATCCTTTTATTCATAGTATCAGAACTATATAAAATACAGTTAGAGTCACCTCTTCATATTACTTTACCATTATATGTATTTGTAATAAAATCTAGGTATTTTTTACCAATCTTTGCCCCCATGTCAGGAAACCAATACACAGTGACTAATGTGTATTAAATTTTAGAATAACAAGAGAAAAGTCCATCTTGGTCATCATATTTATAAATTATTTGTGGATTAATAATATTGTTTCCAAAGATTCATTACCCCCTAGTCTTGGTTTTATAATAGGAATGAGCAAGGGTTAAGTAATTGCAAGGATTTCAAATTCCCTTCTCATCTGTTTTAAAATGAGTTTCTTGAAGGAAGACTACTTGTGCTTTATTAATATTCAGATATCTTATCAAATTTGATCTTTTATTTGGATTGTTTAATCAATTAGCATTTAAAGATAATAAAGTTAGGTTCATAAGTGTATATAGAAGAATTTAAGATTTTTATTAATATTTATTACTAAATCCCAAGAACTCTCTCCTTTACATATTGATACGTAATTATATAAAGAGATAATTAATATAAATAAAGTATTTTTTTATAGTTTGGAAATTAAAAGTAATTGAATCAGGCCTAAAAGAATAGAAAAATAAAAGTAGAATATGAAATATTATAACAATATAACTATAAAATTTCAACAACAAATATGGAATTATCAAAATTCCTAGTCTAATAGATATCAGACTACCTTTCATAACTAACAGACTATGACAAGATGAGCTCTACAAGTAAGACATGTATAAAGAAGACATTATTAAACAAATAATATAATTTTAAAGATGCAGCACTATCAAGTCAAGAAAGAAACTGACATAGGATAAATAAAAAAACCCTAAACTATTAAATCTAAGAGTAGAATTTTTTTAACATCCACTTAATTTTGAAAATTAAGTATTTTGATTATAACGTATAAAGCTTAGTTAGACATAACTAGCATCCCGTGTAAATTTTAACATAGATAAGATGAATAATTATATTAACTTCACACATTTAACCTCATAGCATTTAAAAAAAAACTACAATTACTTGACAGGCAATTTACTTATTTGCATTGTATATTTATGACATTAAGATATGTGTCAGTATTAAATACAACAGAGAGAATGCAGACTATATCATGGTAAATGTTATTATGTGGTTCTTTAGATGAACTCAAGAACACACAGATAAAGAAATGGAAATCAGTTCTACACAATTTCCTAAAGTTCAACTTAGCACTAAAAGTAAAACTTCTGTATCCCTATTCATCTAATATGTCTCAAGTATAGTATTTTATTGCTACACATAATTTATTTATTAAATATAAACTCTGTATCTCAAATTGTAGTGTGTAAGCTACATTAAACACCACAATAATCATCTTGTAAAAGTATCTAAAATGATTATTTATACTTCTTTTATAATTGTGAACTTCTCATAGCACATTTTTGTAACACAATCCTCGGGATTCATGAAGCTCGGCTCAAGGCCGGCGGTAGGCTTGCTCCAACAGTGCGGCGTGAAGATGGCGAAGTCATGCCAAATGCATATTAATGAAGGCACACTGCCGCCAAAGCCACATGCATAGGAAAGGAGCGCGAGTGCATAGATCGTGTTGAAGTGCCGCACGGAGGCATGGAAATGCCAGCTGTTGATATGCAACCTAAAATGCTTGCATATAACAACTTGCAAGATAGTAATCACATCTGTCAGTGTCCGTGGATACTGAAACGTATGCAAAGCATGCAAGATAGTTCCTGCAAACACAAAATGAAGAAGCAAACACAAATGCACATTAGGGAATAACAGGTCCCTATCCCACGAACAAATGACATGGAAAACCGTGTGCCCGTAGTCCAACGCAGTGTAGATAGCTATACCAAGTGGAAGTGAAACTCATCATATGTTAGCGCGCCGCCAGTAGGTACGTCCAGCCCAATGGTTATGGTCACCAGCTGACCCATAATGTGAGGGAGGGTACACAGCTGGGCAGATGTGTCCATAACAAAATACACGATAAATGTACATATCTAGCGACTGTATGACCGAATCATATCCCAAAAGGCATGTAATAGTCACATACAAAAGGTATGTCCGTATTTCACATACCAAATGTGACAGGAAATAGAATAAGCATGTAAACGAAACAGAAGGAGCATATAAACTGCTACAACAATAAGGCAACATGTAGGCTGAAAGGAACAGTATTATCCATACCGTTGACTGTGGGTATGTGCTGTCCAGGACATTCGGATATGTGTCTGGAATATATCCCATCCTGGACATAGGAAAAGGTGGCATCCTACCAATGATTAGAACAGTCTGCCAAAATCGGCACATCAGCGGTACAAGCCGAACTTGTCAGGATGTGTCACAGTTGAACGGGTATTACCCGGGTATACCAACCATGTAATGAAAGTTAAGTATGGGCGTACACCTATGTGCGTGAGGTATAGCATGTGGAAAGCAAACATGGCAGGGTAGTCCACACAACCATACAGGTACCTGACATATGTAGGGTATTCAATGTGTTACTCTGGCCGTGTCATGGGCCAGCAACCAAAGCAGTGATTATGGGGTGTGAGGAATATGTGTGTGGGGGGGGTGGGTAATGGTACAATCCTCCAAGGCGATACTGTGTTGTATGCAGAATAGGAGAACCGGATGTGTATGAGGGAGCAGCGGGTGAAGCAAAAAGAAACACAAAAACATGTATAAACATCTGCAATACAACCAGACAGGCCATACTGTAGAACACAATCCCACAAACATATGAATATTTAAATGTGAGATACAAATGTATAGACATGTCACCGGCACATACCCACAGATTGGTCCTGATGGAACTGGCCATATCAAATGCAACACACCTGGATGCATAATGGACTACCCAGCATACCCTCCACATCGCACAACCCACTCCATTACCTGAACATCCACCAAATCCAGCCATACATGGCCTACTGGTTTGGTGCAGCCACATCTACACATAGTGACCACTATGCATATGTAGTAGGTAGTGTCACCCTAGGCAGTGTCAGGATTGCACACTATGTATCCCTTGCATGTAAAACCCCCAGCACATTTTCATAATGCCAGAAGAATGTTCGGTATTTGTCTTGTTTTGGTCTTGTTCAATTTTTGGGATATCCCTCATGGGATAAGTAACCTGTGTAAACATTAGAATGGAAGACACGAAGTCCAGTCCTGTAGATATCTGGACACAAGTTTGAATGTGCAGTAGTGGTGCACGACACTGTCCAGCCCTAGATGGTCATGCATAACCTACTGCCCAGGATCAAACACCTGCCCATGACGCACGTGTCCCGACACAAATAAGCGAGAGAATATATTGCACACATTCGCATAGTGGCACATGGTATAAGGGTGATGAAGGCACTGACATAAACAGGATACCCCTGAGCCACTGTGTGAGGGACAATTAATGTGTGTGTAGGTGTGACCTGACCAACAATGATACAATGCCAAATGTCCTGTGATCATAGGAAATAACTATGTACCATACTGCATGTAACAGTTGCCTAAAGTGGTCACGTCAGGATAGAATAAACGTAATTCGTACAAGAAACAGGCAAACAACAAAAGTGCCAAAGGTATAAGGCTCACAGCTAGGAAACAAATGAATGTTCTAAACCTGCACTGACCATGGCTATGTGTTGGCCCAAACAATCTGGTGTCCACAGTAGGGTTATCATCTGTCCCGCTTTGCTAGGGACAGTCCCTCTTTGGACAGTTGTGTCCTGACAAAATACATTACAAGTGGCAAATGTCCTGGGATTGTAGGACATAATTATGTCCCATATGTTATGTAATAGTTGCAGAAAATAATTATTGCAGTATCTACAATACCTAAATGTTACAAGAAACAGAATAAGCAACTAAACCGCTACAACAATAGGCTTTTATATAGGCAAATAAGTAAAGTTCTATCCGTTGTACTGACCGTGGGTATGTGTTGGCTTGTAAAATCTGATGTGTGTTCAGAAAATGTCCCATCTTGGCCATTTGAAAAGGTGCCATCCCTAGTCCCCAGAATACATCCCAACCTGTACATATGACAATGTCAATGATACCAATGGTCAGAGCATTCGCACAATAACTGGCCAGACCCTTAAACACTCACAAAGCCAGTGACCTTTGGGGGAAAGGTGTTGAATGAGAATGACTACTTACAACAATGAAGAGTAATAGACGCATTTAACTGCAGAAAATTAGTAGTATTACGAATCTGTCAACACGTTCCAAGTTAATAGTACTAATATGGCAGAAGTGTTCGTGATTGTCCCTGAGTTGTCATAACCTTATCGCTGTCTCTGTAGAAATGAGTCCCCGAGTATCAGAGAGGTCCGTACACAGAAGTACACCAACCAGCTGTCACATCTGTTGACAGGACTATTGCATACCTGTAGTGAATTTATAACAGATGTCCAGAATAATATTCATTGTATGTATAAATTAATGAAATAGTCAAATGGGAAGGGAAACACGTGGAAACCACCCCCCAACCTGCATTATGTAGTGGAACCACTCCCCAGGTAGAAACACAAGTAGAATGTTAAACTCTGGACTAACTCTGTCCATGTGCTACATCTGATCTTTGAAGAGTGCCAGGGCAGTGCTAGTCACCAGTCGGCCGAGCCTAAATGCAGACCAGCACATGAACACCCTGACAATCAAACATGCGTATGTGCGAGGACTATAAGCGTAGGAGTTATGAATATCCTTGGAGTGAGTAGATTTGCAGCACGGGTCCAGAGCAGTAGGAAACAGGGAATGTCCTAATTGTAGTACTGTGGTTTTCACAGCAGTAGAATGGATGCCTGCTGTGTAAGGGAAGCGGTGAGGCATATGTCAGAGTAGCTATGAACCATGGGTATACATATAAATGAGCCAGAACACCAATAGTGTAGTGGTTACAGCATCCACCCAACATAAAGGCATTCCCAGTTCAAGTACGACTATAGCACATATTAATTGTGTAATGAATGCCTCTGTGCTGTAAAGCCAACATTTATACATGTAAAGGTGACCGCGTTCGCATGGGTCCGTTAACCGGATTCCATCAAAGTGGTACTGTCATAAGGAATAAGGCACATGTAATCCCAAGGACGTGCCTGTAAACATATGTAACTCAGAATAAGTAGATGCAAGTGGGCCTGCGCGGGTGTATGCAGCTATTAGCATAGCAAATGTATGTTGTCTTGTACAGCTGTAACTTTTATGTATATAGATAGATAGATGTGTGTATAGATAAATATCCACAGACAAAACAGAAATATGCAATTATATATCTACACATATATATAAAAATATATATATATATATATATATATATCTACAGATATATATATATATATATATATATATATATATATATATATATATATATATATATATATATATATATATATATATATATATATATATATATATATATATATCTCTGCATACATACATACATATATATATATATATATATATATGTATATATATATATATATATATATATATATATATATATATATATATAGATAGATATGTTAGGAATGCCGAAAGACGAAAGCAAACTTAAGGGTTGTGAAGGGAATCCAGAGCAAGTTAGGAATTATGAAGTGCTCGCAGTGTATGTCACATAAAGCTGCACAAGTGTGAGTAGACCAGAAGCAGGGCTATACCAGTGGCCATAACATCGTTGAAGTGCTACGTCAACATTGTAAACAGAAGGAATGTAGTACATGTTGCAACCACCTACACTTGTAACCCGCAAATCGTTCGTAATCCATAACACCAGGAAAGGCACGTATGTGCAAATATGAATGGATGGTGAGCCTGTGAATACACGAGGAGGTACAAAATGTGTGTAGGGCCCCAATGCTCATGAGAGGGCAATGTGTAAAGGTGTTTCATGGCTGCGATATCAGGTGTATAATGGCTGTTATACATGGAAACTCAATACGGGTGTGCAGGAGAAACTATGGATATGCGAGTATGGACACAGGAGTGATAGGGTATGTTGCGCCGGGTGCAATGGAGCGGCCCATGGTGGTCAGCAGGTACGTAGGTGTGATTCTCAGATAGAGCGTCGTTTGCGTGGAGACATACGTGAATGGGCGTATCGTTGTCGGACGTTGTGCGTCAGGTCTGGCTGCCCGGCACGTAAAACCTATACGCTACCCATGAGCGGAACGGAGTTCTGCTGTGACAACCCCAAACCAGGAAAGGCAGAAAGACACAACTACATGAAGACAACAATTTGTTGACATACAGTCACAGTAACACAAACACACATCCTATCAACAGTAATAATATGAATGTGCACATAAACAAACACAGTAGCAGGAAAAATAGGCTGCGCATACGAGTAATAGGTCGAATGACACTATCACATCCCAGTTAGCAGCGGCACCCCAGACATGAAAAACATGCGACATCTGTCCACTGCATAACATGCAATATACTGAGCACAAGTTCACCGGAGTGAAGTGTCGGTGTCAGAATGACTAAGGCAATAGTATGCTGTTGAAGCAGGGATAAAACCAATACGCATGTGTAAGTGTCCATGTCCGGGAAATGTATAGGTTAACGGACACACAGGTGTATATATAGATAAAAACATATATATATACATATAGCTATATTAATTTACAAACACATATATATCCATACGGATATATATATATATATATATATATATATATATATATACAGATATATATATATATATAGATATATATATATATATATATATATATATATATATATATCTATATATATATATATATATATATATATATATATATATATATATATATATATATAGATATATATATATATGGTTCCCATTCAGAAGCCTGAAACATCATAAGCCTGAAAATCAAAATCCTGAAACCAAAAGCCTGAAAATTCAGAATCCTGAAAACTCAAAATCCTGAAAGCCCAAAATCCTGAAAGACCAAAATCCTGAAACTCAAAATCCTGAAAACACAAAATAGACATACTGATGTCATTGTGGCTTTGCTATTGTTAGCCCTGTGGTGTTAGGTCATGCGTTGGGGTCAGGTAAGTGTGCGGTTGGTTTTATTTTAGGGTTAGGTGCGGTTTAAGTGAGTTAGGGTTAAGGCGCAAGTTAGGCATGTATGCAATAGTGACAAATATTGGGGTTAGGGGCGGTTTAAGTGAGTTAGGGTTAGGGCGCGGGTCAGGTGAGTGTGCGATAGTGACGGACCTTAGGGTTAGGGTTAGGGTCAGGGTCAGTTGGTAGATATTAGTGTCTTTATAGTGACATATTAGCATTATTTGTGTTTTCAGGATTTTGAGTTTCAGGATTTTGGTCTTTCAGGATTTTGGGCTTTCAGGATTTTGAGTTTTCAGGATTCTGAATTTTCAGGCTTTTGGTTTCAGGATTTTGATTTTCAGGCTTATGATGTTTCAGGCTTCTGAATGGGAACCATATATATATATATACACACACACAAGGATATACTACGGATATATATAGATAGATATATATACACAAACAACAGGTAGTGATATATACACATACACACAAAACAAAATATACATGTCAGTGTAGATATACACATGTACATAAATAGGTTACTTCACAGCAATTAGGGGTAACATATTTACAGCCCGGGCATATGTGACTGGGAGGTCCAATAAAGAAACGTTGTACCCCCCCACATCACCCAGCTAGGCCGGACAGACATACAGACAGGTAATACAGATCAATACACTGCCGCTGTCCAAAACACCGGTAGGAAAGGACCAGTGGGAGAGTCTGCAAGGTCTACACTTTAAACATGGATAATGGTGTCCCTTGCGGACCCCAAAAATTCAGGGTACATGTGAATCTGCTGACATTACTACGAGCAGGATGTAGGTGTACATGGAACAGTAGGTTGTGCAAGTGTGATAATACATGGGTTGACAAAACGTACGACATGTGTCCCGAGATGGGGAGAGTGGGCAATGTGTAGGGGTGTGCTCATACCCCAGCTGCGCTCGCAGTAAGTATTTGTCACGACTGCTGTAGAGGGGTGCCAGGTAGGTGGACCATGGGTATGCATTAATGGGCTTAAGTGTGCAGGTGCTGGTTGGCAGAGATGTTGTAGGCCTGCCCAATGGAAGTCATTAATATTCCTATGTGGGCATAGCATACGCCTACACCTCCCAAACCTGAAGAGCACATCTACCGAATAGTTTGTAAACCATCGGAGAATACATAGAGACCTACACAGTGCCGTGTACCAGATTAGCATGGACGTCCATAGTTATGTATCAGAATGCAACAAAGTCCAACTAAACACTGCCAGAACTAGTGATATTAGGTGAACAGGTGGCGGAATACAGGTAATGACAGATGACAACATGTATGAGTCATAAGCGGCATGTACCTCGACAAACGTGAATGAATACATATGCTCTGTGACTGTGAATGTGTCTGGTTAATAGAACCAATCATCTAAATGTGTCCCACAGGGTGTTATGCATTGTTCCTGATACAGTGTTCATTCACACCAATTGGTATGTGAGTTCTGCTACTGACGGAAAGTGCGTAAGTTGCTGACCATCTCAGGTAGATGATAGCATAATAGAAGAGGTTCAACACCCGTACGCCTGTGAGGGACACACCCGTCTGGGCAGTTGTGTCTTGCAAAATGACAGTTATGGCACATGGCCTGTGAGTTCGGGAATGGAGGCTATATAGTGTGTGTAGTGGTGTCAGACATCAATTTGTTGTATCAGTAACAGCTACATGTAATAGGTAACAGTATTATCAATTATAATGCTACATGAATAACCTTAACATATGCAAACCGTGGAAGTCATCTGTTTACTACTGGCTGTGGGTATGTGTTACCTTGACACATGTGATAACTCTACATATAGGGTCTATAGGGCCGCCACCAGTCTGAATAGCCAAAGTAGAACCTGCTCTGTAGAACTGTCAGATGTACCAAGGCAGAACATACCTACAGCCATGCATAGTACAGAAATATACATATCGGAACAAATCAAAGCATAGTCTAGCAGCAGTATAGTTGCTTATGCTACTACATATGACATATCGACGTGTCAGGTATACAAGACCTGTAACAAGCAACCAGTACAGACACCTACAGCATGAGAAGGTCACCTAATCAGGACAGTTGCAATGGCTAGAGTATTGCCCATACCACTCAACTGTCCTGAATGTCAGGTACGTCCCTGAGTTTGACTGAAAGTCTAACTGTGTCCTTCTTAATCCCTCCTAAAATTAGTGGCTGTTGAAGGAATGGTGGTGAATTACACTTACTGACTAATGACAATAAGTAAGAGTTATAAACAACTGTTACTTCAGAATATGTGTATTGTCATATGCTCTGATTCTGTCAATGTTTCAAGTTAATAGCACTACTTTTGTAAAAGTGTCCCTGTTTTTCTTGACCTGCCCTGATTCTGCAGAAATGTGTCCCCGATTGGTGGAGAGTTCTGGTATTGTCACATGTGATATGTGTGATATGGGACTGTCCCATGCAAAGTGGGAAAGGTGTCACTCCTACAGTCTCCCGTCGTGCAATCTGAAAGGTGGTCAACGTGCAGTAGGTATGCAGTAGCATAACTCGGCAGACAGCTGCGTTAACAAACTCAAGTCACATGTCAGCATTGCAGAGTATTGGTTCCCATGTATCAAGCAGATGGGAGCAGATCGTATGAGGAACACGCATATAATATGATTATGTCACTGGACAGGTTGCCGAGTCCGTATAGTTGAACGCTTGCCATCGCAAAATGGTTACACATACCCGATACTGTAGTCATGTAGTCCGATGTAATACGCATCACGAGGGATCGCACACACCCAGTGTGAGTGACAAATGTAAGCAGAAATGTCGGAGAGCGAGCGGCTGTAAGCGTGTTTATCTACCAGTATGCCAGTAGTGCACTGTCAAAGAAATGTGGAGTCTAAACGTGTATAAGGTGCTGTGACCAGAGGTCAGCAGTGCTTAACACTGTGCAAACCCATGCTCCCACCTGCTGGACTGTGCCTTACCCGGTCTGTATCCAAAGGCGTCGGACTGTCTGCAAAGAACCGCCCTATACACGTGATGGTAGAAGTACCCTCCGCACATAGCTCATGTGAATTAACAATAGACCATGGCATATGTACAGACAATAGACCACAAACACCATACAGCGCAGACATCCAACAGTATAGCAATGTACTGGCAGATATGTCCGGACCACTGGTGTGTGCATTCCTGGCCGTCCTGTGTTTCAGTGTGTGAGCATGCCCAGTATGACTGTTATGCATGTTGTCGACCGACAATACCGTCATGTGTGTGAGCATGCAAAGTATAGTCAACTGTATTGCATGTGTCACATGTCCAGATAGTTAGTACTGTGTTGCTGACCCCTCCGTTCTACACAGACAGGTGTCATGCTCTGTCTGCAGGGTAGCTAATGGTCATGTGGCATTGACAGTTGCTACATGTCTGCATAGTGTGGGGGGACATGCAACCACAACCACAGTCCTACACAGCACCGTGGGTGGTGCACTTGACTCTCACATGGGTAGGTGTGACGGGGGGCACAGCCAACAGTTGTACACATCTGCCGCTACTGTACTGGTATGCCGTGTACTCCATGTCAGTGTGTGGACCTACCGAAATTGCTGGTTGGAGGGATACCAGGGTACGTCAGTTCCCAGCTTTAATTACCAGCACAGTGGTGTTGGGCATCCTAGCTTACACAACCTACATCAAACTGCCTGGCCTGCTGTCATCTGTGTGTGTCATAAGGGGTTGGGGTCAGTCATTGGGCATATCCATAGGCCATCGTATATCATTTGTCTGTATTGGTCCATATCTGTCCAGCTGCATGGAACGTGTGTGGGCTGTACAGACACACATGATGGTCAGCCCATAATCTGCAGGGGGTTAGGACACCCTGTGTACTACAGGCTACCATTGTGACCCCTGTATGTGCTACAGAGGTCATGGTGCCATTATGGATGTGTACTGTCTGCTGCCCTAACATTTGGCCACCACAGTCACTTGTATGCTCACATACATACCATAGCAATGGATAAGTACACATTCTAATACAACTGCCACTTGTTAACTCATTCACCCCGAGTGCCTTCTCATGGCGCCTGTGCCTTTAAGGCCGAGCGCGCCATGAGAAGATACAGTTTTCAATCCATTCCCCCCGAGTGCTTCTACAAGCGAGAGAAAGTGTATTGCTAATTTTTAGTGCAACTTAATGTAAAACACTCTGAAATCGTAACTAAATATGCAATTTATCATATCTAGTTACGATTCAGTGTGTTTTAACATTAAGGTCACATTGAAGTTTTTGCAGAAAAATCATTTTAAAAAGTTCTTGCTAAGCAAGTGGTGGCAGCCAATCGGATTCTTGCATTCCGAGCCACCACTTGCATAACACCTCCACCCCATACCCAAGCTTCTTTTGTTCGCCCCTAATAAATAGTGGGTCCAGCAGCAGGTATTTTCTTCTTTTTGCGAAGAACTGGAGATTTGACCTGCTACTGGATCCTCTATTCACGGACCGCCATATAGGCACTACGAGGAGTTCCCGTTCAGCCGCTAAAGTTTTGAGTTTCCGGTCAGCTCAGCAACTACCTTGTCTTTCTGCCGTTCCCAACCAAATTTGTGAGGTACTGTACTTGTTTTTTCCATAAACAGTTTTTCCTGTATTTGTTTATAACTGTTATACTGATTTAGGCATGGGTGCATGGGGCGCCAGCCAACCGCTTTTTAAACTTGCGTTTTTTTTTTTTTAAATAAGTTGCCTAAAATTGAAGCACGAGTCGAATCGTTATATTTCTGATAACGAGTTGAAACTGTTTTCACTAAAGCCAGTTAGTGAGTTTGTAGTTACTGTTGTTGGTAGTATCCACAATCATCTAATTGTGCTGTAAAGTCTTTGTAAGTTGTGCAGACTGTAGATTCCCTCATATAGGCTATATTTAAACTCGCTGCGTTGAATGTGACCAAAGCAAACAGTTATCCGTATAGTGTTTGGTGGGGACATTGCCGCAAAATGGCCATAGTGAAATTGTAGAATAGTTCCGGAGTTTTGTAATGCTTTTTTTGTAAAAGTTTTGTAGGTGGTGATGTTTCTGAGCCTTTTATTGTAAGAGAAGCCTCGTACTCCATGGACGTTGCTGTGGAGTTGAGAAGCTGGTTGTTGATAGGCATTCTCTCCGACACCAGGTGCACAGTAATGTCTTCCTCTTTGGAACAAATTTTATATGAAAGCAGGCTTGTAACCTTACTCGCAGATGAGCAGCATAACTTGATTACAGCGCAGCAGTGGTTTCGAGGATTGCAGTTCTGGAACGATTTCTTGCAACTTGCTTATTACTAGTTCTTTTATAAATGTTAATGCTTTGTTGGAGCTGTTCTCCCCGGGCCTTCGCTGAAAATGGACATGTGTCCAGTGTGACAATCCCCAATCCCGGTAAGTGTAAAATAAAATAAATAAAACTAGTGGATGACAGGACAGGAACTTTAATTTTCTTGTGATTTCCGAAAGTCCTGTTTTGGTGCAGAACAGGGGATCTGGTATTGCGGATCGTATTTGCGTTTACTGATTTCGTAAGAAAAAATGTGAGTGCTGGCTTATTGAACCAACTAAATATCTCCTTGATTTTACTTGTATTTTTAATTGTTTGCTTTGTCTAATTCTGGAGGTAGTCATTTAGTTGGTCGGATCGAAAGTACGCTACGGAAGAACGTTAGTACAGTAACCGCGCGACCTTGTTCTTCATCTTACACATTATACAGATCAAGTATTTAATACTTTGCAAATACATATTACTTACTTAAAGGCTTTTCTAACTTTATCTTATATGATCATTCTAACATGCTACTGGATTCTGTATTTGCTCAGCTGTACTTATACCCATACACTTTTCTACTTATTTTTTTTTTCTATCTTCCTCCTGGGCCAGCACCCTTTGGCACCAGAGTTGCCAATCAAGCTCTAATCCCTTGAGCAGTAGTGAGGGCTTTATTATGGGTTTACAGTGGTAACACAGAGGAGGCCTGCTGTACATAGTCAGGGAGTATGTCCTCCTGTAGGGTGTTGGAATTTTCCTCTTAGAGAGGGAAAAATGTTTAGTGAACTATGCGAGTGATCTGCTGATGTCAAGTAAACAGGCACTGCGGACTCCACTGATAAACAAGTGTACCATGGGCCTAAATCAATATTTCTGCTCCATAATCAAAACGAAATATGGAAATGTTCAATACCCAGTTGGGGAAGTACCATGGATAAGGGTGGGTGATCCCACTTTTTTAAGATGAGTGCCTGCATTCTGAAATTCCAAAGCCTATAACTGTGATCCCTTACAAATGAAGGGGTACTAGTAAATGGAGTCTGCTCAGAAGAAGGAATTGTTGCCACAATACAGTAGGGGAGGGGGTCACTACTGGACTGGTAATTTTCATTGCATATTCAATTGACCAGGTATACGGTCTGGAAGGAAATGCCTATGATGTTGCTAATGATACAAAGGGCAGAAGACATGAAAAGTGACTTGGTAAGATTAGAGGAACAATGTATAACAAAACTTAAATTCAATGCAAATGCAAAAGAATATAAATGGGAAGCAAATACAGAAAGCAGTAGCAACAACAAAGATCAGTTATGATAACCTTTGATAATATAAAAGTAAGCAGCAATGTAAAAATATAGCAGGCAGAAGCCTGGCACTAGTGTGATGCCTAAGGAACAGAGTCAGAGGAATACTAGGATGAAGCAGTTTCATCAGTAGAAAGCCAGATGTTGTTCGTCATCTTTCTAGGGTAAACAGTAAGTACCTTTTGTAAGAGTGATGTATATAGTTTTGTGAACTCTGCATTCCCAGACAGGACAGAAAGTCCAGAAGAGCAGTAAAATGTTGCCAGTCTTAACAAGAAGGCATGTAAGAAGAGATTACTACAGCTAAAAACAAATGTAATGTTTTGGAAGAGAGAGAGAGAGAGAGACAGGGGGCTATAACAGAAAATTAAGTACTTCAAGGCCAGATAGGGGCTTCAAATGAGGAGAAGGAGTAGTATACAGCAGGTGAACTTTCTGAACAAATCAGTATGATGTGTAGTTAAAGTGGGAGATAGGGCTAGTCTTATGGTTGTGGTTAAAACTTTTTTATACACATATTAAAGTATTAAACATGTCAGAAATGCGACCATTTCGAATCTTTAGGTTCAATCCACAACTTCTGTTTCCCCTTATTTTTGCACATGGGTTCGGGCTATGACATCAATAGTGACAATCATCTACAGCTAGTGTTCACATCACTGTTGGCTAGCCCTGCTGCAGTTGTCCTTCCAACACACACACACACACACACACATACACACACACACACACACACACACACACACACACACACACACACACACCATGGCCAAATTTAGAGTATCCAGTCCACCTACTGCATATTTTTGGAATGTGAGACAAAACCAGAGCTTCTAGAGAAAACTGCATGAACATAGGGAGAACATAATGACTCCACACAGAAGGCACCCCAGCAGAGAATTGAACAGAAGAACCTCTTGCTGTAAGGTGAGATGTAAGCATTTCATCAATATGGGATGATGTGGAATTTTTTTTTTTAATCCATCCATGCGTTAGCTAGATTCTTCCCCTTTTTGCATCTCTCTATTATTGCAACTCATTCCCTCGAGTACAGCTCTTTTGAGTGTATAACTTTAACTCCCAGTGGGTATGGCCTGAGGCTTTAAAAAATTAATTTATCACCTTACAGTTCTAGCAAATCCTTATTGACAGAGGTCAAATATCAATGCAAGTGTGTTTGCCATCATGTATGCTTCAAGGTAAATTATTCTGATACCTTGTATGTAGCATGTTTTGTAAATTATTAATGCAAATGTGAACAATCAATATTTGACACCTAGAGGCACAGTAGGAGCTAACTGCAGAAATGCCTGGAGGTACACTCGGTTCCTTTGTTCCATATGACTTTAATTACTTTTTTCATGTAGTACCGCGATAACAGTTTTTTTTTTTTTGAGATACAGTAACTATAAACACTCTCTGCATCATTTCCAGTTTGCATATTGTCAGAAGGCAAAGCTATTGGTCTATACTTGTTAGAATGGCTTGCAGGTTCATCTTAAGAAATTGTTTGGGAGAACGTTGTAAAGTAAAGTAACATACCACATTATGAAATGCCACCCTATGACAAGCAATAGGTGTGACAAGGCTTTTGGGTTACTTAGCTGCTGGGTTTGGATGTCAGGTGTTAAAGTCAGTGAATTTACAGCTAGTGACCTGTGATAGTATTGGAAAACCTTTCTTTTAACTGACAGCTTGCTGAGTCGTGAGTAGTATTTATACAAAGATTCAATAATGGCTACAGCAGATTCCGGTCCCAAATACTCACCCTTTTTCACAGTAATGGGCGCTTCATCTGCTATGGTATTCAGCGCCTTGGGAGCTGCATATGGCACAGCAAAGAGTGGAACTGGTATTGCTGCTATGTCTGCTATGAGGCCTGAACTCATGAAATACATCATTCTTGTTGTTTTTTATTGCCATTTATGGCTTGGTGGTTGCAGTGCTTATTGCCAATTCTCTAACTCCTACTATTTCACTGTTCAAGAGCTTCCTACAGTTGGGTGCTGGATTGAGTGTGGGCCTCAGTGGTCTTGCAGCAGGCTTTGCTATTGGAATTGTAGACGATGCAGGTGTGAGAGGGATGTATGTAGGTGTTTAATTTGGGAGGATTGCCTGGAATTTAACACCCCCCCCCCAACCTTTCAGTCCCATTCTTCAGAGCCTTTGGGGGGTGATCTGTAAGCTGGGTTATGCCATCAAGGAATATTCTGTGTATAAATATAGAATTGTAATTTTTCGTTTTTTATTTATAAAGACTTGAAATGTTAATACATCATTATTGGAGGAACATTTGAATTCTGATGCAGTGTTTATAAATATATCCATTCGGCTGGTTGAACATGTTATCTGTAAGTACTCAGATTTTTTTTCCATTTGGCTGTAATTGGTCTAGAGGTTGCTGTAGTGTCTGGTACTGGAGTGAACGTTAATTTTGTGTTTTATGCAAATGTTCCAAAACACTTGTAACTGTTTTCCAGTGGGATATGCCTTGACATCAGAAATGTGCACCCATTACAGCACTGCTTAGAAGTTGAGTTCCTTTTTTTTTAAAACGGGTCTCTTAGAAATAGGCAGTATTTACTGACATAATGATGTTTTCAGAAAATGTAACTTGGAGGATAACATTTAGAAAACCTTGGGACAGTGTTCTAACACCAGACAGAAAAAGATTAATGTTGGCTTTGGAGCTCACCCAAGTCTCTGATAAAACATGGCAGGAAATCATTAGCAGATATGTAGTCGGAGAGCTACTTGGTATATTGTAGAATTCTTGTATAATGAATAATGACGTGTGCTGTTAGACAAACCTAGGGTGAGACTTTCACATGTAAACATGATTTTAAGTGTTTAAGTTGCAGTCTTAAAACTTTCTTGTGGAATTTCTAAGTGCTGTACACAGTGGTCAATATTGGATGTTATTTTATCTGCTGATGAAGCTTTTTTTCCCATTTTATTAATTTGGATAAGATAGAGCTCCAAGAGTCAGACGGATGGTACAAGCCCCCGTAGGGTTATAAACATGCATTAATCACCCTACAGAAACTGTGATATAGGGAGATTTGCCAATGCCACCTTGTTCTACACAAAAATAGTACAGCCCCCCCACCCTCTTTGTTTTCCTTCTGCTGCAATTGGATTTGACTGAATTCACTGAGGTGGTGTTTTTTTGATACTGGTCATTGTGGTTACTTCACTAAATATGGAGTTATAAAGATTTTTCCTTGAGATGTTATAATGGAGGATGGAAAGGATGTAGTTGTGGTACCTTGTGTGGTGGGTAAAGGGGAAGGAAATATGTTTGCCAATTTGTTAGTATGTGCAAGATCAGGGTTTCAAGTGGATCCTAATGAGGTATTACCTTTATTTTCAACTGTATAAACAAGATTGGTTTAATCATGTCGAAGGGGATGTTTCGTGAATTTAATTTCAGTTATGTATGCTGCATATTGAGACAGCAAACTTTAAATTTGAAAAGGCTTGCTCTGTAAAAATGGAGATGCTTAATAGCTATAATATTTTTTGGGAGTGATTTTTTTACAAAGACTATATCCAGCTCAGTTTTCATTATGCTCAATTTGAATGTATTCCAGGTATTTTAGGTTATTGTAGGTGATGATACTTACACACGTGATTGTCCAGGGACTGACGTAAAAACAAAAAAAAAACTTTTATTGACATTTTGTTAACCAGGTTAGTCCAGTTGAGCCAGGGGCCCATTTTCAGTGGACACCTGAGGAGAAAAGCTCTAGAAATAATACAAATAATTATGATATTTACAAAATATGAAAGTAGGGTCACAGAAACCTAGTACAAGTCCTGACAGCATGGAGCTGCCATATTTTTATGCATTTCTCCTGGCTTTGTCAGTCGCGTGGAATGTAGGTGGGACGAAGGGCACAGCAATATGTAAGTGTTGTACTCTTTGACTATGGCCTTATAACAGATAATATATAGCAATATAGCAATATGTAAGTGTTGTACTATTTGACTATGGCCTTATAACAGATTGTGACTGTTGCATAACACCTGCAGAAGGTAATGTAATGAATGTCAACAATTATCACCTGTATCTGGGCATGCATAACTTTGCAAGTCATTAGCACAGTGCACCATGCATAACTTTGCAAGTCATTAGCACAGTGCAGTTACAATATAGCGCTGAGTCTTTGTCACTTTTCAGGTAAAACTGTCAGCAGCTGTCACTGTTATTCACATAAGCAGAAGTCGTTATCACATTGATGAATGCACGACTAACATTTTGCTCTTTCTCCACTTGCAGTGATTGCAATATACCCCTCCACACTACTTTCATATGTCTTGAATAAAATTTCAAGAAATATCAGCAGTCTAGGAGAAAAATTGTAGACATTACATCTTCAATTGCTGTTTTTCTTGAGACAGTGGCTAGAATAAGAGGCTTTGTGGTGTACTTTAAGAATAATTTGAGTATATATTATTATTGACTGCCTTGCATCCTCTCATTTGACAGAAAATCATATTTTTTTTTAAGTAAGGCAATGACAATATCCAAACTCATGTGTTGTATTTATTTGAGGCTATTCTGCACTGCAGTGGTAAATTATTTCCTTTGCTTTTGAACTATGAAGTCATTCTGTTACGTTATTTATTATAGTCTTTCTCTTTTTTATTTATCATTAAATATATAACTCCCTTTGTGAGTGAGATCTGTTTGGTGAGCTAAGTAGGGTGTGAAGTAGCTGGGGATATATATATATATATATATATATATATATATATATATATATATTTGTAGGAGCATTGATAGTGAGTACCAGGATTTTCTTGTGTTTATGGTAATAATTTGTGGAGGGCCGACAAAGAACCTGCACCCACTATTGTTAGTTCTTTTATTTTCCTATGTGGCTGAATTTCCATCTTCTGTGGTTATCATCTTGAAAATAAAGTTCCATATATTGAGGTGTATTTTTTGCAAGGGATGTGGATACTACTGATTGGTGACTGGTAAAAATCGGTTTTGCTTGAGGCAAGACTTCAGGCCCTTCAGAAAATGTATGCTAATGTAAAACCTGTTAGTCTTATCAAATTTGTAAGTTGATATCACACTAAGAAAGTGAGATGTATGCATTATTATCATTGGTTTTGTATTATGAATCTTTAATGTTTTATAATGATTGATAAGTGAAGCAGTTGGGAGCATGCAGTATAGGACATTAGTGTTTCTTTTCATTTTAAATGCCCATAATAGACCTCTTGGTAATCTTGTAGAATAGGAGTGGTTTCAAACTTTCTGTGATCTGTTGTGCTTGTTCTGTAATAACCTGTTGGTGGTTTACTTGCAGTTGCAGTGCTTTGTATGGCTAGTTAGGGTCTTCCCTGAAATGTATCTATAGTTTGTTGCTGAAGTAAAGTAAATGCATGCTATTTTCTCTATTGACTGGGTGGATTGGTGACCCAGCAGTACACCATTTTCTGGCTCAACCAGATGCCAACAGCAAAGTTTAGATCTCCATTACCAACTGTTTGGTATGTGCTAATTTTTGAGATGAGTACCTTTATCTACTAAGGGTGGTCATTGTAGTGGTCTGTTGTAATCACTGTTTGCTTGCTTATAAATACTTCCGCAGATTGGTCATTAATAATTTGATTACTGGTGATATGGTGTTATAGGATCTTGAACTGCTTTTATACATGGCCTTCATTGTCTACTTTATATTTTTAGTTAACATAATAGAAATTGTATTTTTTTTTCAGTTTGGGCATGGTATTGGGCATTATATGACTGTAATAATGTTTGGTGTTTGGCATTAGATTAATTTAAAGTGCCTTTATTGGTCATAATACTAAGTTAGAGACTCTTTCAGTTTGTCTTCTTGTAAATTCTGTTCATCAATTATTCCAGATAGACTTTTGTGATGGCTTGCTTTTCTGGGGATACTGGGGATTGTTTGAGACTTTGCTGTACACACTGAATGATTTTGTTGGATTAGTTCTTTCATATAGCTTGCTCGCATAAAGCTGAAGTGTTAAATGGCTATCTACAGTATTATAGTCTCTGTAAGCTGCTGTAGGGGAGTTCGAGTCCTGTCAGTGAACTTTTCACTTTCCAGCATGATTCTGTGCACTAGTATCAAGTCTTCCAGCCCTGCCTCCTTGTGACTCATATGAGAAGATCTGTAGTTCCTATAGTCTTTGACCATATCCCTTACCTTCCATTGTACATCACTTTTCTGGTAGCTTTCTTCTGCATTCCTTCAATCAGTTTTCTTTGCAGAGACTGGTATGTGGAACTATTCATAATTCGCTCCACCTTGACTAAACCCCCAATTCCAGTGAAAAGCAACCCCAAAGCATGATACTGCCATGACCATGCTTCACCGTGACAATGTTCTTTTGGTGAAGAGAAAGTGGTGTTTTTGTGCCAAACATAACTTCTTGAATGTGCCCAAAAAATTAAAACCTGCTCTCACCAGACCACAACACACTTCCCCACATGCTTCTGGGAGACTTGATATCTTGTTTCACGAATTGTAGCCTGGCCTGGATTTTTTTCTGTTAGACAAGGCTTCTGTCCAACCCTACCTACCCTATAGTCCAGACACATGGAGAATATGGGATATTGGTGTCACAAGTAGTACACAACCAGTACTTTTTCAGAAATTCCTGCAGCTCCTTCACTATTGTTGTAGGTCTCTTGCCAGCCTCCTTGACAGTGATCGTGTTGCCTTTTCATTTTGTAGGGACATCCAGTACTTTGTAACATCACTGTTGTGCCATATGAATTACTATGATCTTTGTCCTAACAGCCTTGGTAATTGCTATGTGTTATTACACCTGCACCAGGTGAGAACTGCCCTCACTAAGGCAAAAAACACAGCATCCATGGGACCGGATGGTGTCCCCGGCTGTGTGCTTCATGAACTCAGCGAGGAATTAAACCCACAGTTAGGACAGCTGTTTAATCTTAGCCTCACCTCAGGATATTACCCAAGGAGTGGCGCACGGCGACTGTGGTCCCACTTAATAAGGGCGGTGCCTCCACAGACCCTGGAAATTACCGCCCCATTAGCTTGACAAGCCTTATCTGCAAAGCCATGGAGAGGATCATAATGGAACTCATAAATAAAGACATAGGGAACTTGCAGACTTTGGATCCAACCCAGTTTGGCTTTGTCAAAGGCAGATCCTGCCTCATAAACTTGGTTGACTTTTTCGAGACAGTCACCAAGGCCATTGATGAGGAAAGGCAGTCCATACAGCCTACCTCGACCTGGCAAAGGCCTTTGACACAATACCCCACTCAGGTATCATCGAAAAACTCATCAGCTTGAATGTAAACCCATACATCACAAGATGGGTTGCAAACTGGCTAAGTAACAGAACCCACAGGGTCAGAGTTGCTGGAGCCATGTCAGACTCAAAGCCTGTCACAAGTGGTGTCCCACAGCTCAGTCCTGGGTCTACTCTTGTTCGGCATCTACTTTTCTGAAGTACAAGCAAACACAGGAGGGTTATGGCTGACAAAGTTTGCAGATGACTGCAAACTAGGCCATAGTCGAAAACACATCTGACATAGATATCCTCCAGAAGGGTCTCACAGAAATGGATAACTGGTGCCAGAGCCATGGCCTGAAGTTAAACGCCAAAAAATGCATAGTCATACCCTTGGGAAAAACAAGGCTAGCCCTAACTACCATATAGGTGGCAATCCACTGAGCACAGAAAAAGTCATCAGAGATCTGGGGACCCAGGTTGACAGTAGCCTTTAGTTTGACACTCATGTTGCTAAAGTAGTTAGGAAAACCTTCTATATCACCCACCTGATCATGAAGGGATTCACATCTAGATCAAGGGAGGTCATCGTCCCCTGTACTCATCACTCAATAGACCTATGATTGAGTACAATGCCCGTTCGGGATGTATCTGACCAGACACCTGCTGCAGCTTGAAAGGCCCAAAGTTCCTCACCAAAAGGATAAAGGGTCTCAAAATATGTCTTATGCTGCCCGACTGAAAGAACTCCAGCTCTATTCAGTCTCATACCGCTTGCTCAGAGGTGACCTGTGCCTGACATATAAGGCCATGTCAAACCCAGATTTGATGAATATGCTTCACCTCAAAATCTAGATCCCTCAGAACCACAAGGCGGAGACTTAAACCTTGACACGGTTATAAATAGAGCGTGCTGGAGGGACAGATTCATCACCCAGAGACTCCCTATGCTGTGGAACAAAATCCCAGTACATGTGAGGCAGAGCACCTCTCTGGCCTTGTTCAAGAGGAATCTTGACCAATGGATGCGAGATTGCAGATATACCCCAGGGATTACTTCAGTGTCACTGCTTGACAGAGGCACAGCAAAATGATAGGCATAGTTTTTATTCAAACTAAAGGGGTGGCGAAAGCCACATAACTATGGGCTAGGCTTATAAATGCCCTTGGGCAGATAGCCTAGTATGAACCTATGAACCTATGAACCTATGAACCTATAATGAATGGCAACTCAACAGATAATCTGATGCAATTTCCCACCTGCACGCAAGGTGTTTGTTTATGAATTTTTCCTGTTGGAACCAGGAAATGCTCCTAAATGGCATCTGGACTATTACAGAGGAAGGTCAACTGGCATGGTTTTGACATGTACTAGATACTGTGACATGGTTTTTGATGTTTACAGTGCACACAAGTGCCCAGGAAATCCTGGATTTACATTTAAGCTGTTGAACTTGTCTATGATGCCAGAGTGGGGTATTGTGACGAAAGCTTTAGCCAAGTCCAGGTATGCTGTATGGACTGCTTTGCCCTCTTCAATGGCTCTAGTGACTCACCTTTGTTGTAGAGGTGACTAGCTGTTCATGATTGAAAACAATTATGCATTTATACTGGGCATGAGTGTACTCTGTGCTGCAAGAGAAACACGCTCATTTCTAGACTCCCTGAAATGTGAATAAAGTCAGAGCATTATGGATGCTGGTTAGTATCTTACCAGGGCATCTTTTTTTAATCTTTGTTTAATAGATTTTTTTACCTGAATTTAGAGAAAGCCAGCTCACCTAAAAGTATTGTCACTTCTATTGTGACTTCTAGTGTTGCTGATGTGAGTGAGCAGAACGGTGCGGTTATAATACATTTATCATTTGTTTAGATACAAAGATCAGAAGTAAAGCTTACATGCATGTAGTGCAAACATTTTTTAGATTCAATTAAATTAAATTTCTAAAGGCTATACTGATCTGTTATTTTTTTCTTAATTTAATGTCTGTGTAAGAGTATTTAGCTATGCTAGTAAGTAGAAGTGCAGATTTTCACGTGCCTCTCTGCAGGTATATTACATCAGAATGTTGTATTGCATTGTGTTTTTCAGGTGTGATTTCAAGTGTAAAGCAACACAGCCACCACCAAAGATGCCATCTGTTGAGGAGAAAGCAAGCAGCATTTACCTGTTGGGTGAAGAAACTGACTGTGATGGTTCTAGCAGTGGTTCAGACAATGGTATGCACCTTGATGTACCACATAATGCCAACCAGAGTGAGGATGATGATTATGACTCAGATGATGACATTCCACTTTCATGCGTCTGCGTGAAAAGGCCATTGCCTGTGATAAGGATGATGCTCCTGTGCCCACCATTCCTGAAAGACCACTACCAGTTGCCAAAGCAGACCTGACCAGTAATTATGACAGTGACCAAGACAGTGAGGATGACGTGCCACTTGCACACCTAAGGAAGGTGCCCACACACAAGTTGGCCACACACTATGGCCACCAAGGGCATTCAGAGTATGACGCAGATGATGACATGCCTTTATCTGTGTTCACGAAAGCACCTGGTCTGACTGACACAGCTATGCAGTCCTCCACAGTGCATGGCACTACAAGTGCTGATAAGGGTGTGGATGTGCCTTCGACTGTGCATGATGTGGGAAGTAGTCCACAGTTTGGTGATTGTGATGGAGATAATCCTCTAGATATGAGTCCAAGTAGCTCCTTGTCAGAGACTGATATGGGTGTGCCTCAGCAGGGAACATGTGTCAACAGTTCACTACCAACTGCAAGCAGTATAGTTGCTACTGGCATTGAGAGAGCATCATCTCTCAACCCTTCAGCCTTTCCCATTTCCAACTCTTCCTTGCGACCCAGTGAGGTACGCCGAGCATGCCCACCACGTAAAACCACGTGGGAAAAACATCTTCAAACTTTACACATTGAGGAATTTGTGGGGCCAGTAGGACCAATAGATCACTTGGGCTCAGATAGCACAGAGATGGACTTCCTGAATTTGATGTTCCCAGAGGAGCTATACACCTGTATTGCTAATGAAACCAATCGCTATGCTGCACAGAGGCAGGCCAGCAGGCAAGGTTGATCTGTGGAGTCCTGTGTGCCCAGGAGACATACAGCACATTTCTAGGTGTCAGAATATACATGTCTATTGTACATGTTCCTGAATTGAGGCAGTACTGGGAAACGCACCATGTATATGGTCGCTTCCCAATAGCAGAGTGCATGACCAGAGATAGGTTTGAAAAAATTCAGCAGTACTTCCACTGCAATGATAACAGCCTGAGCCTACCACATGGTGCTGTGGGTCATGACAACCTACATCACGTACGGCCAATACTGGATGCAGTACTTCATGCATGTAGGACACGTTACAATGTGCATCGTGAGGTGGCTGTAGACGAAGCCATGGTTGGCTTCTGTGGATGCTTGACATTTAGACAGTTTATGCCTGGTAAGCCTGAGAGGTATGGCATTAAGGTTTGGGTATTGGCAGACTCAACCAATGGGTATGTACGTGAATTCCAGGTATACACTGGAAAAACGGAGCAGAATACAGAGGTCGGGCTCGCACACAGAGTTGTAGTTGACTTAACTAGGGGACTGATTGGCAAGAAGCATCACATTTACTTTGATAACTTCTTTACCTCTGTTCCACTAGCACAGCAATTGCTGAAAGATGATCTATACTGTTGTGGAACCATGCGCACCAATAGGTCAGGATGGCCTCTTACATTCAACAGACAGGCCACTGGAAAAACAGCTCGAGGCTACTACAAGCAATTGCAGAGTGGACCACTGCTAGCTACTGAATGGAAGGATAGCAAACCAGTATTCCTCCTGTCAACTAACTGTAACCCAACCTTGCCAGTCTCCAGCACATACAGAAGAAAGCGTGATGGAAGAAAGACATCAGTGCCATGTCCACCAGTTGTAAACATGTACAACAGTTACATGAATGGGGTGGACAGAGCAGATCAGCTGAGGACACAGTATCCCAGTGCCAGAAAGACCCGCAAATGGTGGCTGTACTTGTTCTGGTTCTTATGGGATGTGGCCATTGTCAATGCTTTCATTATATTCCGTGAAAGTATCAGACATCAGCAACTATCACGTTCTGGACGTATTATTCCAGCAACACAGTTACAGTTCCGAAGGAACCTAGGCTTGTATCTACTTGCCAGTTACACAAAGAGGAAACGATGCACTGAGATTACTGTCCCAGAGGCTGTGAGCAGATTTGAGCATGGCTCTCACTTTCCAGTGAAATGGCATAAATCAAGATGCAAAAACTGTGCCAGCAAGGGTAAACGTGCTGAGCCATCATGGGGATGTCCAACTTGCAAGGTCAACCTGTGTGTTGAATGCTTTGGAGAGTACCATGGCCATAAATCTCTCCCATAGTGCTGTCGGCCTTGAGTGTGCCACTGATGTAATGGTTCCCTCCGGCAAAGGACACATGCAAAAAAACACAGCCTGGGTCAGTCTAGGCCTTTTGCCATGTTGCCTTGATGTGGCTTTCCACTCAGTCTCGCTCCCTTCAGGTGTAGTCAGTGTATGTAGGTCAGGGCAACAGGGTTTACATTAGCTCTTCCCTTCGGCCCATTGCAGAAAGGACACATGTAAATGGAAGAGGTAGAGGTAAAGCAGAGTGCCTCAACTGCATTTTCAGTGTACATGTGCTCTTTCTGTGCCCCCATGTGAGTTAGCAGCCAAGCCCTTCAGAAACAATGCCAGGAAGGTCCCTCTTCACTTTTGTTTTGCCAACTGCTCTTAGGTTGGTGGGTGCATCACAGGGGGCATACCCAGCCAGCATGGATCTTGTGAACCACCAGGATCGCACTTGGGAACCTGGAGACTCTACAGCACAGTCCCATAGTGCTGCTGTCCTCGGCAAGCATGGGCTTGGGTGTGCCACTGTGATGTACTGCAAAAACATGCAAAAAGACACAACCTGGGTCAGTCTTGGTCTTTTGACATGTTGCCTTGATGTAGCTCTCCCCTCAGTCTCCCTCCCTTCCGGTGTAGTCAGTGTATGTAGGTGAGAGTAGTAAATGTATGAAGGTCAGGACAGCAATTAGTGAGTTACTTCAGTCCCTCATCCCTTAGGTCCATTGCTGAATGGGCACATGTAAAGAGAAAAGGCAGAGGTAAGGCAGACTGCTGCCACTGAAGGAGGTCATGAGACCATAGTGGTATCGGCAGTCTGAGTGGGCAGCCGGCACAGCTATGGGACACTACAGATAACCAACATCTGGAGCCCCATGCCTGTCCTTGGCATATTAGTGGAGCAGCGGTCCTTACCCTGCTTTTTCTCTTTACATGTGCCCTGGCTGTGCACCCTTGTCAGTGTCCACCCATGCTTTATTTCAGATAAGGTAAGACTGTCTTCTGCTGTTCTGGGAGTCACTGGAAAGGGAGCAGCCAAAAACCTTACACTGTCCCATCGCCACATATTGTGTTGCTGGGTGCATCACAGGGGGCATACCCAGCCAGCATGGATCTTGTGATCCACGGGATCGCACTTGGGAACCTGGAGACTCTACAGCACAGTCCCATAGTGCTGCTGTCCTCGGTAAGCATGGGCTTGGGTGTGCCACTGTGATGTCCTGCAAAACATGCAAAAGACACAGCCTGGGTCAGTCTTGGTCTTTTGACATGTTGCCTTGATGTAGCTCTCCCTCAGTCTCCCTCCCTTCCGGTGTAGTCAGCGTATGTAGGTGAGAGTAGTAAATGTATGAAGGTCAGGACAGCAATTAGTGAGTTACTTCAGTCCCTCATCCCTTAGGTCCATTGCTGAATGGGCACATGTAAAGAGAAAAGGCAGAGGTAAGGCAGACTGCTGCCACTGAAGGAGGTCATGAGACCATAGTGGTATCAGCAGTCTGAGTGGGCAGCCGGCACAGCTATGGGACACTACAGATAACCAACATCTGGAGCCCCATGCCTGTCCTTGGCATATTAGTGGAGCGGCGGTCCTTACCCTGCTTTTTCTCTTTACATGTGCCCTGGCTGTGCACCCTTGTCAGTGTCCACCCATGCTTTATTTTGGATAAGGTAAGACTGTCTTCTGCTGTTCTGGGAGTCACTGGAAAGGAGCAGCCAAAAACCTTACGCTGTCCCATTGCCACATATTGTGTTGCTGGGTGCATCACAGGGGGCATACCCAGCCAGCATGGATCTTGTGATCCACCGGGATCGCACTTGGGAACCTGGAGACTCTACAGCACAGTCCCATAGTGCTGCTGTCCTCAGTAAGCATGGGCTTGGGTGTGCCACTGTGATGTACTGCAAAAACATGCAAAAAGACACAGCCTGGGTCAGTCTTGGCCTTTTGACATGTTGCCTTGATGTAGCTCTCCCCTCAGTCTCCCTCCCTTCCGGTGTAGTCAGCGTATGTAAGTGAGTAGTAAATGTATGAAGGTCAGGACAGCAATTAGTGAGTTACTTCAGTCCCTCATCCCTTAGGTCCATTGCTGAATGGGCACATGTAAAGAGAAAAGGCAGAGGTAAGGCAGACTGCTGCCACTGAAGGAGGTCATGAGACCATAGTGGTATCAGCAGTCTGAGTGGGCAGCCGGCACAGCTATGGGACACTACAGATAACCAACATCTGGAGCCCCATGCCTGTCCTTGGCATATTAGTGGAGCGGCGGTCCTTACCCTGCTTTTCTCTTTACATGTGCCCTGGCTGTGCACCCTTGTCAGTGTCCACCCATGCTTTATTTCGGATAAGGTAGGACTGTCTTCTGCTGTTCTGGGAGTCACTGGAAAGGAGCAGCCAAAACCTTACGCTGTCCCATTGCCACATATTGTGTTGCTGGGTGCATCACAGGGGCATACCCAGCCAGCATGGATCTTGTGATCCACGGGATCGCTTGGGAACCTGGAGACTCTACAGCACAGTCCCATAGTGCTGCTGTCCTCGGTAAGCATGGGCTTGGGTGTGCCACTGTGATGTACTGCAAAAACATGCAAAAAGACACAGCCTGGGTCAGTCTTGTTCTTTTGACATGTTGCCTTGATGTAGCTCTCCCCTCAGTCTCCCTCCCTTCCGGTGTAGTCAGCGTATGTAGGTGAGAGTAGGAAATGTATGAAGGTCAGGATAGCAATTAGTGAGTTACTTCAGTCCCTCATCCCTTAGGTCCATTGCTGAATGGGCACATGTAAAGAGAAAAGGCAGAAGTAAGGCAGACTGCTGGCCACTGAAGGAGGTCATGAGACCATAGTGGTATCAGCAGTCTGAGTGGGCAGCCGGCACAGCTATGGGCCACTACAGATAACCAACATCTGGAGCCCCATGCCTGTCCTTGGCATATTAGTGGAGCGGCGGTCCTTACCCTGCTTTTTCTCTTTACATGTGCCCTGGCTGTGCACCCTTGTCAGTGTCCACCCATGCTTTATTTCGGATAAGGTAAGACTGTCTTCTGCTGTTCTGGGAGTCACTGGAAAGGGAGCAGCCAAAAACCTTACGCTGTCCCATCACCACATATTGTGTTGCTGGGTGCATCACAGGGGGCATACCCAGCCAGCATGGATCTTGTGATCCACCGGGATCACACTTGGGAACCTGGAGACTCTACAGCACAGTCCCATAGTGCTGCTGTCCTCGGTAAGCATGGGCTTGGGTGTGCCACTGTGATGTACTGCAAAAACATGCAAAAAGACACAGCCTGGGTCAGTCTTGGTCTTTTGACATGTTGCCTTGATGTAGCTCTCCCCTCAGTCTCCCTCCCTTCCGGTGTAGTCAGCGTATGTAGGTGAGAGTAGTAAATGTATGAAGGTCAGGACAGCAATTAGTGAGTTACTTCAGTCCCTCATCCCTTAGGTCCATTGCTGAATGGGCACATGTAAAGAGAAAAGGCAGAGGTAAGGCAGACTGCTGCCACTGAAGGAGGTCATGAGACCATAGTGGTATCAGCAGTCTGAGTGGGCAGCCGGCACAGCTATGGGACACTACAGATAACCAACATCTGGAGCCCCATGCCTGTCCTTGGCATATTAGTGGAGCGGCGGTCCTTACCCTGCTTTTTCTCTTTACATATGCCCTGGCTGTGCACCCTTGTCAGTGTCCAACCATGCTTTATTTCGGATAAGGGAAGACTGTCTTCTGCTGTTCTGGGAGTCACTGGAAAGGGAGCAGCCAAAAACCTTACGCTGTCCCATTGCCACATATTGTGTTGCTGGGTGCATCACAGGGGGCATACCCAGCCAGCATGGATCTTGTGATCCACCGGGATCGCACTTGGGAACCTGGAGACTCTACAGCACAGTCCCATAGTGCTGCTGTCCTCGGTAAGCATGGGCTTGGGTGTGCCACTGTGATGTACTGCAAAAACATGCAAAAAGACACAGCCTGGGTCAGTCTTGGTCTTTTGACATGTTGCCTTGATGTAGCTCTCCCCTCAGTCTCCCTCCCTTCCGGTGTAGTCAGCGTATGTATGTGAGAGTAGTAAATGTATGAAGGTCAGGACAGCAATTAGTGAGTTACTTCAGTCCCTCATTCCTTAGGTCCATTGCTGAATGGGCACATGTAAAGAGAAAAGGCAGAGGTAAGGCAGACTGCTGCCACTGAAGGAGGTCATGAGACCATAGTGGTATCAGCAGTCTGAGTGGGCAGCCGGCACAGCTATGGGACACTACAGATAACCAACATCTGGAGCCCCATGCCTGTCCTTGGCATATTAGTGGAGCGCCGGTCCTTACCCTGCTTTTTCTCTTTACATGTGCCCTGGCTGTGCACCCTTGTCAGTGTCCACCCATGCTTTATTTCAGATAAAGGTAAGACTGGGCGGAAGATGTTCACTGGTTCAGAAGGGATGGCATTCACCTAACTGAGGAGGGCATTGGATTCTTCTTGACCAACCTCCACAATGGCGTGAGGAGAGCCATGCATGATTGTGAGAAGAATGGAAAACACCCATGACCAAGTCGGACCAGTATAGTAAGTAAAACACTGTTATGAAATGTGTTATGTAAAATTTATTTCTCTGAGCTTGGCAAATAACTGTTATGGAAATTATGATTTTTTCATATTTTGGTAAATAACTTTGCAAGGGAGTATCTGAATGTGCCAAGTAATATCTCATTTTGAAGACAGTATTGCTGGTTCTAATATGGTAAAAGAATTGTGCCAGTATGTTTGACACATGTGCAGATATCAAAGTTTGTTTGAGACTTATGGTTATGGAAATTATGATTTTTTCATATTTTGGTAAATAACTTTGCAAGGGAGCATCTGAATGTGCTAAGTAATACCTCATTGTGAAAAGATTAATTATAGTTCTAACATTGTAAAAGAATGGTACCTGTATGTTGTACTCATAGGCAGATATCAAAGTTTGTTTCTGACTTAGGTTATGGAAATTATGATTTTTTTTCATATTTTGGTAAATAACTTTGCAAGGGAGCATCTGAATGTGCCAAGTAATATCTCATTTTGAAGACAGTATTGCTGGTTCTAATATGGTAAAAGAATTGTGCCAGTATGTTTGACACATGTGCAGATATCAAAGTTTGTTTGAGACTTATGGTTATGGAAATTATGATTTTTTTCATATTTTGGTAAATAACTTTGCAAGGGAGCATATGAATGTGCTAAGTAATACCTCATTTTGAAAATATTATTTATAGTTATAACATGGTAAAAGAATGGTACCTGTATGTTGTACTCATAGGCAGATATCAAAGTTTGTTTCTGACTTGGGTTATGGAAATTATGATTTTTTTCATATTTTGGTAAATAACTTTGCAAGGGAGCACCACATTGTGTGAAGTAATGCATCATTTTGAAGACAGTGTTACTCCTTACAACATGGTAAAAGAACTGTGTCTAGGCACTGCACACACGTACAGCTATCACAGTTTGTTTAGTCTTGTACAAATATGAAAATTATACATTTACAATACTTCTCATTATTATGCCCATATCTTTGCGAGGGAGCATGGTAATCACACAAATGATGCGTCATTTTGAAGCTGACATTGAGATGCACAACTTCTACACTGATATGTAGGCTCTGTCTGTTACAGGTGATGAGATATTATGCTTTGTTTATTTATCAATTATGAGAAATAATATACTAATCATATTTCTGTGAATATCTCATGAAAGGAGTGTCACACAGTTATGGTTAAAGTATCATTTTAAAGCTGACATTCATACTAACAAATTAAATTCAAATTGTATGGGTCTGCATGGTACATAGACCAAGATATTGTGCTTTGCTTTTCCAAAAAATTAAAAAAATTGCACAATATCAGCATTCCTTGCCAAATATTTCATTATGACTTTGATATGCACTATCAACATTTACACTGTTGGAAAGGTCAGTGTCTGCTGAACAACTTTCGCGTTTACACTTTTAGTGTAGCTCTTATAGTTAAAGAGTTATGAACATTTGTTTTCTGTATAGTATTACAAATGGATTTTCTGAAAATGAGCTCAGGCTGCTCTGTTGTTCCTATGGTGGAATTCAGCAGGCAGCTCTTCCTGAGCTGCTCTGGAGTGAATGAGTTAAGTCAATAGACATACCCTGGGTGTGTTACGGACTTGAGGACGGTGCTGGAGTGCTGCCTATGTTGGATGCACACAGTGCACATCCTATACATGGCCGAGCACAGGTACTGTCATGTTTGGCATCCATTGTACTGTGTGTGGGTCAGAGAGGGGAAATCCGTGGGTACCTACTGTGTCAGTGGATATGCCTTGTGTTGCCTCTTTGCCAAGGTTAGGTCATACTGTGCACGGGTTTTCGCCAACTGTGCCCTACTCAGGTAGTTCCTTCACCAAGTCACACTGTGCCTGTACAGGCCTTGGCAGTGGTGTTGGGCTGTGTGGCCCTGCCCCATGCTGTTCCTGCTGCAACTGTTACTGCAGGATAACATTATGTAGCATAGCAAATACCATAACAACTTGTATGCATGTAGCTTGTGAATACTGCAGAGCTCCAACGGATGTGTCCGGATACCAGAACTGTGAACCGAGCATCCCAAACACATGCACAAGTATATGTCTTGCCTGTGCATCTGCCTCAGTATGGTGTGAGTGTTCAGGTGTGTGTGCATTGCTGATGGGTGTCATCAGCCACTACACCAGTGTTTACCTAGCATCCCCCACTAGGAGACTGTAGGGGATGTCCATATAGGCATTGGTGTGCTACAGCTGTGTCAGAAGCCATATATCGGACACATCATAGCTTCCAGGGCAGACAGCACACACATTCAATCTCATGCCCTGGCCGCCATATGGCCTAGCTGTTGGAGGGTATGCCCCTGCACTGACTGTAGGCCCTACCCTGCTCCCCGGGTGGTGCAACATGTGCAGGCTATAGCACCCAATACCCCAGGGTAGTCATCCATGTGGTTGAACAGATACATATTACTGGTCCACTAATCACGTGTGTTGAGGACATGTACATGCTCACTAGCATGTGTTGATATGGCATCTGTGAACTGGTGCAATACTCTGGATGCAGATGCCTTTGAGATACCCATGATATCTCCAGTTGTGCTGTGTGAGGTACCTGTGGCTAGTACACCTAGGCCAACACATCCCATGGTATCCACTGTGATGCGTTTCCCTCGGCCTCACACTTCTAGGTGAATGACATCATCCGCAAAGGCAAAGACGCTGATAGGGAATGTATGTGGAGTGAGCCATCTAAAAGCATCACTCTGTCCCTAGGCAGCTGGAAACACACACACACACAGGCAGAACTGGGAGTTGAACATACACCTAACTACCTTATCACATTACAGCATTACGCAGTTACAGAACGCGCTATCGAGATTACTGGAACACAGCACTCCCAGAGGCATACTTCTATGTGAATGACATCATCCGCAAAGGCAAAGGCGCCGATAGGGAATGTATGTGGAGTGAGCCGTCTAAAAGCATTACTCTGTCTCCAGGTAGCTGGAAACACACACACACTTGGTAGGGGTGGGAGTCGAGCATACACCTAACTACCTTATCACACTACAGCATTACGCAGTTACAGAACATGCTACCAAGATTACTGGAACACAGTACTCCCAGAGGCATACTTCTAGGTGGATGACATCATCCGCAAAGGCAAAGATGCCGATAGGGAATGTATGTGGAGTGAGCCGTCTAAAAGCATTTCTCTGTCCCCAGGCAGCTGGAAACACACACACAGAGGCACACACTTGGCAGGGCTGGGAGTCGAACATACACCTAACTACCTTATTACACTACAACATTACGCAGTTACAGAATGCGCTACCGAGATTACTAGAACACAGCACTCCCAGAGGCATACTTCTAGGTGGATGACATCATCCGCAAAGGCAAAGACGCCGATAGGGAATGTATGTGGAGTGAGCCGTCTAAAAGCATTACTCTGTCCCCAGGCAGCTGGAAACACACACACACACACACACACACACACACACACACACACACACACACACACACACACAGAGGCACACACATGGCAGGGCTGGGAGTCGAACATACACCTAACTACCTTATCACACTACAGCATTACACAGTTACAGAACATGCTACCGTGATTACTGGAGCACAGCACTCCCAGAGGCATACTTCTACGTGGATGACATCATCCGCAAAGGCAAGGATGCCAATAGGGAATGTATTGAGAGTGAGCAGTCTAAAAGCATATTACTGTCCCAAGGTAGACGTAGATAAACACACAGCAGTGGTGTGAGCGGGACAACTGCCTATCTACGGAGCACTATTACAACACTACATAGATACAGGATGCGCCACAGACAGTACACCCTTCAAGACAGTCAACCACTGTATTCAATGTAGGCATCCATCCTGACATGGAAAATGGACATCTGTTGCCTGCATGACCACCATCGCTATACAGGATGTAAATGGCCATGCCCATACACAGAGGCACATCACCGACACAAGGTGTCACTGGGCATGCTCACACAGTATCACACGTCTGTTTGGAATGTACTGTGTGTCCATCTACACAACGGCGTACTGGGCAAGCTCACACACTTAGCAGTTGCAAAGGGCCGTCTTGCATGCACACAGATTCTAAACACAGAAGGGCACAGTTTGGAATGTACTGTGTGTCCATCTACACAACGGCGTACTGGGCATGCTCACACACTTAGCAGTTGCAAAGGGCCGTCTTGCATGCACACGGATTCTAAATGCAGAAGGGCACAGTTTGGAATGTACTGTGTGTCCATCTACACAACGGCATACTGGGCATGCTCACACACTTAGCAGTTGCAAAGGGCCATCTTGCATGCACACGGATTCTAAACACGGAAGGGCACAGTATGGTGTTACTGTCCCCACGTACATGAAGGCCACTCACATGTACTGACCAGTACACACTCAGGAGCCATCACAGATGTCTCAGGTGCAGATCACAGAGGTAAACACCGCAGTCTACTATGTAGCCCTCAGACATCACCATGTCATTGGACCAGCAACACACAGCCATACATTACCACAACACCGTGTGACTCATGACCAGTGGACTGTACATAGGTCTACAGCAACTGTGCAGACTACACATGTACTGACAGGGCGCCATCATGTGTTATGCATTGCAATGATACCACTGTACATAACCAGGTCGGCTCTACACATAACAGGGGCCCTGGGTCTTACACAGCTGTGACAGATGACTGTCGCTGTACACCAAAGAACACACATGTTTGGATATGACATACATGTAATCGCAGTGGATATGTACATGGACCACACACACACACAACACATATGTACATAGCATAGCTTTTGCTGTCCTCCGTGCAGACAAGTGGCTACAGCAATCACACACATGCAAATGGAAGGTAGGTCCATGGCTGTTGAATGCTAACAGTACATGAGGTAGCAATGTTGACCGAGGACACATTCCCTCTGTACTAGTTACCCATGACACCCATCATATCATACAACAGTCCATGTGTTATGTATGTCATCACACATGTCCACCAATTGCAATGCATACAAACATGGCTACATGACAGGCATGTAGGACCAACACACATGTACATTTAGTAGTGTGCATGCAGCTACCATGCATGTGCAGTAGCTGATGTATGTAACTCATCTGTGCCTAACTACAACATGCAGTTGCAATGCAGCCCCATCATTGACACCTGTATATGGTGAAATACTGACAGTAAGGTAGGATGTACATCTGGTATGGATGGATGTGTGTACATAAAGTGGTGATCCACCTTTGCAGATGGATGTTTGCCGGGGACGGCTCACAGGTGTGTCACACGCCATCCTACCATTACATGTGCAAACAGTACGCTATATTACTGTTACTTGATGGTGAAGACATAAAACCTACACAGCGGTCGGGTGTTACTGACTGTAAGTCACTTGACACCTGTAACACTTACATCCTCCCATGTGCATATAGCAGCACAATTACCGGAGGTAGCGTTGGTACACATAATGCGGCCAATACTGCTGCATGTCTGTCAGACGTATCATCATATAGCAGGTGTATCATTCACAGTACTACCATGTGTGTTTGCTTGTGAGACCATATATGCCACATATGGTGGGGAATGCATCCCAATTGTTACACACCCCTGTACACTGTTGTAGAGATCTGTACATACTGCAGTGTGAAAAGCATGACATAGGCAGGGGTGGTGTGTGTATCACACACATGTCAGCTATCCATATGTGAATGACATTTGTGGACTCCACAGTGTGTGTGTGTGTGTGTGTGTGTGTGTGTGTGTGTGTGTGTGTGTGTGTGTGTGTGTGTGTGTGTGTATGTATGTATGGCTGTCTGGTGCATGGAGTGAGGGTGTATGCTACCATACAGAACACACAGGATCCCTAACTCCTCATGGTGATGCAGTCTACTACTCTGTTGATGCCATCGGTCTCAGCCATACTGGCTACCTGTACATGTTCATTCTCTGTGTCGTGTCATGTGGGTGCACAGTACTGTGAGGGTGATTACCACATAGGCAGGGGTCCTCACCTCAACACTATGGAGTGTGCGTTATAGTGTTGTTGACCCCATGATTGTGGGCATGTTCCCGTAATGTGACAGGGTATTACTGCTACACAGTGAGGCCTCATGCTATCAAGTGGCCTCTAACTTTATCATCGGCTGTACCGCTGTGTACACCCTGTGCACCATGTCAACATACCTGTGATGTGACCTGGTATGGATGTCACGTCTCTAGGCACTGTAGCCTATTAAACATCCCAAATGCTTCTGGATCAGTATATGTGTGGACATCTGTGGTATGTTAGCCTTTCCAACAGTCAGGTTGAGGCTACGTATAGCATGCTGATATTGCCATACATGCCTGTGAGTACTCCACATTTATACATGGGAAACTGCAAACACTGCTACTTGTTGGCACATGCAAGTAGACCATAAGGAGGGAACCAGGGCATCATTACCAACATGCTGTTACTGTTGTTACCGAGACACATACTGTGAACATATAACAATGCATGATAAACCTGTACTACATGGTATGTCTGGTGCATGACAACAGTACACAACTAATGTAATATACACTTCTCTCACTATTCTGTTCACCCTGTGCATCAGACCATTTGAGCATGTCCCTGCACAGATGGTGTGGATGACAGGGATGTGGCACAGGCTTCATCATATGCACAGGGTGATAATGTTTGCCAGGGGCATAGGCTGCACCAATGGATGACATCATGTGTGTGGGTAAAGGCCGGTGATCTGATTGGACATGTGTGGTCATTATGCATGTGGGTGTTGCAGTGCCCTACAGATGTGTTTGCCATGTGCGTGTATGTGTGCACAAAGTTCTGCCTTTTGTGAGGCCTACACAGGGGTATTATTGACAGCTCCAGATTGTACAGACCAGGATGTACAGCTCACTGTGTCCGGCCATGGCCACATGACCTGTGCCTGCCAGGGGTTGCACGGGCACTACCAGGCGGAGGTACAGATTGGCTACTGTCCAATGACACATGTCCACTGGAACTGTGTCCCCGCTGGGAACATCCAGGGCCACGTCCACGTGGCCTGCTGTGTCCTGGTGTGGACAGCGCAGCACCAGCTGCACTGCTACTGCTACCGGCACTATGGGAGCAGGCATGTGAGGTGGCACGCTCACGTTGACCTGCACTAGGTGGTGTAGCTGGCCTACGTCCACGTGGTCTACGCCTCACTCCTACCAGATGTTCCAGCACAGACAGCTCACACTCACGGATTACCATGCCACGGTCAAGGATTCCGACCATGTCACCCAATCGCCTGTCCAGAACATCAGCAATCTGCTGTTGAGCATTTGCCAATGCCTGGATGTTGTCATTTAGAGTACGGATAGCGGCCCTCTGCAGCTTCTGCCCTTCTCTGTTCTGCCATTCAGCACGTCCCTGTGCCGCCATTACAGTCTGGAACATGCGTCTGGTGACACCAGCTGCTGCACTCTGTCCTGCAGGTGCATGTCTGCCAGAGGTCCTCCTACGAGCAGCACTGGCCACATGCGGCACATCTGCAGTCATTACACTGACACCATGGTGTGGAGACACACCTTCTGTAGCCACCACACATTCCTGTTCCACGCTAACAGACGCTGACTGTCCTTCCTCTATGGCCACTGGTGATGTGGTATGTGTTGGCAGCAGAACTGTGTGTGGGGAAGAGGGGGACATAGCTGAGATGGCAACCATTGGTACAGATTCAGCCCCTGACAACCCTGCCTGTACCTGCAGGAGGGTAACGCATCTACATCACCTGTGAATGCAAAGAAATACTCTAAATTACAATAGACACACACAGACACACACAGACACACACAGAGACACACACACACACACACACACACACACACACACACACACACACACACACACACACACACACACACACACGCATAGACACACACACACACAGACACACACACACACAGACACACACAGACACACACACACACACAGACACACAGACACACCATGCATGTGATTTGACAGACAGCATGCAGCATGCATGTGATACAGCAGACGGCATGCAGCTCAGACATTAATAGTGTTAGTTAGTATACATCCCTGGGTTGCACACAACAGCAAGCAGGTGTCATATCAGTAGCCATGCAGCTCACACAATCATGGTAGTAAGCATGCATCCCCGTGATACACCATGTGGACCAGAATAGGTTAACAGTACACATGGCTGAAGTGACCTTGACATGTAATCTGCTGACGTGTGCATTAACATGCATACATGTCTGACACAATGGTGTCCTGACACATGTACAGCTTTGTAATGGGCATCACATTGCAGTGTTGCCTGTATGCCCTACAAATAGAATGCATGTTTAGCAAATGTGCATGAGCATGGAACGGTAGTGTGTACTGTCTACATTGCTATACAGTGTGAAGTACAGACACTGTGCCATTGCATGGCATCATGAGGCATCTATATTGCTATACAGTGCATAATATGCACACATTGCATAGCCATAACTGCATGCATACCCATGACATAACTGTGGATTGTGACCCACGATGCTGAGGTGTATACACACCAAACCATGCTGTGTCATGTGACAGGTCACTGGAAGACCTACAGATGACACCCCTGCACAACTACTACAGAGTCTTAGCTGCCTGGCAACCATGTCCACACATGGCAGACTTGTCAATTCACCATGTCCCACATGACATTGATGTACCACACACACGAGGTGCACAGCTAATGGTGATATCCTACAGCAGCAAGGGAAATGTACAGTATCTGTGGCCTGATGTGGTGTCAATGTCCGTGGAAGCTGTACAGTGACTACTGTCATGCCATGACACAGTCGTAATGTTCCACACATCTTATATGGTAGACTTAAGTGACACCTCCACTAGCTGTGCACAGGCTTTTAGGATGTCCAGTGTACCACATCAACTGTATAATCAGTCAACTAAGGCTATAATTAGACCATGTGTGGACAATGTGCAACAGGGTGTATACACATCACATCTACTGTGTGGCTACGCATCTCTGCACATCCCCCATGGCCATGTGTGCACATGTGTTGGCCAAATGTGTGTGATGGCCATCTATCTCACATACACTGCCTTAATGGACTTGAGCAGTGACAATGCACACATACGCATGGAAACCTTTACATGCATGTGTTTTGCCATATACATCTACACAGCACTGTACAGCAGTTCAACATCCTGCCACGGATTGCCTGTGTTGCACATGTAATAGACATGGGACAATGGCTAGTCGGACGTCTTTCGCAAGGATAATTATCAACTATAGCATGTACGGGCAAGGTTTCTTAGCTGTATCCAACAGCCATTTTGCCACCACGAGGTGCATCAGTGCCACATTACTGATTCAGACAGTTGATAATACATCTACCATGCGGTCATCACACCATGTATGACAGAGATGACATGTGCAGCTTTGATGGACAGGGTTGCATGGTATGGTGGGAGTATGTCACATGTATGGCACAGGGATTTGTCCAGCATGTGGCGATCCTAGTAGTAGGACAGTGGCTGTCCATGACATATGTCTTTCAGATCAGGATATGTACGTGTAGCATGTCCAACATCATAGTGTAGCACATGTCTTTATGCAAGGTAGCCAGCATGCTGCATAGTGGAGTTGAGGATTGTGAAGGCTGGTATCGCCCATCCACCCATGGCCAATACCTCTTAAAGGTGATATGTGATCCAATATTGGTCACTTGAGTGCTGAGTATGCCTGTCCAATGATCTCCATGCTCATGGATGGCACCCTGTCATGACATGGGTGCCTTGTATGACTACCTAATAGGCCTGGAGACGTCACCAACTCAGGGAGGTGAACTACACAGCACCATCCCTTACACAGTGTCCATAATGTTGACCGCAGCCTAGGTGGTAGTTAATGGGTACAGGGATATTCACCTAGCGGTGACAATGCTAATATCATCTGTCAGATTGTGCACATATGTCACACACCTCACCCACAAAACCCATTCTGTATGTTGTTCACAACACTGAGACAGTTATTGCTCATAGGTCATGGCCATTCACATCCTTACATACACAGATGCCTCACATTTGTCTGTGTGGTATGGGCTACAATGAGGGGGGAGTACAACACATTAACCCTGTTTTACTGTAGCTGCCACTGGTATGATATGCACATGTCACTCTGACACCTTTTGTAGTGTTGATTCTGTCAACAGGCCACTGGTAGAACACTTCTGTGACATACGAAGGTACATGTAGTCAAACATCCATACTGTCATCTACATCTGCACTGCTAACATCTACGTTGATAATGGTTCATGGACTTGCAGACCATATTCAGCAGGGTAATAGTGCAGTGCCTCCAATTATGACTGTCGTCACCACTTGTGGGTTGATATTATCCAACACCCTATCTGTATTGCATTTTCATGCTCAGCACTTGTTCAGAACTTGTGAGCACTTCATGAGCTACTAATTAATATAGCACCCATTCCAAACCATTTATCACAAATACACTGTCTGTCCTTACATTTCCAGCTTGCTTACAGTACAACAGCTGTTGTACACACTTAACATCTTGTGAGACATGGTTGAATATACAGGCATGTCCAACTGTCATGTACCAGTGCTATTGCCTGTCTATATGATGACTGTGGAGTACATGTGGCAATAGAGCAATTGTCTCATGTACACAGTCAATGCTCACCTCCCACCATACGACACTACAGCCTGTGGGAGATGCACATATGTAGCCATGCTGGGGGTAATGCTCTCACCAACCCTGACTGAACCTGACAGTCATGTGGGGATGTGTAACATTTGCAACACACCCCACTCATCACATAGTCTCACAAGATCTCCACCACCACAGGCCACACATATGAGTACAACTTGTGCAGTACCTCTCCATACTCTGTGTAGGCACCAAAGGCAGCCCCCATCACCAAACACAACAACAATAATGTATAGCCCACAGACTCATGTGTGTCCATCACATACAGCCAATAGGGTGTTATAACATACACAACACACCAGTCATAGGTGACTCTGTAGGTGGTCACACTGATGTCCCACTCAGCAGGCTACACAAGGCGATAGTTGCTTACATCTAGCTGTCGGGTAACTGGTTCTGCAACATAACCTATGCACCAATGCCACACCTCACCAGGTACAATTTGACTGTCATTCTCCATGTTAGTGTGACTGCCCGAGATGCAACTTCACAGACTACATGTGCAGAGACATGCAATAGCTCACTGGTCTTGTAGCCCTGAAGGTATGGGCCAAGCCCTGGGGGGCATTATGCATTCATCTAGACTTGATACCACTGTACAATGACTGACTGTTTCACTTCAACAGTTGCCTATGCTTCTGCTGTCATTCCACAGGCATCCGGTATCTGTCCGCTTTGAGTGACATGGTCAACAAAACACGATGTTTTGGCACAGATGACCTGCACCTGTCAGCCCTGTGTGTACAGATAACATGTAAGGCTCTTGCTGTTCCTATACTGCCTGTCTTGCACAGTTTCTATTAACATTCACCACCAGAACGGGAACAGGCAAGCAAAACATGGGGTCATGTGACTCGATGCTTGACATCTTCATCAATGACGCACGCAGGCAAGGCACTCCTTATAATGGACCACTTCAATATCTCTGCAGTGACTGGGACCTGCCTCTAGGCTCCGCAGAGCACACCTGCAATGACAGGTTATACACAGACCACATCTTTCAGTCATGTATACGCAGACCACACCTTTCAGTCATGTAAACTGGACCGGAATACCCACGGCTCAACTGTTCCTATATTCCACTATGTTGTACACACCTCCTGGCTAGTTACTTAGCACAATGCATCAGAGGTGCTCCACATGCAACTAACTGTGGCCAGAACTGCTATACACATTGTAACATGCTATGAATTCAACAACATACCCCACGGTTACCAGACCTCATTTCTTGGTGTACTGGACAGTAAGGTTCAGACAGGTACTACTGATGTGAGACTGACACTACCTCACACTTAACTGGGATAGCCACTCATGTACCGACACATTAGGCCAACACTGTCCGGGATTTATAACCTCCACTCGGCTGGATCAACCCATATGCACCACCTCCAAGACCAACAATATCCTAGACATGGACACTATCAACATGTGACTGGTGTTCCACACCTGGGGTTATCCCCTCATTGGTGGATTCAGAACATATGCTAATCACCCTTGTTATCCACATCCCGGCACCACACCCTTCATGGCATACACAGTACAAGAGTACTACAACGCCTACTAGAGACGTCTTATGACAGCAGTAGTTAACGTCATGACACCTGTGCAGATGGACAATGCACATACAAATGCTGAAACATACCCCAGTGCACTTCATTAGCACTTACACGACTGCATGGATCATGCTATTAAAAACAGAGCCATGATGGTACCCACCAGATAACGGACGCCACTCTGGGGGTCTAGTTTCATGGACATAATTTACAACAAAAGGTGGAGGCTGTTGCAAAGTGGAGTACAATCCCACGGGTGGGGTAGCTCACTGGTCAGCCTCAGTAGAGCTACGGGATCCCTCATCCCATACTCTGAACCTAGCTACGTAAACATTACTGTGACACATTCCAGGGGGTACCACAAGGTATTGTGGAGGTATGTCAGTAGTCAATGGCAATACCCACATCTGCTCTGATATACGACAGTTACTCAGGAACATTACAGAACCGAGTGATGTTGGTAACATCCTGGCAGATGGGTTCAAACCCCTCTCACTCCCTACAGGGCCACAATCCATGCAGGAACATTGCGGTGTCCCTGCGGTCACAACTACACAGAACTAACCTGCACTCTCTAAGGCCTGGAACACTGACTCCATGTGACCATCCAACATCCCAGGCTGTGATTTACACAAACCTCTGAATGACATGTCTCCCCACTTGGCCACCAGATTCAGTAATAGCCTTGTATCAGACATTGTGGCCCCTGAATGGCACACAGCAACAGTTATCACACTCCACACAGGTGGCGCCACAATGAACCAGAGGGACTATTGCTCTATACGCCTGACTGGACTGTTCTGCAAGGCTATGGGGCACATCATCATGGAAGTCATTCACAGAGACATTGGTGGGCTCCAGTCCTTTGATGCGACCCAGGTTGGACTTGTTAGGGCCAGAGCATGGCTCCTACACCTGGTGGACTCCTTTGATACAGTTACCAGGGTAGTTGATGACAGTAAGGGGGTCCACAAAGCCTACATTGTCCTCTCATTGGCTTTCAGCACCATTCTCCATTCTGGTATTGACAACATACACATCCACCTGCACATCAACCCCTATGTCTCAGGATGTTATGCAAAGTGGTTCACGGACAGGAACCACACAATGAGGGTAGCATACCATAGTACCTACTGTATTTCAGTTACACTTGGCGTACCACAGTCCTCAGTCATAGGGCCCCTCATGTTCGGTATATGCTTCCCTGAGGTACAGGCTAGCACAGAGGGACTTTCCCTGACTAGCTTTCCAGACAACTGCATACAAAGTGCCATGATTGATCCACCAGCTGATACTGACTCCCTCCATAAGGGTGTCACTGTGACGGATACCTGATATCAATATCATGGCCTCAAGCTGCATGACACAAGGTGCATGAACATCCCCTTTGCATTACACCAATCACTCACTGACTATCACATAGGTGGTAGTCCCCTACATACATGTCACATTGTACGTGATCATAGTACACACGTATGTAGCACCCACTCCTTTGATAACCATATTGCCACTGTGGCGTGGATATCCTTTTACGTGGCCACCCTTATCTGTACTGGGTTTGTAGCTGGAACATAGGCACCCATTGTACCTCTGAACTCCTGACGTATACACACATTCAAGGGTACAACACCCCATTTAGGGTGTACCTTACAGTACATCTATGGCTTTACATACCACAACATTAACATGCCATGAGGATTATTGAGCTCTGAAGGTTGACGTATGCGGCAGAACTATGGACACCATGACTGTACACATTTGCATACTGCATACTCAGGGGTGACCTCTGCTGAACAGACAGGGCCCATGTCCACAACAATATTCATGGATATACTCCACATAAGCAACATAAGCAAAAGCCACTGAGAGAAACATGCTCATGGATATGTGCACACACACAACGATGAGTGGGATGTGCTTGAGGGTTACATTCCCAAACCAGACACTCACCATGCTTTGGAACATGATTCCTATGTACATCACGCATGGACACTCAATAGCACTGTTCATGTGATACCTCACTTGGTAGATGGGAGACACACATGTACACCAGGGATCACTGCAGTGGCTGTATGTGCAGAGGTGCAGGTAACACATGGCTCTACTGTTCACAGACAGGACACTACCCTAGAGAGGTATTGCTGGTGTAAACACTGTAGTTGGGCTTACACATAGACTTGTCAGACTGCATAGTACCCCACTATGAACCTGTGAAGCTATTACATGTCCTTTGTGCATGGTTAATTGAGTAGCTCTTCCATTTTGATTAGCTATCATGCTGTTACAGTGTCCCATGACTACAAGCCATATGTATCCTGATATTGTATATTGTACATGCCAATAGACGATACCTTTGGTATGCATGATATTACTGTTATGCTGTGTAGAATATCTGACATATCTACCTACAATACTGTACATTACACATATTTTATATATTATCCCATAATGCAAAGCATACTTGCTCAGCAGGACCACCTTAGGCATGTCATTGTCGTTATATGCCCATACACATGCCTACTGTGACAGCATATCAACATATACTATCCCCTGCTATGGCACGTACTTGTTGGACATACCCTACCACTGACGGTGGGTGGTATGGAATTGTTCTGTTTAAAGCCCTCATGTAGCATCCCTTGTGGTGTCTGTGATGTTTACCTTGTGGCCCACTGCAAGACACACAATTTCTACAAGCGTTACTATGCTCAACAAGACATCACTACATAATACCTTTTCCCACTTTATGCATTGCAGACACTTTTAATTAATACAAAACAGGCTATACATACACTAACATACTGAGTGTTCTACATACCTTGTTAGTGTTCCGAACTTTCATAGCTATCTCTCTTACACTGTTTAAACAGTTCTATGGTATGAGCATACGGTTTGAATGTCTGGCAAGTCATCCTTATATACGTCGATACCTGTAACATGTGGTTTCCTGCTGCCAATTCGTGTTCCTGAGTGAATTATTACTTGCACATCAGCTGTGCAGCTACTCCATTCGCCAATTATGTGGCAAAAGTGGGGTATAATTGAATTCTCCACTTGGGTGTTGCCCATTTGCCCTACCTTCGGGGAGACAGCCTGTATTGTGTTTTGTTGTGTGTAATTGCAACTGCTATGTGTAGAGACATGGATATTTTGGATTCATGTCCCCCGTGGATTGTGTGTGACGGCTAGAGTATGTGGTTCTACATGTGAGTGTACCTGTCATCTCAACCATCTGATAAGGGACTATTGCAAACAAAACCTGTAACATCGCCGTCTGTTCCATTATACAACAGCTACGATTTCACATGGCGCCTTTAAAAATGTGTCTCTCACAAGGTATGTTAACGCTTCTGAAGATGTAATTGAGTGACTGGATGTTTGTGCAATTATTACAGTCTGTATTGATATAGTTTTGTGTGTGAGGGATGTAGGTGAGTGTACGTAGCATATACAGGTTTGTGGGGCTTGCATTTATACATATTCCATATATGTGTGGGCTCCTTCCCTAATTAAAGATCTATCAGTTAGTAGACTTTTGTTACGGGCATATACATTGGGCCATTGTTAATTGGTTTCTATATAGTATGTGGGTGAGGTTGATACTTCCATACCTCCGGAAATACAGCGATATGTAAAGGAATGTTACTAAATGACAGCTGTCCCATGTATTTCTGTCCCAGATATTTGCACTCATTGCAGTTGTGTTGGTAATTGAACCTCTTTGGCATGGGTTGCCACCTTTTCAAATGGCCACAGTGGGACACTTGTGGGACAGACATCAGTGTTTACAGGCTGACACATACCCACGGTCAGTACACAGGATAGCACATACTTTTATCCTGAATACATACTTATTCTTGTAGGACTTTGGCTACTTATCATATTGCATGTAACATTTACGTTTCTTACATACAGGCATAACTATTTAATGCAACTATTACATAATATATGGGACATAATAATGTTCTACAATCTCTTAATGTTTTATGTCAGGACACAACTGCCCAGGGAGGGGCTGTCCCTCCTAATGTGGGACAGGTGGTAACCGTATGCCTATGGCTAGCTATAACCACACCTACCATAATGATCTACCTCCAAGTTGGCACTAACAGACACACGATGCAGACACACACACACATTACAGTCACACAGAAATGCACACGGCACCCTCAACACACACATACACAGACTACGGCAATCACAAACACAGTTGAACACAGTACCTACATGGACCGCAACACCGGCAGCGGTAACTAAATGTCCCTTCATATCGTGATAATATTACTCGCGGTTCTGGTGTTCCGGTACTGTGTTCTTTCAGTCTTTCAGCCTCGTGGTTACGCGTGTCAGTATGTGACACATTCCATAGTTGGCGGCATCCTATTTATTTGTACCTCCATGGTTGTGTACATGTCGTTGACCTATCTATATATTTTCAGATATCGGTGAATCCGTATATATCAACATATATCTCTCTATCACCTTTTCTATCTGTATCATATATATGTACATATATATATATATATATATATATATATATATATATATATATATATATATATATATATATGTATATATATATATATATATATATATATATATATATATATATATATATATATATATATATATATATATATATCTGACAGAGAGAGTGACAGGCAGAATACACCTTTCATTGTGTACTTGTCGGTGTATACTGTTTCCTGGACTCCACACGTTTGTGTTTGAACCTGTCACATTACACACCTGCAGTAGGTACATCTTGGCTACCATAGTGTTAGGTGATTGTGTACATGATTGCGTGTTCTACTCCTGGCAGTGGCCGTTTTACCCTTCAGAGCAGGCACTATTAGTACAGGGGTGAATAATGCTGGTTTCACCTGTTCTGGACATCACTGACCATGATCTGCATGATATTCAGGGAAGCTTAGCCCTGTTTCGCGTATATCCATATAGTCATATTTAAATGACGCTTACCAGCACTGGGCAACGCATATTACCACTAATGTGTGCTAAACATGATCTGATGACCTGCATCCGACATGCATTATTCGTGCCTTCGGGATTACGTTACATCCCTTGCAGGACGTGGAACTGGGAACATGCACGACAGTCACTGCATTTACCACTTGGGCATCTGGGATTTGTACATGTGTTATGGCGTTTTGTATGTGGACTATACTACGGCTGTTACTCCATACTGCAATCACATGGGTAACTCAGTTAGTTTACATATGGATGAGTCCTATTAATGGTATGTCCATGTGATGTTTAATGGATGTGCTCCAGCATTGGGTATGTATATCACAGTGAGCCACACACTATAATGTGCTACCTTCAAACGACCGTAGGTGGAGCATGCTGGGGTGACAGATACCTGTCATGGGTACACTCCATGCCTTGACATGACATCCATGATTACATTATGTGGAGCCCCTCATTAACGCACCAGGGAATCCGTGCAGAGTGTGTGGAGAACAGTGATTACAGTCATGGGATCCCATGATTGCCTCTGCTCCATTGAGCGACAGTTGGTTACTCAATGTTGTGGCAACAGCAGACACTGTTTGCCTCTATTGGTGTATGGCCTCCGACAATCGGTCGTGTACCTACCGATGTACCTAGGAACCTATACACACAGTACCAACATATGCTGATAGGTGCGTGTACTGTTCAGGTGTTGACATTCCTTGTTCCAATAGCTGTTGTGTGTACAATGGTTGAGGGCTGCCTATGTAGGATTCACACAGTAGCCCACCTATACATTACAATTTACAGGTAGTCGTGTGTGTGTGCCATCCATTTTACTGTGTGTGCAGGTGGAGAGGTGTGTCAGTTCAGAGGGGCCTACACTGTCAGAGTATGTGCTATACGTTCCCTCTTTGCCAAGGCATAGGCATATTGGGCATGCCTCCGTCTGCCTACTGGGGCTGGCACAGGGTATTCGTGGCCTGAATCCCTCTGTGCCTGTGATGGCCTTGGCAATTGCGGTGGGCTATGAGGGCCTTCACCATTTTGTCCCTGCTGCAGCTGTTTCCGCAGGATCATATTATGTAACATGGCACATACTATGAAGATGTGGGCACACGTGCCTGGAGAGTACTGCAAGGCTCCACCAGATGTGTCCAAGCAACGGAATTGTGATTTCAGCATCCCGAACACACGCTCTATGATGATTCTGGTTTGTGCGTGTGCCTCATTATGGAGTTCTTGCATGGGTGTGTGTGCATTTCTGATGGGAGTCATCATCCATGGCTCCAGTGCATAGCCAGCATCCCCCACAAGGTGGCCATGTGGGATGTCCCCCCTGACAAATACCTGATACAGCTGTGAGGCATGCCAGATATGGGAGTCATGGTAGCTTCCAGGGCTGCCAGCACACACATCCATGATAATGCCCTGGGCATTGCACACGACCTGGCAGTTGATGGAGTGGAATCCCTCGAGGTTTATGTAGCGCCTACCATGCTCACCAGGTGGTGACTTGATATGTATGTGCGTGCAGTCTATCGCACCCAGTACCTCTGGGTAGTGTGCCACATGGTGGAAGTGACACATATTGCTGGCCAACTCCTCCTGAGTTCGGGGGAAGTATATATGCTCATTGGCATGTGGTAACATGGCATCCAGGAACTGGTGTAGTACCCTGGATGCTGATGCCTGTGAGATCCCCATTATATCTCCAGTTGGCCTTTGAAAGGTATATGTAGCTAGTATTCACAAGCTTACACATACCTTCGTGTCCACTGGGATGGGTTCCCCTCTGTTGTTTCTGGATCTCAGGCGTGGCCAGCACAACTCAACTATTTGCTGTAAGATGTCCCTGTCCACCCTGTAATGCTCTACTATCTCCAGATCATGTAGCCCATGGTAGGTTACCCTTGGTCTGAACACTCTTCTCCTCCTCCAGGGCCTGCGGTGGTTGTCAGCATCATCCTCCACAACACCGTCAGTCTCTAACACATGGTGATGAATCACAGCTATGGCAGCTCCCAACATGTACATTTTAAAAGTTCCCCATGTGTTTACACCTATGGTGCAGTGTTTGGGAATACACAGGTGTGTGTGGGGTGCTTTCACACTTTATACTATTGTGTTGTGAACACCGATGATGTCATAGGGTGTGTATGTACGATCGTAGCTACAGGGTATCTTATGTGTTTTACTACAGGAGCTACTATTGTGGTGCCTTTGGTGATGAATTACATTTGGCTGCCGTGGATTACCTCTTGCCCTTCCCTTTACATTTTTTCACGTTTCACCTACCATTTTCTGGCATGCATCCAGCAGCCTGCTTTCATTTGTACTTTCCTAGACCTGGCTTATCTTGTGTAATGTGTTCTATTGCTGGTCTACTGTAGGTTTGCTTTGCTCTGCTATGACAGTTCTCCTTTCTTTGCAATCCGACACCTCCCCTATCCTGTTTTGCAGGTTTCTGCGAGCAGACTTGTCAGCTGCAGTCGATTGCCCGCTGTGAGTTAGTAGGTGTTAATTGCTCAGTTGTACTCCAATTACCCTACTGCGGCATTTCCTTCTTTTCTTCCCCTGACCTTCCTGTTTGTGCTATGGTTTGCAGCACGTGCATCTGCTTACCGGGTTTCAGGCACGTTTTCATCCCTGTACACATGCACTTTCGGGCATCATATGTGCTCTCAGCTAAACAATGCTATACCTACCTCCCCACCCCTGTCCTGCGGCTTTGCTTAGCAATGGCCAGGCCAGATTTGCATTGCTCCAATGTGCTTACAGCTACGGTGGCACACCCCCACTGCTGATGTCATGTATACCTCTGAGCCACTCCTCAGTGTTGTAGCGCTGTGCCGTATGGTACATCCTTAATCCGGCAGGACATTTGCGATTCAGTATTACCTGCCTCATTTGCATGGCATTGACTACTAATTCATAGTTACCGCGCCGAATACTGTCACAGACCCTTAGCAACCCTTGCAGCTTGGTTGTGGTGTACCATGCATACCATTGAGTATTATGGTGAAATCCTGATTTGTATTACATTGTGATTTTATGACATTTGTATATATTTTCTTTGTGTTCCCATTTGCGCACACATGCCCTGTGGTTGTACTTTCCGTTACCGTGGACATGACATTAAATGTTGTTTTTTAGGTGTTCTACATCTTTTCTTATGCCATTGGCTGTATATTTAGCCATTGGCATATGTTAACTTTGTAATATATGAGTCTGGTCCACTTTCATAGCTCCGATGTTCTGTTTGGAATAATGTAAACCGTGTTTTTTGGTTTACATTTCCGTGGGCTTATGCTACGCCTGCACCACTTCATGAATCACTATGTACCTTCATTTGCATTGCACTGCACATGGGGTGATTAGCATACCTAAGCCGAGGGCTGCGCAGTTCTGGCGTATGCAGGTAGTGCACGTGGAATTGGATCGTACCTGAATCGCTCAGCGGCCATATTTGGCATTATACCGCCTACATTACACCTGCGCCTGGCGCAAGCTTCATGAATCCTGGGGAATGTGTTTTTCTTTCCATCCAGAATGATGATACGTCTGTAATTTAACCAATTCTGCACAGCTTATGTTTTATTTAGCAGGTGTCAAGAGCACAGATTACACATCATTTAAAAAGGAGGGTATCCTCCCAACTTCATAAAATGAGTGGCTCCTGCTCTGCTTCTCCAAGTAATGCCACTGAAAGTATCAAGAAAGGATTGCATGGTGCTCATGAAACAGAAAGAGGTGCTGATTATTTTTTAATATAAAAAGACACAAGTTACCTTACAAACTTCTCTTCTAACCCTAGCAAAGGAAATGAGTAGTATAATATATAAACACATGCCCAGCAAAATTTCTGCCTTAGGCATGGGGTAGAAACTATCCCATTTCCTCTTTCCCAGTAGGTTAGGAATAGCGTATCCTCATGAGAGCAGGCTACAAATCATTCTTTGATTTCTCAGAGACATGCAGCACTGAAACCCCCTTTATGTCTGGCAAAATTGGCCAGCCTGTAGAAGAATGGAGTCAGTCATTTTCTTCTAAATGGAAACAAATAGAATGTAAATATGTCATGACAAGCTTAATATGCAGATAAATCAGTGAATAAGTTACATGGATTCCAAATATTCATCATGACATGAAAAACAATGAAATTAAAAACATAAATGATCAAATCATATAATGTGACATTTCTGCAAACTGTATATTAATCTCACTTTTCTGAAGATTTGTTTGATAGAAGGCATCAAATTACTACGTACCGAAAAGCCTTTCTTAAGCAAGCTGTTAGAAACTTGTCTTAATGTGTCAGAATACCATTAAAGCAAGCAAACGTTGTTTCCCATTTTTCATATAGCTAAGTAACACATTCTTTGATTCAATTAATATTTTATAAATTATATTACGTCTCCATTATACTGTATACTTTAATCTTGTTCCATAAAGTAAGTAATTGTACCATAATGTCAAAGGTTGTGAAAAACTTTCATTAAACATTCAGTTATCACTATATCAGATGTCACATTCAATAAATATGTAAATGTTTGTCAATTTTATGACACTCTTTCCTCAGGTAAAACAAGTATAACTAAAAGAAGAATTATTATTATAACACTGCAACTGGGAGAGAAAGCTACATGTTTTTCTAGTAGTACTTCATTAATAAATTTTCAGCATACAAATATAGTTTGAGTTGTAGCCACGCTAATGTCATTATTATTAATGAATCAAAAGAAAACAAGCTAAGCATTCTGATATTATATTTGTGATGACTTGTAAAGAAAGAGAACAATCCCAGAGTGTACAATAAAGGAAGAGCATCAGTGCAATAGGTCTCACAACTTCCTGTTGATACAGTGATGGAAAGGAAGAAACTAAATCTGTAACTGTAACTGTAGCCATGGAGATCAAAACAGTGATACTTCTGTTTCAAAGATGCTGCCTAACTCATGCCTAAGTACTGTCTGTTTACATCTTTTCTCACCCCTACCTTGACCTAAACCAGTGACTTGGGTTACCAAATAATTTTCCATTTCTAGCTGGCATGAAGTTGTTGTTAAAGGATTCTGTTGTTTCTGTTATACATGCGTAACTCATTAAGTTTTTTAATATTGACATTTTATTGCATTTTGCTTGTTTCTGTTACATTAGCTTATGTTAAATTATTTACACATCATTATGTGTTTTGCTACTTTTGTATTTTTATTGCATGATGGTCCCAGTAAAGGCTGAAAAGGGTTTTGCACTGGTCTTCCTACTGAGTTAACAACCATTAAATAAATACGTACATACTTTTTAGCAAAGCTTCAATACAACAGCAGAGGCTGCTGTGGATCATAGAATGGCTCAGAACAAGAAAGCTTCACTACAAGCTGCGACTGGAAAAAAACTGCCAAACAACAGATCTTTTTTTTTTTTCCATTTCTTTTCTCCTGAGAGAAGAGAACAAGCCAGCTTGAAGAGTAGCTCAAGATGAAAAAAAAATCTTCACTTCAAATTGCAACTACCAGTTTATCGGGCAGAGTTTTTTTTTTTCTTTTTTCCACCTCTCTCTTTTCCCTCTTGCTTTACAAAAAGTAATTAATTGAACATAAAGCCAGCAATGTAAATGGAAACTAGACATCACAAATCTTTATTGATAATACCAGTCTACAAATGAAGCACAACACTACTCCCATATAAACAAACCTAAAAACTAAAAGAAAATAAAGAAAGCCACCACTCAACTAACATAACAAAAGTCCATCACAACAGACCACAAACAAACCATGGAGGAAACCTATCCACAGAACTAGTTGCAAGCAATGCAAGACTTAACACAAAGATCATAATCTGAATACACAACATCAAAATAAACTAATGCAAAATCACAGAGAAAAGAAATGCTATTAACCAGTCATACCCAAATACCCCAAGATACTCAATAAATAAAATGTATAGTAAATAAAAGTTACCTGTGAAACAAATATGCTAAACCTGCATCCGGATTTTGGTAAAGTTGTGCACTTCTTCAGATTATTCAACTTTTAATAACAAAATGATAAGGCATTTGTGTTTTATTAGAACTAAATTGATTTATGTGTTGAAATCCAATAGAATAAGCCTTTAATAAATAACTAAGCAGTAGACTTTAGGACATAGAAGCTTTGAGAGATTTGACAATTCACAGTAAGAATGTTTTTTGTTTCTTCTTTTTTTAAGACTGACTAAGAGATTTCCTCTCCAAGATCATTTCAAGGAACGCGATAACTAGACTATAACTTCTGGGATGCAGATCAAAATGTTGTTATGCGTTGAAAGATTTAGCAGCAGTCACAGTAGTTGAATCTGTTTTTTTTTTTTTTTTTTTTTTACTTTTTAACATCATTCCAATAATTTTTCTCCAAGGATCTTTTTAGGAACAAAGTGGACCAGTCCATATCTTCAAGAATAGATAAAATATTATTATTTTTGACAAAAGAAATAGCTTCCTCATGGTTGGTAAAGATTCTTGTTTCATTTGTCAAATGAATTTTAATTCTGGCTGGATAGATGATTTGTGTTTTTACATTATTTTGTATAAGAAATTTGACAAAGAGACAGCTTTTTCCTCATATCCATAACTTTAGTGGAATAATCATTGTCACATCTGATCGAATTATGCTTAAACTGTAAAGGAGCTTTTCTCCAGGCAGTTTTAAGCACAGTGTCTTTGTCTGTGTAAGATAGAAATGTTATTGCAATACATCTTGGAGGAGAAGAGGATAATGAAACTGCTGGTTTGCCTATTTCTCTGTGAGCCCTTTCATTGCCATAAGAAAAGCTCTCCTGTAAACCCAAAATTTCAGGAATCCATGAATTTAAAAAGGTGATTAAATTCTCACCATCACATTTCTCTGGTAAACTAAAAATTCTGATATTGCATCTTCTTTCTCTGTTCTCAGGATCACCAATTTTATTAAGGAGACAGGTGTTCTGTTTGAGAAGAAAGTCAGTTTGAGTTTCCTCTTCTTTCAGTCTTCCATCAATGTCAGACAGGGAGATTTCTATATCAGAAATATTGATTTGTTGTCGCAGTATTTATTTAAAGACATCAGTTTGTTTAAGAGAATTTTCCCTAAGAGTTTCCCGACTTGCCTGAAAACCATCCATTTTTAGAGACAGCTCTTTAAGGATGGATGTTACTGATTGTAAATCTTTCCTCAAGGATGAGTCAGTGTGAGAATGCTTAGAGTTGTTCATTTTCAGTTCAGGTGATAGTCTTCAGTAGTTTTGACAGGAAATGTGTTATATATTTTCACCAAAGATGAGAGACACAAAGTCTATACTATCATTAATATGTTTGATGAAAAGTTACTGCATAAAAGTAAGTATTTTCCTGTAATTAAGAATAATTCTGTAGTGCTCTAAGTTTCTGCTGCTTTCAGTTGGCCGTCTTGGCTCCTCCCCATCAATGTTTGAATTCCTCACTGCTGTGGTACCCTATGGCGTATATCCTGCCAAGGATACAGCACTGGTTGGTTTCCAAACATTTTTATCCTCTCCTACATCATCACTCTGGCTGATTATAACCTTATCTCTTTATGCAGGGAGCTATATAAACAGCCAGTGTGACTAAAAATCTTCAGGACTTTCTTGCCCCTCAACAAAAATACAGGGAACTCAACCTGAATTAATCAAGTAATAACAAAAGACGTTCTTGTCCCTCAACAAAAATATAACAAATTCATCCTGAACTGACCAAATAATAATAACAAAAAATCAACTTTATATCCCAATAAAACTATTTACAAGAAGAGAATGGAGGGTGGACGCAGCTACTGCAGCCGTAAAAAATTCAAACATCTGGTGTTATAGGGAAGTGCAGCTTACACACGTATACTGCGTTCATCATGCTCACTGCTGCAGTAGTCCATGGGTAGATTGCCATACTTTTACCCAGTCTGGGAGAAGGAAGGATAAGGGTCCAAGGAGCCCCTGAAGAATGATCCGAGCAAGGCCTGCTCTGGACATGGAAAATGAATCCAGCTTGTAGTGCTTTGTAAATGTATGGACAAGTGACCAAGTTGTTGCCTCCAGAAAGCTTCTGAAGTCCACCCTTTTCCAGTATGCCATTGTAGAAGACAAGACTTTATAAGAGTGTGTCTTAACACTGCCTGGAATGGATTTCCATTGTCAGAGTAACAAAAAAACAATAGTAGAGGACAGCTCCCTGGAAAACATTGGTTGACATTTTTGGTCCCAGAATAAGAAATAAATGTAAGCTGAGTAGCTTTCCTGAAGGACTTAGCTCTGTCAAGATAGTACCTGACTTGCCTATGCACATCTAGAGTCACCTTCTCCTTTCTTCTTAGGATCTGGATAGAAAACAGGGAGATTGATGTCTTGATTCAACATAATCTATATCTTATAGATAGCACCCCAAAAAGGCAAACCCCCATTTCTCGGTCACTCACGTCCCCCGGAATCTCTTTTAAAGTTTTTTTGTCTAGTCCTTCTAGCATGTCGAGGGATCAGTTGCTAGTGTCCTCTCCTGCTCAGCTGGTGAACCTGGGAATATTGAGGCAATGTTACAATTGCCTCATGTACACAGACAACCCTCTCCTCCTCCCACAAAACACAAATACATGCGAGAGATGCAACTATACGGCCAAACTGGAGGCTGAGCTCTCTCAACATAGGACTGGCAAGACCAGTCAGGAGGAGAAGGTTACCACACACACTATAGACCCAGTCTCACATAGTACCATCACAACCTCAAATCATACACATAAACACACAAAGACATACTCGGTGGCTCTGATCAAAAATCTACCAAAACAGCAGAGGCCACCAAAGCAGACACCCAAACAACCACCACCTCAGAACACAACACCTGCAACACATAGACCTCACAGTCAGAGTGTCAAACAGTCACAGCCCTTAAGGCCAAACACAATGCCAGACACACTAGTCATTGGTGACTCCATAGTCAGACACACTGATGTCCCGCTCACCAGACTGAGTAAGGAGAAGGTCACAGTAAGCTGCCTGTCGGGCCCTGGAATCCGCCACATAACGCAAGCACTCAGGTCTCTCAACAGCAGGTACAAATATGACTCAGTCATTGTCCACGCTGGTGTAAACGACCTGAGGCGTACCTCCTTGGACTACATGAAAAGAGACATTGAGGAGCTCTCTGATTATGTAGCCCAGGCAGGTATGACCCTGACCTTGAGCAGTATCCTACCTTCACCAAGAATGATGCCACAATACAGAGATAAGATGATCAGCTTTAACAATTGGCTTAAACTCTGGTGTCATTCAAAGGGGATCCAATGTCTGTCTGCCTGGGATGACATGCTGGACAAGCCACGCTGCTTGAAGGCGGCTTGCACCTGTCACCCCTGGGATTCTGGATATTGGCAAAGGCTCTTGCCACCCCATAGTGCCTTTTTAGGCAAGGCTCAAATTCTAAACCTACCACCCTAGAACACAAAAAGGAAAAAACTAAGGGTAATGCTGCTCAATGCCAGAAGTCTAAATCTCAGAATGCACTCGAGGCCCTTCTCAGTATGGAGAACATCGATGTCTGTGCAGTGACAGAAACCTGGTTCAAGGCTCCTGAGAGCACCCCTGCACTATCAGGTTTTACCTCTTATCATGCGTTCCGGCCCCAAAATCTGGACAATACCAAGAAAGGAGGGTATCCATATTCATCAAAGACACCCACACCTCAAGACTGGTGGCAACGCACGATGCATCGGAGACCATCCAGGTGCAATTAACCATAGGCAAGACTGCTCTGCAAATTGTAGCATGTTACAGGCCACCCTCACAAACTCAGGAACCTCACATGGCCTTCCTGAAAACACTAGATGGGATAAATGTATCACCAAACACCATCATACTCGGTGACTTCAATTACCCTAATATAGACTGGGAACACTACTCAAGCCCAAACACCCTAGCCCAAAAGTTCCTGGAATTCATAAACTCAAATGCCATGGAACAACTAGTCACCATCCCCACAAGAGGAGAAAACATACTTGATCTCATCATCACGAACATGGGAGCACAATGTTCAACACCGAAGTATACCCCTCACTGGTGGGATGAGATCACAAACTAATCTCGCTGGAGGTCCTCATCCCACCCCCACCTGAAATAAAAAGACCACAGTAAAGAACTTCTCGAAAGCCGACTTCACACTTCTAAAGACTAGTGTGGTCTCCTTTAAGGCCCGGGAGCCGAGGGAAAACAGTACTCAAGCCACTGAATCACTTACAAATGCCTTCTACCAGCACCTGCAGGACTGCATGGATAAGGCAATCCCAAGCAAAACAAAGACTCTTTGTACCAAAGGCAAGCGTCCACTCTGGTGGACCCCAGCCATAAACAAACTCTACAACAAAAGGAGGAAGCTACTACAAGATAGAGCAAAATCCTTAAAAGGTAAGACACCCTTGATCACTATAAGTAAAAACTAAGAGCTCTCATAAAATCATCCAAAGCAAATTTTGAGAGAAAAATAGCTAAAGACTCAAAAGACAATCATAAGGCCTTCTTTGGCTATGTTAGAAACCTGGGAGGAAACTCCCAGATATGCTCAGAACTAGTTCAAAATGATGTGAAGATTACTGATCCTACAGACATTGCCAACATACTGGCTGACAGGTTCAGTGCAAACTTCTCCCCTCCCCAAAGGAGAGATATCTATACCAAGCGATTGCAGCCCCCAAACATCTCCAAGCCCAAGTGAGAACTGTTCTCTCCAAAGCTAAAAACACAGCATCCATGGGACCTGATGGTGTCCCCGGCTGTGTGCTCCACGAACTCAACGAGGAATTAAACCCACAGCTAGGACAGCTGTTTAATCATAGTCTTACCTCTGGATACGCACCCAGGAGTGGTGCACTGCAACTGTGGTCCCACTTCACAAAGTCGGTGCCTCCACCGACCCTGGAAATTACCGGCCCATTAGCTTGACAAGCCTTATCTGCAAAGCCATGGAGAGGATCATAATGGACCTCATAAATAAAGACATAGGAATTTGCAGACTTTGGATCCATCCCAGTTTGGCTTTGTCAAAGGCAGATCATGCCTTCTAAACTTGGTTGACTTTTGAAACAGTCACCAAAGCCATTGATGAGGAAAGGCAGTCCATACAGCCTACCTCGATCTGGCGAAGGCCTTTGATACAATACCCCACTCGGGTATCATTGAAAAACTCATCAGCTTAAATGTTAACCCATACATCACAAGATGGGTTGCAAACTGGCTGAGTGACAGAACCCACAGGGTCAGAGTTGCTGGCGCCATGTCAGACTCAAAGCCTGTCACAAGTGGTGTACCACAGGGCTCAGTCCTGGGCCCACTCTTGTTTGGCATCTACTTTTCCGAAGTACAAGCAAACACAGGAGGGTTATGGCTGACAAAGTTTGCAGATGACTGCAAACTGGGCCATAGTAGAAAACACATCTGACACAGATATCCTTCAGAAGGGTCTCACAGAAACGGATAACTGGTGCCAGAGCCATGGCCTAAAGTTAAATGCCAAAAATGCATAGTCATACCCTTGGGAAAAACAAGGTTACCTAGCTACCAAATAGGTGGCAATCCACTGAGTACAGAAGAAGTTATCAGGGACCTGGGGACCCAGGTTGATAGTAGTCTGTCATTCGACACCCATGTAGCTAAAGTAGTTAGGAAGACCTTCTACATTGCCCACCTTATCATGAAGGGATTCTCATCTAGATCAAGGGAGGTCATAGTCTCCTATACTCATCACTCATCAGACCAATGATTGAGTACAATGCCCCATTGAATGTATCTGACCCGACACTTGCAGCAGCTGGAGAGGCCACAAAAGTTCCTCACTAAAAGAATAAAGGGTCTCAAACATCTGTCCTATGCTGCCCGACTGAAAGAACTCCAGCTCTATTCAGTAAACACACTGCTCAGAGGTGACCTTTGCCTAACATACAAGGCCATGTCAAACCCAGATTTGATGAATATGCTTCACCTCAAAAATCTAGATCCGTCAGAGCCACAAGGCGGAGACTTAAACCTCGACACGGCTATTAATAGGGCGTGCTGGAGGGATAGACTCATTACCCACAGACCCCCTATGCTGTGGAATAAAATCCCGGTATATGTGAGGCAGAGCACCTCGCTGGCCTTGTTCAAGAGAAATCTTGACCAATGGATGGGAGATCGCAGATATACCCCAGGGATTACCTCAGTGTCACTGCTCAACAGAGGCACAGCAAAATAATGGGTATAGTTCCCCATACTAAAGGGGTGGCATAAGCCACAAAACTATGGGCTAGGCTTGTAAATGCCCTCGGGCAGATAGCCTAGTATGAACCTATGAACCTATGAACCTATAAACCCTGAAACACCCCTGGGCATGAAAGAGGGGTTTGGGCACAGAGTGATCCTATCTTTATGACAAAATAGATAGGGTTCTTCCACCACAAGAGCTTGCAACTCAGATACTCTTCTTGTAGATGTCAGAACAATATGAAGAGCAGTTTTCCAAGTGATGAACCTTAGATCAGCCTGACTGGCAGAATCAAAGGGTGACTTGCTTAGTCTTTGTAGCTCAAACTTGAGATCCCAGGAAAAACACTGTCTACATTGAGGTTTCAGTTGTAAATTTCTTTTTAAAAATTGTTTGACAATTAAACAGAGAAGAAACAGTTGAATCCATGGGGTCTATATTATAACACTGAATGCTCAAAATTTTGAATGTTATAATATCGACCCATTTCAGTAGAACAATCATAACATTGAACACTCAGAACAGCAAATTTTTTCCCAGGGAAAAAATCCGCTGTTCCAAGAAAGATACACACACACAACACAAGCACAACAAAGCACAACAAAACAACTTCTATCCACAAACATACACTTAAAATCCTACATCTAACCCTACACTAAACTGTACATACACTACTATCTATCCACTTACCTTAACCCAAACCCTAACCCTAAGGTCCGTAACTCTCACACACTCACCTTACCCGCTCCCAAACCCTAACTCACTTAACCCGCCCCTAACCCTACAGTCTGTCACTATCGCACACTCACCTCACCCGTGCCCTAACCCTAACTCACTTAACCCACCCCTAACCCTAAAGTCTGTCACTACTGCACACTCACCTCACCCGCGCCCTAACCCTAAAGTCCCTAACTACTGCACACTCACCTTACCCCAGTCTGTTCGCTCACTTACCTTAACCCGGTCCGTAACCATCACACCACACTTACCTGAACCCAATCCATAACTTCTGTTCTCTCACTTCCCTAAACCCAGTCCATAACCATTGCACCACAGTGCTGTAAATAGCGAAGCCATGGAACAGACCACCAAAATCTTACCCTAGGTTTGTTGCCTGGAGTATACTTTTTGAAAACTGAAGATTTGCTACATTTGGGATTGATATACGTCGTCGAGATGAACTGTGACTGTAGCTTGCCATTTGGAGCTTATTGTTCTGCTGTCTCCAGTGTTTGGTTTATGTTTCTTCCGTTCCTGTTGCACATCCTTGTGTAAAAGGTATCCAAAAGGTATCAAAATGGAATAATCCAGGCAGTCAGTTGAAATTGTTTAATATTGAGGTGTATACTTCTTTTCTAATTACAACAGATCTGGTGGGAGGTCTGTACTGTGTCTTCATCAATGTGTCCTAAAAATAATACATCTCTGCTTTGTTTCTCTGATGTAAAGAGTTTTGAACTCCTGTAATGTATCATTTTCTCAAATTTCAATTTTTTGTCTCATAACTTGGGACATACCTCTTACTGTTAGAAATCTGGATAAAGCCTGACAAAATGGGGGAACAAAGGCCCCAAAACAGGGGCAGATTTAAAATCTTGCTTTTATAAACTTAGAAAGTTGCTAGAATATCAGGGTTTGTGTTAACATGCATTTTCTGGAAGATTTGAAATCTGAAACTTAAATGTATGTCATTATTTAGTGAATTCAATCCTCAGATCATCCCAATGATTTTCTAGAAAATGACAAATTTTAGGGGGAACAGACCAAAAATATGAGGCAAAAATCTAGACATTATGTGAAAATATGGACAGTTGGGAGGTACAACTTATGGTTACATGAGTCATGCATTTTGGATAATGCAAGAAGTTTCTCGATCACTGATGGCTGTTAGCTGCTTTAATTTTCTTACATACCACGTGACCCAATATACCCATCCCAAACACTAAATACTTTGCTGTTCCCAATGGCACTGTGAAAATAACACAGTAAAACATACTCCCCGGGATTCAGGAAGCTTGGCGCAAGGACGGTTTTAGCCTTGCGCCGAGCGTCCTTATTACAGATGGTGTAGCAGTGCCATATGAATATGTATGAGGGCACGCTGCCGCACCCTCAATGTGCAGAGGAAATGTGTGCGAGTGCAGGGGGCATGTACAAGTGCTCTACGGAGGCATAAACATGCCCTGACAGTTGCACAACCTACTATGCAGTGTCCCTATTATACATTTGTATTGCTGCAATATCGAAAGTGTAAGCAAAGAGCAGCATGTTTGCACGTAGCTGCCCTCCACCGAGCGTAGCTTAAACATCAAAATCATTCAAATAGAGAAAAACATGCGGAATCAATGTAAACGTCAATAGTGTAGTGTTTAGAGCATCCGCCTAACAAACAG